>NC_091800.1:64977500-65287083 GCF_041296235.1 Equus asinus
TTTTTTTGTTTTTTAAAGATTTTATTTTTTCCTTTTTCTCCCCAAAGCCCCCTGGTACATAGTTGTGTATTCTTCGTTGCGGGTTCCTCCAGTTGTGGCATGCGGGACGCCGCCTCAGCGCGGTCTGATGAGCAGTGCCATGTCCGTGCCCAGGACTCGAACTAACGAAACACTGGGCTGCCTGCAGTGGAGTGCGCGAACCCAACCACTCGGCCACGGGGCCAGCCCCATCTGTATTACTTTTTATTCCATTGTATGGATATTTCAGTTTATCTATCCACCAGTTGATGGACATTTGGATTGTTTTCTATTTTTGTCAATTAAGAGTAAAGCTGTTATAAATATTCCAATACAACCCTTGTGTACATATACGTTTTCATTACCCTTGAGTAAATATCTAAGAGTGGGATTTCTGAGTTGTATAGTAATGGTGGGTCTAACTCTAAGAAACAGAAAGTGGCTATTCCTAAGTAGTAACATTGGGTATCTATTCACGAGCTTATTTGAATCTCTTCTTTGATGACTGTTTAAAAGTTTTGCCAAATATTATTTGGTCATTTGTCTTATTACTGACTTAAAAGGGCTCTCTATATATTCTGGATACCAATGAGATGCATGTATTACAATTATTTTTCTCCCAGTCTGTGTCTTATCTTTTTATTTCGTCAACATTTTCTACTTGAAGAGCAAAGTTTTCAATTTTGATGAAGCTCAATTTATGATTTTGCTTTTAAAATGTGTGCTTTTTGAGTCCTATATAAAAACAGCTTTGTCTAAACTAACATCACAGAGATTTTTCTCTTCTGTTTACCCCTTGAAATTTTATACCAAATTTACATGTTTGTCTGTGATCAAATACAAATTGATTTTTACATATGGTACAAGATAAGGTTTGAAATACATTTTTAAAATGAATGTTCAATTATTCTAGCAACCTTTCAAAAAAAACACTGTCATTTCTCCATTTGATCAGTTTGTCATGCTTGCCAGAAGTCATAATTGATCACACACGTGAGATTCTATACCTGGATGCTATTCTATTTGATTCATGCTTCTGTCTGCATGTCAATACCACACTGGCTTGATATTACAAAAATCATTTTTTCTCCATCAAATGATGCTGTGCCAACTATAAATACATATAGGAAAAAAAAATCTTGAAACTTACCTAACAACATACAAAAAATAAAAAGGAATCAAAATGGATCAGAGACCTAAAGCTTAAGCCTAAATCTACAAAGCTTCTAGAAGATAGCATAGGAATACTTTCATGATCTTGGGATAGTCAAGAAAACCTTAAGATAAAAAAATAAAAGTACTAACCATTAAAGAAAAAAACAATAAGTTGGACTTTGTCAAAATTAAAAATTTGTTTTTGTCAAAAGATGCTTGAAATAATGAACGGCCCAGCCATAATGGCAGGAAATAATTGCAGTGAATACTTCTGACGACAGACTTTTATATAGAACATACAGTGAGAAGTCTTACAAGTCAATTATGAGAAGAAAAACAACCCACTGAAAATAGACAAAGAATTTGAAAGGATACTTCAAAAAGAAGACATCAAAATGTGCAAAAAACACACGAAAAATTTTCCAATATCATTAGGTATTAGGAAAGTGTAAAAGCAAACCACAAGATAGTACTATACTCAATAGAATGGCTAAACATAAAAGTATAGAACACACTCAACGTTGGTAAGGATGGGGAGTAACAAGAACTTGCATGTTGCTGGCCGATGTATACAATAGTACGACCTTGCTGAAAACTATGTGAGATTTCTCATAAACATACACCTACTCTGCAACTCAGCAGTTTCATTTATAATAACTAAAAAACTAGAGACAACCCAAATGACAATAAACAGGAGAAAAGGCAAACAAATTGTGGTATATCCATATAAACTACTGACAAATTGAATGACATTGTTAAACCTCAAAAACATTATATGGAGAATAAAAAGCCAGACCCACAAAAGTACAAGCTGTGATTTTATTTATATGGATTTCTGAAGCAAGCCAAGCTAATCAATGGCCATAGAAATTTGCATGGTGGTTGCTCTCTAGGAGCACAGTGATTGACCCCGAAGGGGCCTGAGGGAACTTTCTCAATTGATGGAAATGTTTTTTATCTTGATAGTAGTATAGGTTACAGGGTGCGGCTTTTGTTGAAATTCAAAGAATTTACAATTCAGATGTGTGTGTTTTGATGTATTTAAGTAAGAATTTAATGAAAAAGGAAAAAAGATGGTGGCATACTAAAACATTTAGCCCAGTGTGTGGCCCATATGAAATATTCAGCATAAGCTCTGTGTGTGTGTATGTGTGTATTTGTGTATGTGCATGGCTTAAGAGCAAAACGTCTCTGGGATCGAAAGAGTGCTCCCTCCTTGGTTTGCTAAATCAACATTAAAGCAAATTAGCATCAAAGTGAACTTAGTATCAAAACAAAGTATATGTGTTGTCATACATCAGATATAATATATCTTCAAATGCCTATGTCTCCTCTCACAGTTCAATATGCTTCATGCTGTGGTATGAGAGACACGTCCTGTCCCAGTCACCAGTTAATGGACCTGTGGGTCCTTCCTGTGCAGATTAAATTTAACACAAAATTGGTTTATTACAGCAAATGCTAAATAGCTGTGTTATGTATGGTTTAAGTCTCAAGCTGTTTTCTAAACTTCCATACCTCTACAGTACTTTCTTCCTAGCTTACCTGTAAGTAGCAGGTTTTTATATAATGTTAGCGAGAACAGAATTATAGATGGGTCAGAATCAAGGGAATGTAGGTTGCAACTTTACTGACTGTCTTAGTCCTTTCAGGCTACTAAACAAAATACCACAGATTGAGTGGCTCATAGAAAACAGACATGTGTTTCTCACAGTGCTGGAAGCTGGAAGTCTGGGGTCTTGGCACCCATACGGTCAGATGAGGCCTGTCTTCCAGGCTGCAGACTTCTCCTTGTGTTGTTGCACGGTGGAAGGGGGAGGGAGCTCTGTGGGATCTCTTTCATAAGGTACCAATTTCATTTATGCGGGCTCTACCCTCACGACTTCACATCCTAAAGGCCCCACCTACTAATACCATCACCTTCGGTGGTGAGGATTTCAACATATGAATTTTGGGGGACACAAACATAGCACTGACATGAGAGGAGACAATCATAAAAGTGTGAGAAGTTCTAGGTGGAGCAGGGAAGGTTTCGTATATGGGCCAAAGGAATATCTTCTGATACCTATGGTGAAAATGTCAAAACAGAAACAATATATCATAATTTTGTGTAGAAATAACCTAAGTTAAACCAACTATGAAAATGTATTCAGATATACTATGACCAATATGGCCTAAATGTTCTCCTCAGCTTGACTAAACTTTAGACAGTTTTCTTGCTGCCCCTAGGCCCTTGAACTTCTTTTGTTTAGAGCATTTACTTTAGAGAACTTGTAAATTCTTTCTTTGCCCTCTTTGAAATGGCTATAAATCTTCAAGTGTCTTGCTAGCTTTAAGACCCCGGCATGCATTTTTCCAAGACCTCAGGACTACCTCTTCTGAACTGTAAACACTGAAGGAGATAACACGCCTGTCTCTCGTCTCTGTGGGAGAGTAGGAGCCTGCTTCAGTGGGTGTATTGCTCCAAGTTGTAAAACTACTTCCTGTTATGAGGATGGGAGAAAGTTTACTTTTCCTTTGGGTAAAGCCAATTAGCAAACACAAGTGGCTTGTGATCCCACCACTACCAGCATCTCAGCTATTAAAAACTCTCCAGCCCTTTGTTTCAAGGAGTTCATTTCAGACTCTTTCCTCACTGCAATAATCTTGAATAGTCTTCTTTGCTTGTTTAACTTTGTCCAGTGCAATTTTTACTTGAACAACTGCTTATTATCCTTGAATTCTTCTGGAGAGTTGTAAATCCCCTGATTTGCCTTTATGCCCAGGGAGGTCTAGCTTGCTTTGATTATATGTGAGGAGACTCTTTAAGCAGTGCTGCTTGAAACACAACATTCATGTTCTTACAGAGAAGTTGGTTTGGGGCAATCAGCTGGAGAAGAGGCACATTATCCTTTGGGAGTCAAAATCTTTCTGAGAATAAGCAATTATTAAGTAACAGTCTCTATTTCATCAATACTGTATGTCATCTTCTCTCCTCCGATACTGACAAGTCCTATTTGAGGAACTGTGTAAACAAGTGTGACTGACATTTAATGAGGCAGCTTCTAAAAGCCACATATATATGCAATGCTTATTTTTTTGTGAGCACAACTTGATAGTTATAGGAATCCACATTGCAAGATGCAAGAGAACTTCTTCCTTCTTCAATAATACTGCATTATCTGTCTAGGCAGTTGGAGACTGACTGCTTCATTAGCAAGTCAATGTATTTCCAAGCCTCCTACTGACACTGTGATGTTCCTATCAATGCGTATTGTTCTCTAATTCGAGCTGAAGTATGCTGTTTAAATGTTCTAAAGTGGAATATTACTAATTAAGTCAATAGATATCTGTAGAAAGTGTGTGTAAATTTGCAAATGCATGTATCTTTATCCATCTTTTCCTTTGATCAAGAATTCCAGATTTGTAAATCAAGTATACCACAGAACAAAAGTTCTAAATGGTTTAATTATTCTATCTGCTTTGAGGAAATAGAAAGAGACAATGCTTCAGATAATCAACATTCAAGTTATTTAGAGATATACAGGGTGGATTCATCATTGTGAATTGCTCTTGACATTTAATAATTTTTAGCTTGAAATAATTTTATTTTCTTTGATGTTCATGCTTTTAGGCTTTTTCTAAAGCATAACTTGTTCAATTACATCAGATAATCTCTATTATTAGAATGGTTTACAATTTTTAGATTCTTTTAAACTTTTTTCTCTTGGTATTTATTGTATTTTTTCTTACTTTGAGAACTCTGTTTTTATTCAATTTTGTTCTACCATCTAACTGCTAAACAGTCCTCAGATTATTATATTCACACACAAGGCAGCTAGATACAAGTAAAACATTAAGTTCAAGACATCATCATCATGACAGCATGAAAAGATCCTTTTGTCTTTCCCCTTCAATCTATAGCAAGAAAGGCATCCATAACTAACAAAGGCCACATTTGACAACACACTGGGATGCTGGAAAGGTCCACACATCATTACGTATGAAGGTAGGTGGATTAGAACACATGGAGGAGGCTAAATGGGGAACAGCAGAGCTAAAGCTCAAGATCCTGGATCCCCAGCCACAGTGGAGGAGCCAGCTGACCCCAGCCCAGAGAACTCAGTGGGCAGCAGTGTGGAGGCAAGTACATGACTCCAGCCAGCCAGCTGCAGTAGCACCAGAAGCCATGGGAAGCAGAGCAGCAGCAGAGATGGAGCCCCATGATCCCAGCCCTCCAGCCTTGGCTCACAGCCTGGTAGCAAAGGTGCACATGGGGCACTTACATCCAAACTGTAGCACTGCCCGCAGCCAAAAAGTAACAGGCAACAGCTGAGATGGTGCCTCACATCTCAGGTGCCCTCCCAATCCTCCTCCTTCCCCCACAACAGTGGCAGAACTTCACCCATGTGATTCTGGATGCAGCTGATGTGTCAACCATCCTTGTGCCTCTGGTGGGAAAGCAAGCAATCACAGCAACAACAGCAATAGCAAGACATCAGTGACCCTCTTGCAGGCAGCAATGATGAGAGTACAGGTGACACCCCAAATAGAGGCAATGGAAAATAGAATGTGCAGATAATCAAACGTAGCCAGAGGCAGCTCAGGTAAGAGAAAGCAAAAAGTAGTACTATAATGCCACCTACTGAAAATAAAATAAAGGCTTATAATCTCCAAGCAGTTGAAAAGTTTGAATCAAAAGTAAGCTATACATACATAAAAAATGCTTTTGCTACAACAAATGCACTGGCAGAGGAATAACTTGGCAAGTACCACGTACCACCAAAAGCTATGGTACCATGGCATTATAAAAAGAAAACAATTCTCCAGAAACCAAACATAAATTCATAGAAGACTGTGATTTAATTGATAAACAATACAAAATAGCTATTATGAAGAAACCCAACAAACTACAAGAAACCTCAGAAGGGTAGTTCAATGAGCTCTGTAATAAAATAAATGAACAAAAGGAATACTTTACCAAAGAGATCAAAACTATAAAACAGAACCAAATAGAAATGCTGGAGCTGAAGCATAGATGAGATGAAGAATGTGTTTGAAAGCTTTGGAAATAGAGCAGATCATATGGAAGAGAGAACTAGTGAACTTGAAGATAGATACTTAGAAATGATGCAGGTAGAAGAGGAGAGAGGACTAAGACTTAAAAAAAATGTACAAAAGGGGCTGGCCCAGTGGTGTAGCAGTTAAGTTCGTGCATGCCACTTCTGCAGCCTGGGGTTCACTGGTTTGGATGCTGGGCGTGGATCTATGCACTGCTTATCAAGCCATACTGTGGCAGGCATCTCACATATAAAAGAGAGAGGAATATGGACACAGATGTTAGCTCAGGGCCAATCTTCCTAAAAAAAAGAACGTAGAAAATCTATGAGAATTATCCAACTCCATTAGGAAGGGCAACATAAGGATAGTGAGTATCCCAGAAGGAGAAGAGAGAGACAAGGGAAGAGAGATATCATTTGAAAAAATAATAGCTGAAGACTCACCTAAACTTGGGGAACAAACTAGATATACAAATCCATGAGGCTAATAGAACACCCAATTATCTCAATGAAAGAAGAAGACCTCCACCAAAACACATGATAATAAAACTGTCAAAAATTAATGACAAAGAAGGATTATTAAGAGCAGCCAGGGAGAAAAAGAAAACAGCCTACAAGGAAATCCCATTAAGTGATCAGCAGATTTCTCAGCAGAAACCCTACAGACCAGGAGAAAGTGGGGAGATATATTAAAGATTGAGAGCTAAAAATTGTCAGCCAAGAATACTCTATCTAGCAGTTATCTTTTAGATATGAAGAATAAATAAATGCTATTCCAGACAAGTAAAACCTGAGGGAGTTCACTGCCACTAGAGATACCTTACAAGAAATTTTTAAAGAAGCTCTCCTACCTGAAACAAAAAGGCAAATGTATACAAAGCTGTGAGCAAGGGGATAAATGAATAGACAGAACCAGAAAATTGCAAGTGTGTATCAGAATAGAATAGTATACAATTAATTGTAGCATAAAGGTTTTAGGGAAAGGAAACTTGAAAAATAACTATAACCACTTTAATTTGGTAATGAACTAATAATACAGAAGGGATAATTTGTGACAACAAAAACATAAAAGTGGAAGAGGAAAAGACAAAACCTCAATAGGCAGATGAAGATAAGAGGCTATCAGCAGAAAAATACTATATTATCCATGAGACCTTTTACACAAACCGCATGGTAACCAGAAAACAAAAATTCAGAACAGAATCATAAAACATAAAAATATAGGAAACTGAGAAATACATTGCAGAAAACCACCAAACTGAAGTGGCAGACAGAAACACAAGAAAACACAAACAATAGAAATATAGAGCAATCAGAAAACAAAAGATAAAATGACTGTGTTAAGTCCTTCATATATCAATAATCACCATAAAAGTAAATGGATTCAATTCTCCAATCAAAAGACACAGAGTGGCTGGATAGATTAAAAACAAGACCCCAAAATATGTTGTGTCCAGGAGATCCATCTCAGCTGTAAAGACAAATATAAGCTCAAATTAAAGGGATGGACCAAGACACACTAAGTGAATGGCATTCAAAAGAAAGTGGGTGTAATCATACTTATATTAGACAAAATAGACTTCAAGGCAAAAAAGAAAACAAGAAATAATGATAGACATATAGTGATAAAGGGAAAATCCATCAAGAAGACATAATATTTATTAACATATATGCACCTAACATATGAGCACTAAAGTACGTGAAGTAACTATTAACAGACTTAAAGAGAGAAATTCACAGCAACACAATAGTAGTAGGGGACTTCAATACTCCACTTACACCAATGGATAGATTATCCAAACAGAAAGTCAACAAGGAGCCTTAAACTTTAAATGAAACATTACACCAAACGTACTTAATAGCTTTATATAGAGAGAAAACATTTCATCCAAAAGCAGCAGAATACATGTTCTTCTCAAGCACACATGGGACATTCTCAAAGACCATATCTTGGGAAGAAAAAGTGTCAATAAATTCAAGAAGATTAAATCATATCAAGCATCTTTTTCCAACCATCATGGTATGAAACTAAAAACTACAAGAAGAAAGATGGAAAAATCACAAATATGTGAAGACTAAACAACATGTTACTGAACAACAATTGGATCAATGAAGAAGTCAAAGGAGAAATAAAAAAATATCTGGGTACAAATGAAAATGAAAACACAGCACACCAAAATCTATGGGATGCAGCAAAAGCAGTACTAAGAGGGATATTTATAGTAATACAGGGCTACCATAAAAAAACAAGAGAAATTCCCAAATACAATCTAACAATACACCTCATGAAACTAGAAAAAGAACAAACAAAGCTCAAAATCAGTAGAAGCAATGAAATTTAAAAAATCAGAGTGGAAATAAACAAAATAGAGACTAAAAACACAATAGAAAAATCAATGAAACTAAGAGCTGATTCTTTAAAAAGATAAACAAAATTGACAAACCTTTAGTTGACTCACTAAGAAAAAAGAGAGCATGCTCAAATAAATAAAATCAGAAATACAAAAGGAGAAATTGCAACAGGTACCACAGAAATACAAGAGGTTATAAGAGAATACTATGAAAAGCTATACACAACAAACAGGATGACCTAGAAGAAGTTGATAAATTCCTAGAATCATACAACTTTCTAAACTGAGTCAAGAAGAAATAGAGATTCTAAATAGAGAAATTGCTGGTAAGGAGATTGAAAACAGGAATCAAGTACCTCCCCAAAAATAAAAGTCCAGGACCAGAAGATTTCTCTGGTGAATTCTACCAAACAGTCAAAGATTTAATACTCATGCTTCTCAAACTCTTCCAAAAACTTGAAGAGGAGTGGATGCTTCCTAACTCACTTTATGAGGCCAATATTATCCCAATACCAAAAGCAGTCAAAGATGACACAAAAAAAGAAAATTACAGGCCAATGTGGCTGATGAACACAGATGCAAAAATCCTCAACAAAATATTAGCAAATTGAATACAACAATACATTAAAATGATCACACCATAATCAAGTGAGATTTATTCCAGGGATGCAAGGATGGTTCAACATATGCAAATCAATCAACGTGATACACTATATTAGCAAAATGAATAAAAATTACATGATCATCTCAATAGATGCAGGGAAAACATTTGACAAAATTCAGCATCCATTTATGAAAAATGTCAATAAATGGGTATAGAAGGAATACTTCAAAGTAATAAAGGCTATATATGACTAACCCATGGCTAGCATCGTCTTCAATGTTGAAAACTGAAACCATACTCCTAAGAAGTGAAATAAGACAAGGATGCCCACTCTCGCCACTCTTGTTCAACCTAATATTGGAAGCCCTAGCCAGATCAATTAGGCAAGAAAAAGAAATAAAATGTACCCAAATTAGAAAGGAAGAAGTAAAACTGTTACTATTGGCATATGACATGATTTCATATACAGAAAACCCACCAAAAAAGAATCCACCAAAAAAGCTACTAGAAATATAAATACATAAATTGGCAGGGTACAAAATCAACACAAAAATCCATCACATTTCTATACACTAACAATGAACTAGCAGTAAGAGAAACGAAGAATATAATCGCCTTCACAATCACAACAAAAAGAATAAAATACTTAAGAATAAACTTAACTAAGAAAGTGTGCTGTATGCTGAAAATTATAAAACGTTGAAATATTGAAGACATAAAGAAATGGAAAGATATTCTGTGCCCATGGATTAGAAGAAATAACATAGTTAAAGTATCCATATTGCCTAAAACAATCTTCAGATTCAATGTAATCCTTTCAAAATGTTAACGAAATTTTTCACAGAACTAGATCAAAGAATTCTAAAATTTAGATGGAATAACAAAAGACCTCTAATAGACAAAGTAATCCTGAGAGAAAAGAACAAAGCTGGAGCCTTCATGCTCCCTGATTTCCAGATATATGACAAAGCTATAGTAATCAAAACATCATGGTATAGGCAGAAAAACAGACAAAAAGATGTTCAATGGGACAGAATTGAGAGTCCAGAAATAAACCCACACATTTATGGGCAGCTAACTTTTGATAAAGAGGCTAAAAACATACAATGGAGAAAGGAAATTCTCTTCAATAAATGGTGCTGGGAAAGCTGGACAGCCACAGCAAAAGAATGAAACTAGACCACTACCTGACACCATGCACAAAAAATGAACTCAAAATGGGTTAAAGACTTGAAGGTAAGATCTGAAGCCAAAAACCTAGAAGAAAATAGACAGTATGCTCTTTGACATTGGTCTTAGTAGTATCATTTTGAATATGTCTTCTCAGGCAAGGGAAACAAAAGAAAAAAGTAAACAAATGGGAATACATCAAACTAAAATGCTTCTGCACAACAAAGGAAGCCATCAACAAAATGAAAGACAATCTAAAAATTAGGAGAAGATATTTGCAAGTCATATATCTGATAAGGGGTTAATATCCAAAAAGTACAAAGAACACATACAACTCAATAACAAATAAACAAACAACCGATTAAAAAATGAGCAGAAATTCTGACAGAAATTTTCCCAAAGAAGATATACAGATGGCTCACAGGCACATGAAAAGATGTTCAACATCACTAATTATTAGGGAAATGAAAATCAAAACCTCAGTGAGATATCACCTCACATCTGTCAGAATGGCTATTATTAAGACAAGCAATAATAAGTATCGGAGAGGATGTGGAGAAAAGGAAACCCTTGTACACTGCTGATGGAAGTGTAAATTGGTGCAGCAACTATGGAAAATAATATTGAGATTCTTCAAAAAATTCACAATAGAACTACCATATGATGAAGTTATTTCACTTCTGGATATTTATCCAAAGAATACAAAAACACTAATTTGAAAAGATATATGCACCCCTATATTCACTGCAGCATTATTCACAATAGCCAAAGTGTTGGAAACAGCCTAAGGGCCCATTAAGGGACGAATGGATAAATAAGATGTGGTATATATACACAATGGAATACTACTCAGCCATAAAAAAGATGAAATCTTATATTTTGAGATAACATGATGGACCTTGAGGGTATTATACTAAGCAAAATAAGTCAAACATAGAAAGGCAAATACTGTACGATTTCATTTGTGTGGGAGACAAACAAACACATAGATACAGAGATTAGATTGGTGGTTACCAGTGGGGAAGCAGGGGGGAGGGAGAGGCTGAAAGAGGTAAGGGGGCAGATGGATATGGTGACAGAGGGTAACTAGACTTTTGGTGGAGAACATGATGTAGTCTATATAGAAGGTGGAATATAATGATGCATGCCTGAAGTTTATACAATGGTATAAATCAAAATGACCTCAATAAAAATATTTTTAAAATAAATTAAAAATTAGTATTTTGATCTAATTGTTTTCTAACAATTTATTTATTTATGATACGTTTTGTTTTCATTTTTGATTAGCTGGATGAATTGAAAATATGCTTATCAAAATTGTATTCAGGCACTCAAAAGGTCCAAATGAATTTTAATAATTCTCCATTCTGTACACTCAAATAAAGAGAAGGTACCTATATGTTTAAGCATTGTAAACAAAACTGAAGACACATTTTAAGGAGGACCCAAGCTATCAACTCTCTATTCTTCCACCCCTAATCCTAAGGTAAAAGAACATGGAGATTTGGGTTTTTCTTTTTTTCTTGCAATGGATGTTGCTTGCAATTAATGATGTGTTAGCCCCTTTATGAACCTGGACTGCCTGTTCTTGATCCCAGATGAATGGATTGGTAAGTTGAGTGACTTGTACTTGTAGGGGACCTTGAGAATTCCTAAATTCTTTTTCAGGGCATCACCTGCACAAACAAGATGTTCTTCTGACTGGGACTTAATCCTTCTGTATTACTTTCCTGAGTACCCACAAATGTTACAAGTTTGTTAATCAAAAGTCAGACGTTGTCATTCATTGGTTTATTTCACACAAGACCTGATCAGAGGAATGAAGGAAGTCATGTAATTGTTGATCTTACTATTAGGAGAAACAAGTTTGGTATGATGTCATATATAGAATGCACAGGAAAATTATGGAGATGTTTTTGTTTAGTCCACCATAATAGGGAGAATCTTCATTAATGAGAAATATCTCTAAGAAAAAGAAGGAGCCCTAGAACTTTATAGAGGCAAGTAAATAAGGGAGTCGTCAAGGAGTCTTAGGATGGAAGGATGAGGGGCTGGCCCGGTGGCACAATGGTTAAGTGCTCACATTCCACTTCGGTGGCCCCAGGGTTCGCAGGTTCGGATCCGGGATGCAGACATGGCACCACTCGGCACGCCATGCTGTGGTAGGTGTCCCACATATAAAGTAGAGGAAGATGGGCATGTATGTTAGCTCAGGGCCAGTCTTCCTCAGCAAAAAGAGGAGGATTGGCAGCAGTTAGCTCAGGGCTAATCTTCCTCAAAAAAAAAAAAAAACAGAAAAGGATGAAAGTAGATGTTATCTCAGAATATGCAGGCAATGGAGCATGCAATCTGGTCCTTTGTGGTTAGCCTGTACCTGGATAGCAGATGAATAGAGGGATTTCTCAACCACCTCACTTTTCTAAGATCAGAGATCAGAGATCAAATGAAGTTCAACACTGTCAATAGATATAAAGACCATTATCTGCAAGATCATACTGAAGAGTGTGAAGTTATCTTCTGCTCATAATGTATCTGAAGCCTAATATTGTTTACTATCAGAATTGTTGACATAAAGTGATTTTTTTCCAATTAAAAGAAGTATAACACCCCCTCTCCCTATTTGGGGTAATAATTCTTAGGTTTTTCTACTTTATGAAACAACAAGCATGATTCATTTCTTACAGATGTATACACAATTTGTAGAAGAATATCTCATGGTTTTGTCAATTCCTTTTTTACAAGCAATGTAAATTATTTTAGGGGAATGAGATGGCTAAGATTCTATAGTAACATATTTTGGGAAAACTAATGCCAGGTTTATAGGCTCTACATCTTTCAGCTGACAGAGAGCCTCTCCTATGGAAAATAGTCAATATCTTTGTTACAAGATGCAGAATTTTCTAAGATCTCTGGATATGGCAGTCTCCCCTACTCATATATAATTTTCTCTCTCCCTCCTGTTTAGGCTGACAACTTGTATATTCTTAGTGGTTAATATTTCTTGAGTCTTTCCTAGGCATAAAGTTGGTGTGAACATAAATAATTTCTCTTAAAATTGTTTTTTTCTTCCATCGGTGATAATTTTCATTCTGAAATCATTAAAAATTTTTTTCTCCTACAAATTTCCTTTCTATCCTGTCAGTCATTCTAAATTTTCATTTAATTTTTTGCTGCTATTGTTCTTTGACTGTCTGAGGATCCCAGGATGAGTGTTCATTTTTAGGAATGAAGAATGAAATCAATTGACTAACATTTCTGAAATGCATTTCCTGTTTTTGTCAGCTTTTCCCATGAATGAAAGAATCGGACGCATATTTGTATTTACTGGGATTAGGGACACAATTGATATGTTTACTTTTAGAATATGGATAAGAAACTTGCAGTCACGCTGTTACTTGTCCTATGCTGCAAAAAAAAAGGGCTTACGCTAGGGACAATTTACTACCGGAAGCCAATCCCTAACTTCTCTTTGACAGCCACTAATTTCAAAAATTTCTCTCCCACTTTGGGAGAAAACTCTGCTGCCACTTCTGCTGATGCAGGAGAGGCAAATGGTGAAAGCTTCACATTTTAATCACGTTCTTTCCTTCCAGATCCATTTGTTTTAACAATTAATTTGATGCTTCTTTCATTAAGTTTGATTCTTCACTAATTCAACATATATTAATTGACAAGCACTGTGCTTGTTTCTGAAAAGATATCACTGAAGAAATTGTACATAATTTATGCCCAGGCCTCATAGTACTCAGGTCTGGCGGCTTTAGGAAAGTAAGCAGGTCATAGCAGTAAGAAGGTGGTAGGTTGTTCAGCAGATGATGTAAAGGAGGCTAAGGAAGTAACAGGAAGGCCTTCTGGTGCAAATCTTGGGGACAAGGTCATAGAAAGCAAAAACCTACGATAACGAGGAGTCAGCAGGAAAAGAGGTGGGCTGGGTGACTATTTAACAGAAAAGGAACTTCATGCCTATGAAAGGAATTTATCACAGTCCAGGGGAGTTGGTAAGAGTAAGATCAGGCAGCAGTGTGGCAAAAGCCAGCCTGAGTAATTAAGAAGTGAGGGTGTGAAGCTGGTGAATGCAAGCTACTACTCGAGGGTTTGGTTGTGATGGGGAGCAGGGGACCCGCTGGTGTTGGGTAATAGATCATAGAAAATGAATTCTCCTAGTCCTCCTTAAGTCCCTTCATTCTGGTTACTGGCCTTCCCATTCAAGTTCTGGAGTTATATACACATAAAAAGTTAAATGATTATCAAAATATGACCAGGAATCTCATAGTGCATGCCCTGGTAAGAGAAGGAAAAACAGTTTAGGGAGATGAGGTTATTTAGTGAACTGTTAGGTTTAGAACAAGCCAATTTCTGTTGTATAAGCAGACATATGGTGAGGGACAGCCATGAGACAAATATTAGAGTGGGTAGCAGACCCTTTGTGAAAGTGCCTTTCTTTCTATGGGAAGGAGAGATGGGATGAAACTCCATTGAAAATTTGGTTCAAATGTTGTGACTGATAATGCCAAACATACACCATGAGGGTGTGAAAAGTTTTATTACTAATCTAGTAAGGCTTTTTGGAGAGGGCAAGAAGGGCCTCTCAAGTAGGTCTGAAAATGGCTTGAGAGAGCAAGAAGAGGTGACTAGAATCGGGTTTTATTCTGGGATGGGGTCAGAGCAAGGGTTTCCTCACCTGGGGCCATAGCCTGCATAGTTTAAACTTCTTGCTTGCACCAAAGGAATAAGTGTCCAGGCTTTCTTATCAGCTTGCTCAGCTGTGGAGCAGAAGGGACTAGAAGAGTGATGAGCTTCAAAAGTGTCAGTAGTGAACATGAAAATTAATTCAACTCTTTATGCAGAGAAGAATCTTTCTATAGCTTTGAATCTGATGAAATGCTTTTGCTGGTTCCATGTTGATGCAGGATACTAAAATACATTTCAGATAACAGAAATTTTAACTTTGAGTTCTTCAACCATTTTCTCAGGGGGCAAGTGAGTCTTGTATTCTTTATTATGAACCACATTTCAAGTAATCACCCTAGTCTAAATGCAAACAATTATTAACTTGTTAGACAAATTAATTTTAGTTGAAAGAGCAGCTGTCTGTGGGCTGTTCCCAAGATAAAACTTTTTTCAAAGTTGTTTGAAGCAGGTAAAACAACAGACAGTGCATAACGAGTCATTGGCATTGAATTATAGTTTTCTGATTTTCAGGACTAGGTCAACAGAGTTAGACTGTGAAAGAAAGCAGCCTAAGAATCTAAATTCAGAAGCAAAAGGCTAAATCTTGGCACCATGGTGTAGAAGCAAAGGGGAAATGGAGTTGATCTAGCTATGGAAAATGAAGGAAATTTTGCTTAGATTATTCCAAAGGGAAAAGTGAATGTCATTTTGGAAAAGACATGCTAAAATTGACAAAATTATCATAATCTAACATCTGAAGTTTGATAAGGTCAGCTTTCTTTCTTTTTTTTTTTTTAAATTTTGGCCCTGAGCTAACATCTGTTGCCAATCTTTTTCTTTTTTCCTTCTTCTTCTCCCCAAAGCCCCCCACTACACAGTTGTATATCCTAGGTGTAGGTCCTCCTGGTTCTGCTTTGTGGGACACCCGCCCCAGCATGGCTTGATGATCAGTGCTAGGTCTGCGCCCACGATCCCAACCAGTAAAACCTTGGCCCACAAAAGTGGAGCACATGAACTTAACCATTCAGCCATGGGCTGGCCCCCTGGTAAGGTAATCTTTCAAGGACTCTCAACTAAGCAAAAATTATAAGCCTTGACAGCATTCCTCTTTATTGAGATGGACCAATAATCTTAGAATAGTCGAAAAAACTGTTGCCCATATGATCAACAGATCAATTATACAAGGATATAATGGCCTTCAAATCAGCCAAGGGAAAGAACATTCCAATTTTGATAGTCTTCAATAGGTCCTGTTGTTTTATGCTCATTGAAATTGCCTGCCTTATCAAGATTAAAAATATCAGCAGAGACGGAATTGACATCATTTTGGAAAATGCTGTTGCGTTTAAACATTCACCTCCCATCTGATTTTTAAAAATATGCTTCTTGATTTTAGAATCTTCAAGGACTCCTAGGTAGAACAAATTTATAAGTGAATTATTCCATAAAGAGAAATGGAGGAGTGTTAATTCAGACCCACTACTTATTGACATACAATAAGCAATATGTTAGTAATAAGTGAATTAGGTCAGAGATGGTTAATTATTTAAACAGATCTCCGTTCCTAAAGAAGAGTGTATATTTGGGAAACCAGCACATCAGCCACACTCAGAAGAAGAGATGAGACTCAAGATATCTCATTTTGGTTAATCGAGCTAAAAAAACAATTGCTGCTAAGCACAGGCATTATTTTGAAAGCAGAAATATCTTAATATATTTTATTATGGACTTAACGATAAAAAGTCATTTTGAAAATCAACCAAATCTCTTAAAATTAGAAGCCGAAATCAATAACTTCCTCCAAAAAATATGGTAGATAAATTAATTTTCTGTACTTGGATTGGCTAATTTATCGACTTCACACTTGCATATATTTAACTTTTTAAAATTGCATTATATTATGTTACATGAGAAGTACGAATTCCAGTGGATGTGTTATGAGTGTATGTCAAAGGTCTTCAACCAGGGTTTCATATCTAATCTTGGCACTTGTTGGTTATATGAAATTGGCAAGTTAATTAATCTCTTTGTACCTCAGTTTCTTCATGTGTATAGTGGGAATCATATTATACTTACATGATTGCTGCGAGAACTAAATGTATAATGTGCACGAAATACAAGCAAAGTCTCTACTACTCATAAACATCCAGATATTAGCTCTTTTTAAAATGGTATTTTCCCTTTGTTTAAGGGAAGAATCTTACTTTCCCTTTGTTTGAGGGAGGAAGACTCTTAAGATTAAAACACTGACTCTTCTTATCATCACATGTATCTTCACTATATCATAACATGTATCTTCAGTTTCCTATGCTTCAGATAAATGGCTTACGCTTTGTACAGTCTTTTTTGCTATTCAATAATACATTTACGCTCATGGGTGCTTCCCAAGAAAGTTGATCTTGTCATGTAGAGTTCAAAAGGAAGACAGAAACTCCCTACTTGACAAAAATATAATAATAAAAGAGAGGAATATAACCTGTAGCCAAATGATAGATTTTCTTTTTGCCTCAAAAATTCATTTTGCACATGGAAAGGACTTCAAAATAGTTGCCCATTATTATTATTTGACCATAAGTATAATTTTATTTATATAATTAATTTTTAACCTCTCGACATGCTGAAGTCTTAGATGGACATGCTGAAGTCTATGATTGTGTATTTTCTTTCATTTTCTCCTTTATGTCTGACAATTATTCACTTGCTTTAATGCTAACTCCTTTCTTTCAGAAAAAGTTATGACTACCAATTTTTCATGCTGAAACAACATATTAATAAAAAAAGTCCCTATACGTTCACATAATGTCTCACTTATTTGCTGCTACTTGTAAATGTTAATCTTTCCATTCTTGAATTGTTTTCAATGCAGAAATTATGTGATACACGTTCCATCATCTTTTTAATTTTCAATCCTTGGGTTTTTACACTTGTATATTTACTTTTGTTATTCATGTTTTATGTGTAATATATTTTTATTAATTGTTATCTCTGTCAACTCCCTTGAATTCACTATTTTATTAATTATTTCTCTTTCTCAATTTTCATTTTCTAATATAATCTGGAAGTTGACACCTATAATTGTAACATTATTCCTTTATATTGTACTTTTACATTTCCATGTTGAAATTTCTGTTTTATAATTAAATTAAATTAAATTAATTATACAGTTGGCTCTCTGTATCTGGTTTTGCATTGACACATTCAACCAGACAAGGATTGAATTCCACGGTTGGTTGAAATCACATCTGGTTGGGAGTGGCAAATGATAAGACACTTTGGAAAATGTTTTGTAGTTTTCTATAAATGTGAACTTAAATATGAAATTACTATAAAACCCAACAATTATACTCCTAGATTAATTGACAATGTATGCACACAAAAAACTGTAAACAAATGTTTATAACAACTTTATTCATAATCTCCCGAATGAAAAGAAATTCAAATGTTCTTCCTCCTGGGAAGATATAAACAAACTGTGACATATCCATGCAATAAAATACTATTCATTGATAAAAAAAGAAGAAACTACTAATAAATAAAACTGTATGGAAAAATCTCTTATTTGTTTTCTATTGCTGCCATAACAAATTACCATGAATTTAGAAGCTTAAAACAACAAACTGATTATTTTAAGTTCTATAGGTCAAGATTCTGACAAGGGTCTCACTGGCTACCATCAAGGTTTTGGCAGGGCTGAATTGTGTTCTAGGGAGTAATCTGTTTTCTTCAGATTGTTGCCAGAACTCAGTTCTTGTAGTTGTGGGAACAAGGAAAAGGTGCCCATTTCCTTGCTATTTGTTGGCTGAGGCCTGTTCACAGTTTATAGACGCCACCTGTATTCCTTAGCTCATGGATCCCTTCTTCCGTCTTTCGAACCAGCAATCTCCCATCATTTGAATCTCTCCTGCCTCTTCCGCCACAACGTCCTGACTCTTCTGCTTTCCTCTGTTTTTTAAGGGCCCATGTGATTACATTGGGTCCACCCAGATAATGCAGAATAATGTCTCTATTTTAAGGTGTAACGATTAGCAACCTTAATTCCATCTGCAGAATCTCTTCTGTCACGTAAGATAACATACACAGGTTCCAGGGATGCTGGTGTAGATATAAGTTCTACGTTATACAGCCTGCTACAAATCTCAAATGCATTATGCTAAATTTAAAAAGTCAGAGTCAAAAGCTACATACTGTATGATTCTGTTTACATGAAGTTCTGGTTGAGGTCCGCTAGAGGTACTGGAAAAAAGTAAATAATTTCTAAGGTGGGAGTAGAGGGGAAAAGTTGATGACAAAGGGCCATAGGAGAATTTTTATTATTGATGGCGTTGTTCTATATCTTGATTATGGTGGGGGTTACGCAACTGTGTGTGTTAAATCTTGCAAAGCTATACACCAAAAATTATGAACTTTAGGATATGTTATTTACACCTTAATTTAAAAATATATGAAAATATGGATATAATGGGAGCACAGAGAATTAGTTTCATGTGCAAAAGTTATCATCATATGTGGAAGTAAATTTAATATCTATTAAAAATAAATGCATTTAATAAAAACAAGATAAAAGAGAAATAAAAGTGGCTTTAAAAGTAGGCATGAGATATATCAGGATCTTCTCAACTGTAACATCTATGTGGGGTCCCCCTCAAGATATCTTGAGGTGGTCCTTTAGAATAGAATAGCTCTTCATCCTCAGCTCCTGCCTAGTTGCTCAACATTTTAAGACACGAGAAGCAGCTTGCGTAGTTATTGCATTGACATTTTTTTTAAACTCTTATACAAAGTTGTCAATTAATGAGAAATTATAGGACATTCATGCCAGCTAATCTCATCTTGTTTCTTAAAAAGTGTCCTGGACACTATCCATTGTTTGCCACTATCAATTCAATATAGTAGGCTTTCACAATTTTCTGAGCTAAGTTATAATAACAGAAGTAGCATTATCATTTAATTATTTTTTATTTTCAATAATTTCTTAATATCAGTAAATGTATTATAGAATGAGAATAGGCATGGTAGGTTATACATTACCGGTGGAAGTGGACTGAGTATACAGAGTCAATCTGGTTAAATTAATGGCAGTAGTACCCGAAATGCCCGTGTGACTTTTCTCAAGTACATCCCTTCCTTTAACCCTGTTCCTTTCTGGAATTTGGCAAGTATAGTTTGTTCCCATTGTTCAAAGTGTGAAGAAATGAATCTCATAAGTTTATTACAAACAGATATCTTTTTTTCTGTTTACTATGCCTCATATGATCCAAAGGAAGTAGTATACACGGAGGTCATTGCCAGTAGTAAAACATCATTTTGAACTCCACTTGCTTTTGTTGGATTCTCTTAATTTACTCCAAAGAAAGGGCAAGCAATTTTCACTATCTTTTCAGAAAAATATTATAATTCCACATATCATTCCTTTAATTTTATAATAAGTGACCATTTAAATGAATATCTTTCCAAATAATAGTTAGATCCTGTGGTTCAATGTTTGAATTAGGTTACCTTTAGTGGGATAACAGTGAGGCCAGACACAGATCAAGACAGAGAAACTGGAGAGAGACTCGTGGTTTTATCCTACTCACAGCTTCCTGGGGAGAGCCCAGTACACCACGTAGGGCCACTCAGGGAAGCGCCGTGGTCAGTCGGCAGGCAGAGAGAATGAGCTGTGGGCAAGTGCCTTTGCTGCGCTTTCCACAGGAAGGAAGGGTGAGGGGGAGGGGTTGAAGATTGGCTAGCATTCTTTGAAAGTGGACCCCCACAAACTTCATGTTCACTGTTACTATTAGAGCATATTTTTGGGACTATCTAAAGTCTCCAGATGTTTGTGAGTGAGCCAGGGTTTACTTGGGAACAGCTAGTGACCATTTTATAGCTGTTAAAACAATTTACAGAAAATTAAAAGAAAGTTTAATACATTAAGCCCATGAGAAAATAGAAAAAAAAAAAAATATTCGGACGATTATCTATACGTTTTACTTTAGTAAATTCAATAGTAAAAGGTAACTTTCTACATTTCCAGCTTCTTGCATTTTGATTAGCTCAACAATTTTTATAGTATAATGTTGATGTTTTGATATTGACAACATACATAAATAAAAGTTTGCATTTTTGTGTTCGTGTTTTAACATTAATATTGGCATCTGAATAAAAATCTCTAAGTGAATAGATAACATTAGATAGATAATGTCTAAAACTAGCCTGTCTGGAAAAAATTAAAACTTCATAATAGGACTCATCAAAATAGACGCATCCTGACTGATGTCTTAAAAATCAATAATCTAAATCTTTTAGATCTTGACAAAAGTAAAACAGGAAGCCATACCTATATGAATATTTGGCTTTTTTCTTTTTGAATTAAAAATTCACATTTCCATCTTAATCTTTATAATTGAACACTTGAATTCTATCCAACACAACAATAAGAATAAAAGGCAATAAACACATAACGTCAACAATCTCACTACTCAGGAATAATTTATCATGTATGTAAAATATTCAAGAACTTTCTGAGGAGTTTTTAAGAGTGAGTTTTGGAACAAATGCAATTAGAATATCTGTTCAATATATAAAGTTATCCATGAACTACATTTTTTTATAGTGTTCATGTTTTTAGTATACAATAGGCAGTTAGTCAAGATTTTCAGAAAAGCTGAATAAAATATAATTGAAGAAGGAGAATGCTAAAGAAAGACAAATTTACTATCTGTGTAGCCCTTCCTTTCCCCTCTCCATTTATATACATATCAGTTCCAACTACTCTTGCAGGTCACCTTCACTGATCACAGAATCAAGGGTGTCTCCCCACATCCACCCTTCCTCACTCTCCACAACTTCCACATGGCTCCTTCATCATTCCCCATGCATACAATGTTTCTATACACAGGCACTTTCATGTGGGTGACAAATTGTGAGACCATCCCCAAAATATCTCATCTGCAGGTTTGGTGTCACTCTATTCCTTTAACTCAAATGAAGTGTATTACCTGGAAGAGGCAACCTCTGTAAGTCCATTGCAATCATTAGATAGATAGGGAGCAAGCTTTTAGATGACACAAAGGACAGGTAACATTCACAACTAGAGACAAAGAGGCATAAAAGAAGGACTGGAAGAAAGAGATGGAAGAAAGTGTGATGTCATCTCAGCAACAACCATAGAGTAAGACTCAATCGGGTGAAGCTTGAGTATACAGAAGTAAGAGAAGAGCCTTCACATTTTTCAGAAAGTTGCATATATATCCTTTCTCCCTGATTGGAGCAGAAATTTATCTAAGTTTACACTGACAGTGCATGATGGTAAGTGAAATACTGACATCAGGAAGTAATCTTCTCATTTGTGCAATCACAGGATCGAGAAATAGACAGCGCAGCCCTAGCATCCAGAACCAGGAACATGAAGGTTAGATGCAATCCACCCTAGACTCAGTCCTAGACTGAGATCACCGTATCCTCGTCACTCTCTGCTTGAGGATTCTCCAATATTCAGCGGAACAAGCCTATAGTTACCCCTAGAACTGTCCGATAACTTTATCCCCAAATTCTTGCAATATAGTATGTAAAAGGGTGAGCTGAACTGCTAGTAATCATATTTAACACGACTTTAATAGGGGATGTAAAAATAGAAAAGATGATAAGACAAATGACTGAGATCTGAATAAATAACATGATGAGGGGAACTGAAGGCAACACTCAGGTAAACAAATGAAGGGACTAAAGGTGTGTGTGTGCTGGGAGGGGTGAAAGATAGGAGAGGAATCAGGTCAGGAGCCATTCAGTGAAAACTGGGGGAGAATTTGTGAGTAACCCCTTGGCTGTGGTGGCCATGTGGTCTGCAGGTTTCAGCACGGCCACCTGGACATGAAGCATGTGGCAGCATGAGCATCAGCAAGGTTTGCTAAAGAAGCAAGTATTCACAGATAAAACAGTTTTCCATGTGTTCAGGCACCGTATATATAGTAAAAGACAGGGAAAAAAACCCTCAAAAGCTTGATATTATAGTAAATGGTAAGAGGATTCGCAATTTTATACCTTTCATTGAGTCATGAATTATTTTGTTCTTTTACCCTACTCTGTTCTACTAATACTAGAAAAATTGTATTTTGGAGAAAGAACAAAACTGAGTTTATTGTAATAAATGTGTGCCAGTACAACACTTATAAATGCATAAAATTACAATAAGGTGCTCTTTTCTTAGCTGGGCAACTGGATACACAGCTACATCTCTAACCCACATGTCTGCTGAACTCACCACACATTTGAAGTTTGGTCTCTTCTCCTCAAACCAGCCCTGGAGTTTTCAAAGGGATGCTCAGGTCTTCCCCCAAGCCAGGCTGCTGCCTACACAGGTTCCCTCTTCTATGCAGGTGCAGGCTACAAAGCGCCTCAGAGCAGCTTTACTTCTGCCTCAATCCCTTCTAAGAATGCCAGTGTTCTGAACAACTGTGCTGTACCTGGAGATTCAAAGACTTGAGCATTCAGGGCAACAGAACAAGGTTTTCTGGAGAGTCAAAGGGAGTTCCGCCCCACAGCTATGGCCTGTGTTGTCACCAGATCCTCCCAAGGAGATGCATTTTGGCCCAGAGTCACAGACGTGCCTCATGAACGTGGTTCCATCAGATTCTGCCTCTAAGTCCTCTCACTCCAAGGCAATAAAAACCAGTCCAGGAGACAGGTGTGAGGAGATGTCATTCCACTGTCCTTCTTCCTCTGAGGATAACACATCGAAACTGGAATACTGGTGGGCCCGGCCCAGTGGTGTAGTGGTTGA
Source organism: Equus asinus (assembly GCF_041296235.1). NCBI lineage: Eukaryota > Metazoa > Chordata > Mammalia > Perissodactyla > Equidae > Equus > Equus asinus. The sequence goes on from NC_091800.1 coordinate 65,001,267, forward strand.
GTTCATGCACTCTGCCTTGGCAGCCTAGGGTTTGCAGGTTTGGATCCTGGGTGCTAACTGAGAACCACTTGTCAAGCCATGCTGAGGTGGCGTCCCACATAAAAGAAAGGAAGATTGGCATAGATGTTAGCTTAACGACAATATTCCTCAAGCAAAAAAAGAGGGAGACTGTAACAGATGTTAGCTCAAGGCCAATCTTCCTCACACACACAGAAAAAGAAACTGGAATATTAAGGTTACTATAAGTCAGTCTTTATGTCATGCATGGATTTATTAAGGACTTTGAAATACTAATAGCTGTGGGAGCACAGCATGGGAATAAAGAGGAAGGCAAAATCTAAATATAAAGAAAAATTATAGTTCAAACTCTGGGTAAATGAATACGCTTAATTTTGAGTTGTCTGAATTGGGATTCCTCACCAATTTTCCATAAATGTCAGGGTCCTTCTCTCCGATTCAGCGCACTTTAAAATTTCTCTCCCTAGGGCCCCCTGTTGCTTTTGCTAAGGAACTTGCTCTTTCTCTTTTGGAATCTTATCCAGTCAGCCATCAAATTGTTTTTATTTGCAGAAGCTTCTGCCTCAACACATTTTTGGCATTTATGACTTTAGGAAGAGGCCAGGAGTTTCTCAAGTGGTTCCAGTGAGATCTGAAAAGAATAAGATGTGTTTCTAACACTTAGCCCAAGTACACACAGGCACAGCCCCCCGCCCCCACAAAAACTTGCCTTGCCATTTTAAATTGTTTATATGGGGTATACACTGGATACTTTCACTAATCTGTTTAAATGACAGATAGATAGGATTTTACTTTTGTTTTCTATGAATCTGTTTATCTATGCAGAGGAAAAACAGACAGATTGAGTGGAAATAAAGAAAATACTTAGACAGACCTAAACTCTTAGGGCGGCAAGGGATAAGGAGAACTCTACTTCCATTAGAGACGTATTCAGTGAGTGTGTGCTTTGAACCCAGGAGAACTGCACTGGCAAAGTGACAGCGGAAATATGATTTATAGAGTAGAGAGCAATTCAATGATTGGGCACTCCTTTTTTTAAACAACCTTGCTTGTTTATGCTAAAATGCACCGCTTTATCCCACACATCCTTTATCCTTTGAAACCTTCTAAGAGAAGATATACAAAATTAAAGTCAAGACTTACTGAAAATTTAGCACAATAGAAAACCAGTTCCTGCCTATTTGCCCACACTCATTTTCTAACTGTGTTATGGAAAAATACTACACGCCCAGTGTTTTACACATTTGACCTTATTTAGCCTGCATCAGAATTTGGTTTTACAAAAAGTGGGCTGGTATCTTTCAAATACTTATTTTTATTTCATTGCTATACTACAAACACACACACACATACACACACTTATATAGTAGGTATCTCGATATACTGCATATACATATATATAATCTATGTAAAAAATGTTCAATTTATGAAAAAAAACTTCAGCATATATTCTCCCGTTTGTGGTTTAGAACAGTCTTGTGATTCATTATCCCTCTCTCAAAGTTGAGGAAACTAAAATTCTGAGCGTTTATATCCACTTGCTCAAATTCAACCCAATCCAAACAGCTTACAAACGCCAGGCTCAGGACTTAAACCTGGTCTTCTCAAAGCAAATCTTTCATCTCTTGCACTGAAACACAGCACTTTCATTGCTTAAGTCGCTTAAAGTCTTTTTAGGTCAGTCTTTACCTGGATGCATAAATTAAATCCTTTCTGATCCTTGAACGTGTAGCTGGTTGTGCGACCAGTGGGTTCTGCTTTATGTAGATTAAATTTGTGTTATTTTTATCTCTTGTAGCAGGTAAATGCCGACTAATATACAGCAGAGTCCAAGACAGAAGTTCAGCCTGTGCTTAACCAAGAATAGCTTTCTTTAGAAGGTTAATCATGTTAGAATCCCTCCACGAAAGCTCTGGTTTAAGGCTTTTGGGTGAATAGCCCAGTGGTAAAGGAAGATGGGAATAGCATATGTGTTGTATTTCTGGGTTTTAAAAAGAGAAGAAACTCTCTCTCTAAAGAATAATTGGTCACTGGAGACCCCAGTAGTCAACTAAGCTTGCTATTTACCTAGAGGGTAACTCGAACTATAAACCAAAATAAGACCTGTAATGCTCTGGGTTGTGGATAAATGGGGCATAAAGGCCTGGCTACTGAGTACAACACTAGAAATTGATTTTATTTTCCCTAAAGAAATCACTACAAAAGGCTTTTTGTCTACAATATTTATTTCACATTCTAGGCCCTGACCTTAGGGACAGCACTTGTTCAGTTTTTGTTGTTGTCATTGTTTGCACTTTGTTTGGTTTTGTAAATTTCAGATGTGGAGGATAGAGTTAATCCAATTGCAGGGTTATGCACATTATCCTCAGAATCCAATCCATTTAATTACTACTGCATATTCCTATTCTTTTACTCCCATTTGTGTGTATGTATATTAATTCAGGGAAATATTATTCTGCTTTGTTTTTATTCTGCTTTTTGCTTATTTTTACTCTATTTTAAGATCCATGTTGTTCTGTGTATATCTAACATTACTTCTAACTCCTTTGTATTACTTTTTCATGTGCTCCACCATTTTTGACCTGTCCAACACTCGTTGATGAATCAAACATTCCCTAAGCAAGTACTGCAGCTATTTGGAGGGCCTACAAGTCTGCCATAGATCTGTACAGTAAGGAAAGGACACAAAAAGCCCAAATACACACAGCATGAGCAAGATCAGCAGGGTGTCAGTTACTTGTGGCCCACGGAGGTAAATGGAGAGGCCAGATAATAGATGACACAAATAGTTGGCTACTTGGTCATGGAGGATCAAATTCTAAACTATAATTAGGATATTTTATAGCCTGCAGATGCGCTGAAGGGGCAGTGGCAAGGTGGCATACCATATGCCTCTCTAGAACCAGGGAGATGCATATGCTCTGCAAAATAGGGCACCTCTCTGGAACACACAAGGGCCTTGTGGCAACTGCTCTCAACACTGTTCTCTTTCTATGTTCTGGGGAAGACCAAAGGGTGTTCTGCTAAGACCTGGGTCAGCCTGGGGTCGAGCTTGTCAACACCACCTATGTGGAGACAAGCAAGCTCAAGAGAATGACATAGCAGAGCTCCTCCCTACAGCACCCCATTAATGGCTACCCAGCTTGCCTACGACTCTCCAATCCTTGCTCATGTCTCTTCTCACAGTGTGTGAGAGTCTCCTTGGGAAAAGTCAAATATTCACTTATATTTAATTTGACTGAGTTGCATTAAATTGCTCTGCAGAATGGCTATAGCAGTTACTACGCTCAGCATCAGTGTATCAAAATTTTATATCTCTGCCAACATCTAGCATTCTTCAGATTTCTTATTGTTACCAATTTTACAGGTGTAAAGTGATAATTTGCATGTCATTAATTACTAATAAGTTTGAGTGTATCTTTATATGGTTGTTACCCTGTCTGTTCCTGAAGACTCCATTTTTTTCCCATTGAGTTATTTATCTTTTCTTGTGCCAATATCATGCATTCTTTTCTATGGCTTTGCTTTGCTTTCAATAGTGTTAGTTTTCCTTCTTTTCTCCTCTTTTCTAAGGTTGAATGCTCTCTTGAAAAACTCTTCTATCAGATTCTACCTCTAACTTGTCACTCTACAGGTGCTTCAAACCCATCCAGCAAACAGATGGGACAGAAGCCAGACTCATGTATCCAGCTTCTTACTCACCATTTCCACAAGGCTAAATACTTAACATCTCAAAAATACCAAGTTGAATGCCATGCTCCTAATATTCCTCATCACAAACATGGTCAATCTACAGTCCTTATATTAGTAAATGACAGTTTCATCATTAAAGTTCCAAAGACAGAAAAACTTTCAGCTGGTCTCTTACATTTCCACTTTATTTATGATATCTGATACATATTACCCTAATAACATTTTATTTTGTTTCATTTTTGTCCTTTGTTTAAGTTATCATTACTCTATACCAAACAGAAAATGATTCCTTATACTTATGGAGAAAGTTTAGATGCATTGCCTTTAAAATCAGGAAAAAGACAAGAATATAAACTATCACCATAACCATTTAATATAGCATTTGCAGTTTTTATCAATGTTCTGAGGAAAAAAATAACTGTAAATATTGAAAGAAAAGAAAACAATTATCATTGTTCATAGATGTTATGATCACCTAATGAGGAAAAATGGCAGAATCTATAGATTACTAAAGAACAGTAATAAGAATTCAAAAGAGAAGTCTAGCTGGAAATTCAAATTAGGGAGTTGTTGTTTTTTTTTAAAGTATGCTTTTTGGTGAGGAAGATTGGCCCTGAGCTAACATGTGTTGCAATCTTCCTCTTTTTCCCTTTTTTCTCCACAAAGCCCCAGTACACATTTATATATTCTAGTTGTAGGTCGTTCTAGTTCTTCTGTGTGAGATGCCACCACAGCATGTCTTGATGAGTAGTGTGTAGGTTCACACCCAGGATCCGAACTGGCGAACCTCAGGTTTCCAAAGCAGGGTGCATGAACTTAACCACTTGGTCACAGGGCTGGCCCCTAGGGAGTTTTTTGATTATGAAAGTTACTTCAATTATGGAATTGGATGTTCACGAAGGGAATGATGCAAATATAAAAGAAGTCCAAGACTGAGCCCTGAGATACACTTAAACATTTAGAAGTGGAGAACATTATAAAGAATCACGAAAGGAGTCTATAACCAAGAAACCAGGATGTTACAGGAAAACAACTTGAATGTGGTCCTGGAAACAAGAAAAACCAAAGTGTGTCAAGGAGGAGAGAGTGATCAAGTATATCGTATGCTACTACTAAGTCAGCGAAAATGGAGACTGAGGACTGACACTGGATTTGGCAATGTTGACATCAATGGTGACCTTAAGAAGAGTCATTTTGGTTAATGGTGGGAGAAAAAATCTAATTTAAGTAACTATGAAGAATAGACAGAAGTGTACTAACTGCTTTGAGGAGTTTTGTTTGTTTTTAGGATGAGATAAAGAACAGCTTATTTATTTTCCTATGAGATTAATGAAGTAAAGAGGAAAACAAAATTTTGATATGAGGGAGACAGTAAAGAGAAATGTGGATGATATGTCCTTGTCACAGATGGGTTCCTCCAAGAAACAGACATTGAAATATGGACTTTTTTTTTTTAAAGATTGGCACCTGAGATAACAGCTGTTGCCAATCTTCTGTTTTTTTCTGTTTTTTCTCCCCAAATACCCCCAGTATATAGTTGTATATTCTAGTTGTGGGTTCTTCTAGTTGCAGCATGTGGGACACCACCTCAGCATGGCCTGATGAGTGGTGCCATGTCCGTGTCCAGGATCCAAACTGGTGAAATCCTGCGCCGCTGAAGTGGAGCATGTGAACTTAACCATTCAGCCATGGGGCCGGACCCTGACATATGGATTTTTATCCGTATTTATTTTTTTGTTTGTTAGAGAATGCTGTCAGGATTAAGGCTTGTGGGCAGGGTGGGCTTCGTGCGTGTGTGACTTGTGTGTAATTATACAAAGCCCCATGCTTCGAAGGGCCCCACTCTTGGTTTTCTGCTCTGCTGCCACCATTTTGAAATTATGAATCATTTTTCAACAAAAGACTCTACTGTTTCAATTTCTATTGGCTCCTACAAATTATATGGCCAGTCCTATATAATTAAGGAAACATAAGGAAAAATAGAAAAAATATAACAATGTTCAAACAAAAAGTTCTCTACAAAGAATTACAGTGTTCAAATATGAACCAAATTATTTTGGGACACAGTTTGAGAGCTGACGATCAAGTGAATCTATATGACTTTGACGGGAAGGACAGTCTCCATGAGAGGCATGGATAGCTTGGTTTTAATATCCTGGGAATCCAGAGAATGAAATGTAATCATAAAACATATTTGGTCCCATAGCAAAAAAAAATTATTTTTAATTAATTAAATTAAATATTCTCAAATTCTGCTTAAAGATTTCCAATTTTAGAATCAAGCAATGACGAAAAATGATGACATAACTAGAATTACCGCTGAGAATATTAGCATGAGACATCTTGATAATGTGAAATTAATGGTATGGTGGACAAAGTCAGGAGGCACAAAACAGTAGGAGAGGTGGAAGAAGAGGTCGGTATATGACTGCTACGTAGTGATGAGTCAGAAGACAGATACGGGTGATGAAAAATTAGAAACAATGTAACAAGTAACTGCATGGATGGCAAATTGAATGTGGAGACAAGAAAGATAAGTAAGGAACATTAACTCTTATCTACAATTGGAAAAATCAATTAATAGAGGTCCAAATGGATTATTCAGAATTATCTCAGCGATAGGAAGTAAAAATCCACTCCGAATAATGATAATTGGAGGAAGAAAGGTGAAGAGGGCAGCTCTTCTGTATTAAGGATATTTATAACATTTGCTTATATTATTTTGATAAAATAGTTTTTTAATTGATTAAGAACAGTGAAATAAGCAAATACATAATGGAAAAGATCAGATAATTTTATGTTTTGATGTGGAAGTGTGTCTTTGATGTGTGGTTGAGTAAAAAGTTAAAGAAAATGGTTGATATAAACCCATTTCTTAAAACAACAATACATATAGTGTAACTGTGCATAAAAAAATTCTGAAAAAATCACTTGATAAAATGAATGTTGATTACTAAGAGAACAATGAAATAAGAAAATGATGAAGGCTATACGGAAATAATTTAACCATAGACCTTAGAAACTTTAAGAAAAAGTTTTGCAGCAAATTTTCTACTATTTAAATTTAGAATTATCAAAATTTCAATAAAAGAATTAAAAAAAATTATCCCAAATAATTTGAAACCTGATCATTGTAATACTTTGCATATATAGTGTGGATAAGCTTCTGGACTAATGGAGTAATGAGGTCTCTAAGGAAAATAAAACAGCAAAATATGAAGGTGACTGAGAAAAAGTCTATTTTAGTAACTTTAGTTTTCTAAAGCTTCCTTCCCTCCAAATACAATCCTTGGGATTTTAGATTATTTTAAATAATTAAATTAATTTGGGGATAAATATCATACATAAATATGAAAATGACACTAATTAAGTAAAGATTTCCCACTCCTCATTCAATTTTTCCTTGCCCATTGGATAAAATTGTGAAAATGTCTCGTTAATTTTCAGGTCGCTATTTAGGGATTACATTTGTCTGCTCAGGCTACCATAAAAAATATCAGAGGGGCCACAGACCTCCACCACTTGTCAGCCACGCTGTGGTAGCAACCCATATGCAAAATAGAGGAGGATTGGCACAGATGTTAGCTCAGGGTGACTCTTCCTCACCAAAAAAAATCCCAAAAACACCTGCAGGCTGGAAGGCCTATATAACAGAAATTTATTTCTCAAAGTTATGGAGGCTAGAAGTCTTAAATGGAGATGCTGACAGGGTTGGTTTCTGGTGAGGATTCTCTTCCTGGTTTGCAAGTGGATGCCTTCTTGCTGTGTCCTCACATGGCCTTTCCTCTGTGTGTGAACAGAGAGCTTTCTGATCTCTCTCTTCCTATAAGGACACCAGTCCTAGAGAAATAGGGCCCCATCCTTATGACTTCATTTACTCTTAGTTGCCTCCTTATAGGCTCTATCTTCAAATACAGTCACGCTGAGGGTTAAGGCTTCAACCTATCCACCGGGGCTGGGGGTACACAGGTCAGTCCATATAGAGAGTTAAGAATTTTCCAGTCACTTTGAGAAGAAAGTCTCAAGTAAGCAATTAAATACTGATAAGAAAATCTGAGTTCAGTAATGAAAATTTCAGGTCAGTTCCACATGTAGCAGTTCATTTAAAATTACAGCTGCTCTCACCATGAATTCTGCTTCAGTCTGGCCATCTGCAATGGGAAATGTGTATTCACCACATCTTTGTTTTAACCATCAAGATGTTCTATGCCTCCTTCTTTCATTAGTCTGCTTTTGTCCTCTGGATTGCAAAGGGGGTAAGGAGGAGATTTAAGGAGCAGAAAGGTTCTTCTTGACAGTTTTTGAGTTGACATCAGATATTCTTGAGTTTAACAGGTGTTTATGGGTGACACACTCATAGACTATTTTTTGGAGCTTTTTCAGGAGTCATCTCCCTCTCATTTGACATTTTCTTTGAGGTTCATCCATGTTGTAGTGTGTCTCAGTATACATTCCTTTCTACTGCTGAATAGTAATCCATTGTATGGATATTTTACGTTTGTTGTTTATCTATTAACCAGTTGACGGACTCTTGGATTGCTTCCAGCTTTTGGCTATTGTGATGAACGCTGCTGTGAACATTCATGTAAACATATTCATGCGGATATGTTTTTATCATCTTGAGAGGATTACAAAGAGCAGAATTGCTGGACCATACGTTAAATTCATGTTTAACTTTTTAAGAAACTGACAAACTCTTTTCCAAACTTCAGTACCATTTTACATTCTCACCAGCAATGTATGAATGTTTTCATTTCCCCATATCATCATCAACATTTGTTATTGTCTACCTTTTTGATTATAGCTATTATACCTGGTGTGAAGTAGACTCTCATTGTAGTTTTAATTTGCATTTTCTTAATGACTAACGATATTGAGCATCTTCTTATGTGCTTATTGGCCATTTGAATATCTTCTTTAGTGATATGTCTATACAGTTGTTTTGCCAAATCTTTAGTTGGGATGTTTGCCTTCTTATTATTGAGTTGTAAGTGTTTTATACATATATTGCTAATACAAGTTCTTCATGAAATATGTGACTTACAAATATTTGGTCCCAATATGTTGCTTATTTCATTTTTTTAATGGTGTATTTTGTTGTTTTTTTGGTAAGATTTTATTTTTCTCCCCAATGCCCCCTGGTACGTAATTGTGTATTTTTAGTTGTGGGACCTGCTAGTTGTGGCACATGGGATGCTGCCTCAGCATGGCCTGATGGGTGGTGCCATGTGCATGCCCAGAATCCGAACTGGCAAAACCCTGGGCCACTGAAGTGGAGCACACGAACTTAACCACTAGGCCACAGGGCCAGCCCCTTAATGGTGTATTTTGAAGTACAAAGGTCTTAATTCTCAAGTAGTAAGATTTATCTCCTTTTTTTTCTGGATTGGACTTTGGTGTTATATTTAAGAACTCTGTTAGCCAAGGTCACAAAGATTTTATCCTATATTTTCTTCTAGAAGTTTTATAGTTTTCAATCTTATATTTAGTTGTATGATCCACTTAGAGTTACATTTTATGTATAGTGTTGGGTAAAGGTCTAAGTTCATTTCTTTGCATGTGGATATCTAATTGTCTTAGCATCATTTGTAGAAAAAAGCCTATCCTTTCTCCATTGGACTATCTTGGCACCACTGTCAAAAATAAATGTAAGGATTTATTTCTGAATTGTCAATTCTGTTCCACTGAGCTACATGCCTATTCTGTGTGGCAATACCATATTGTCTTGTTACCATAGCTTCACAGTAAGTTTTGAAATTGAGTAAGATAAGTTCTCCAACTTTGTTCTTATTTTCAAAATAATTTTGGGTATTATACGTCATTTACCTTATACCTTTTAAGATGAGCTTGACAATTTCTACAAAAATTCTGCTGCAATTTACATAGGGAATATTTTGAATCTGTAGATCAATTTGAGAATTGTCATCTTGGCAGTAACGAATTTTCCAATCCATGAGATGATTTCTTCTATAACCTTGCTTTCTCATTTTTAGTTTTAGGAGGAGTGCGTGTGTGTGTACTCCTTTGGAATTTTCTAAAAACCAGATCATGTCATCTGCAAATAAAGCTTTATACTTCCTTTTCAAACTAGATACTGGATATCTATATCTATTTACTTGCTCTAAAATCTCTAGTAAAATTTTTAATTAATCACATTTCACTTTATCATTTGAACTATCATGGGAACATATCCTGCCCTCAAGTGTTAACCCTCTATCATATTTACCAAACTGTGACTACTTCATCATATGGAGAGCTGATGAGGTAACTATTGAAATAAGAACAATCTGCCTTAGTCCAACACTAATATGTTAAACTTCAAGATAATATAAATATATAGAGATGTTAACAACTTATCAATTATATGCCATCTCGAATTCATAGTATATCTGAGATATTCAATTTATATAGTATATTTGAAATTTACTTATAAACTTCCATGTACCTTGCAATTATATATTAATTTCTACTCAATATTATGCATATTATAGAGAGTAAAATTTTGATGTTCACTAGATGAGCATACATGTTTTTAGTGTTACTATGCCAGGCCCTGGACTGGACCCTCATCATCTCTCATGTATGTATTGCAATGATTTTCAAACTTGTTTCCCTAGTTATGATCTTTCTGTCATATGATCCATCTTCAACATGGACACCAAAAGTATCTTTAAAAAAACTATATTTGAACATACCTCTCCCTTGATTAAAACTGATAGGGAGTATCTACTGTAAATAAGAAATAAAGAGAGAGAGAGAGACCAAAAGCCCTTAGCAAAGTACTAAGCGTGTCATTATTTGACCTAAGCTTCCTATGTAGCCTCATGTCCCACTATATAGCCTTTGCCTCAACACAAACTCTTTCCCCAATAACGCACGGGTACCCCTTAGAAAAATTTGCATCCATTAAGGAATATATAAAATATAAAGAAGTTGTAAAGCTTTTTCAACAATACAACATGAATATTTTCCCATGTTAGCACATATACAAAAACTTTGTCATTGAATATTTATTAAATATCATTAATTTTTACATACTATTTCATTGTATGTATATACCCATATATATGTACCCAAATATATATGTACCCAAATATATATATACCCATATATCCATATATATATTTATATATATATATATATCCATATATATATAGCCATAAGTACTTGAACATTTCAGCCTTTTGCTTAATCATAGGCATTTGGGTTATTTTCAAATTTCTGCTATTGTAACCATTTCAAATTACATAGCAATGACATTCTTACCCAGGTCTTTTTTGTATAGGGACGCTTCTATGTCCAGAGCGTCTATCACAAGGATTTTTGAGATTATATTACACACACATACTTTCTAAACACTTTCTAAAGTTTTAAACACACACAAATGTTTAAACTCTGGAAAATGTTTAGAAAGTCTGTGTGTTTGTGTGTGTGTTTAAAACTTCAGAATAGGATCTGAATAACAAATGCGATTATCTTTGCGTAAGTGGGTGGGAGATCGTTTCTGGGATGATGATCAAAGGAATTTTTGCTTTGTCTAAAGTACGTTTATAGGCATATACATGAATTCATTTTTTGAGAAAATAACTTAAAAACCAATAATAAGGTATAAAAGCATCTTTTTAAACCATCTGTAAGCTTAAAGGAAAAAATAACATTTGTAACAAAATTTCTGGTGCTATGATCATTTGTAGCGTATTAGATTTGCCAACTTTGAGAGAAAGAGAACTGACTGATCATGATTAAATGATGACCACTAGAAATATTCTTCACTAATTTTTCTATTCCTGAGCTTATTTCTCATCACTGAAGCAATTTTCTTGTGTCCATGATGTTGGTCATAACACTAACCTATAACAGTTTGTCATTAAACCATCTTTTTGTGCATAATGAGTTTAATATTCATGAAGCCTTCATTACATTGCCTTGATTTAAAGGTACAACATTGCCAATAAAAGATGATGTTGAACTAAACTCAGATACAAAGCAGTACATATCCTTAACCTCAATATAAACGACAAGAATTTCATTAAACCAATTGCGTAGTCTTTTCAGATAGTTGAATACAAATGTGAACCTTCTAAAGGAATGCATATTAATATTGTTATGAAATAATGTATGGTTCAATAACAAGAGTTATTAGGCTATTTATTTCAAGGAACACTATACATCTAGGAAATGAGAATTTTGTCCTCAACTGTTGTCTCTCTGGACCAGTGCTCGGATACAGATTACTGCCAATTACACATGTAACGGAGTACGTTTGCCATTATTACTGGATTAAGATTTGTCATTACAGTTTGCAAATGACCAATTTCCCCTCACAATTGTGTAGCAATTATTGTCAAAATGGAACATCAGCACAACCACTTAAACACATTGTATATTTTTTTTCCTTTTCACAGAAAACAAATGATCTCTAAAATCAGCTATTACCATGGCTAATGAACATTTTGTCACAGCATAAAGATCCTCTGAATTTCCCTCTGGACCAATCTCATTAAGTCCAAAGCATGACATAATTTAAATAACGGAGTTATAACCCACCAGCATTGCTTTCTACGTAGAAGGCCTGTCAGGAAACAGGTGAGGACAGAAAGTAGATTCCTTAATTTCACCATTTCCCTCGCTCTCCTCTCTCCGTATTTACTAAGGTACCAAATGCTGCCCCTTATTGTCTCCTTTTCTATCTTCTCTTTTCCCACTTCAATATCATTGCTCATTCCATCGTCTTCTCTTGAGAGCAAAAAAGCCACCTAGTTTTTCTCCTTATGCTTAGTCTTCACTTATCCAGTTTCAAATGTGCTAACTTAGAGGAAATAATTTAAAACATAAACTTTTCAAGCTTAAATATCTTTTCGTTAGTATTTTCTCAATAATTTGTGGATAGTATTGTCAAACCAGATTTAGAAGTCAAAATACCGATTTAATTCAATCAATATTATTAAATACCCTTCCTGGGTAATTTTCTCTATAACTTTAATCCATGGTTTATTGCCGTGTTCACACATTATGGTTAATGTCTCCTTCTTCAAACAAAGCTTGCTTTACTCAGAGCTAATATTTGAATTTGATCTAGTCTTGATTGTCCCACTTCTGAACCTTCACTTCAGAGACCCAGAAGCCTCACTAATCTGTATGTCTACAGCTATGGATATTTTTCTGTCTACTTTTCGCTACATAGATCCACGTAAGTGTATGAAGTGCAGCTATGGCTCAGTTATGACATCACAGCTGTGTGTCCCATTTCCTTTGACTGCTTGGGTAATGCCAGCCTCAAGTATCTTCTCCATCTATGCTGTGTGGCAAGCCCCAATTCTGCCACAATAATGGATGAAAAGTTAGGAGGAGTGGGTGTTTGGTCTTAATTTGTTCTTTAGCTTCTTGAATTACCTTTTTTTAAAAGTATTCTTTGAAAATTTTAGGACAGTTATAGATTTGCAGAATTACTGTGAAGATAGTACAGAAAGTCCTCACCTACCATGTGTCCAGTATCTCCTATTATTAATACTTTATATTAGGATAGTACATTTAATTAGGATTTTTGTTTTAGCATTGTTTGGGATTCTTTGTATATTCTTTGAATATTATGGATACATGTCCTTTATTAGACATGTATTTTATATTATTTTCTTCTAGTTTGTGGCTTGTTTTTCCATTCTCTTGTGTCTTTTACAGAGAAGTTTAAAATTTTAATAAATCCAGCCTATAAATTTTTCCTTCATGGATTGTTCTATTGGTATTGTATTTATGAGCTTATGACCAAACTCAAGGTAAGGGAGATTTTTCCTGTGTTTTAAAGGACTTTCAGTTGTGCATTTTACATTTAGGCCTAAGACCCATTTTGAGTTAATATTTGTGAAAGATGCAAAGTCTGTGTCAAGTTTCCTTTTTTTTTCCCACACAGATATCCAGTTGTTCCAGCACTGTTTCACTATGTGGAAAGAATAAACATCTTAACAATATTGAGTTTTCCAATCAATGAGCACAGAATCTCTCTTGATTTATTTGGATTATCTTTGATACTTTTTCATCAGTATTTTATAGCTTTTCATATACAGATCCTACACATATTTTATGAGGTTAGTATGTATTTCATTTTTCAGCCTGCTACTTTAAATAATGTATTTTTTCAAATTGCAATTATTTATTGCTGGTATATGGGAAAGCAATTGATTTTGCATATTGACTTTGCATTCTACAATCTCCTCATTATTTCCAAGAGCTTTTGTTATTTATTCTTTTGGATTTTCTATGTAGACAATCATGTCATCTGCAAATAGAATTTTATTTCTTTTTCCCCTATCTGTATACCTCTTATTTCCTTTTCTGATTCCGCTGTACTAGCTAAGAATTTCAGTAGGCTATTTAGTGGGAGTGGTGAGATTGGACATCATTGAATTATCTGTGGTCTAAGAGGGAAGCATCTATCTTCCCACAATTGCCTATGAACTTAGCTAAAGTTTTGTTTTATTTTCAGATATTCTTTAGCAAATTAAGAAAATTCTCTTCTTTTCCTAGTTTGTGGAGAATCTTAATCATGAATGGATGTTATGTTTTGTCAAATGCTCTTTCTGTTTCTACTGATATAATCAGTAGACTTTATGCGTGTATTTGATTGCATTGATTAATTTTTGAATGTTGAACCAGCCTTGCGTACCTGGAATAAAATCCCTCTTTTTGTTGTGGATAGTTCTCTTTATGCATTTTTATTTCCATATGCTAATATTTTCTTGGGAATTTGGGAGGTTATGCTCATGAAAGATACTGCTCTATAGTGTTACTTTTTCGGTCTTTATCTGGTTTTGGTGGTAGGTTATGCTGACCTCATGGAATGAATTAGGAAGAGTTCTCTCTGCTTATATTTTGTGGGAAATTGGTAAAATATCTTTCTTAAATGAACTCACTCGTGAAATTATATGGACTAGTTGATTTTTTTCCAGAAGGTTATCAATTTTTGTTAATAATTTTAGTTAATTATTAATTCAATTTCTTTAAAAAATATAGGGCTACTGAAGTAGTCTATTTATCTTTGTATGAGCTTTGACAGTTTGTGTCCTTCGAGGAATCATTCCAGTTTATCAAAATCATTTCATTTGGGGCATAGAATTAATGCTAGCATTCCTTTATTATCCTCTTTACTGTTTATGGGATCAGTAGTGATGACTGTTCATTCTTTTCTGATATTGACTGCTGTGTCTTCTCTCATTTTTGTTCCATAGCTTGGCTTAGGATTATCAATTTTATTGATCTTTTCAAACAAACAGCTTTTGATTTTATTGATTTTCTCTATTGTTTCCTTGTTTTAATTTTATTGGTTTCTGCTCTATGTTTTATTATTTCTTTTCTTTTACTTGTTTTTGGCTTAAATTTCTCTTCCTTCTCTAATTCCCTAGCATGGAAGCTTAGGGAATTAATTTTAGATCTTTCTCACTTCTAATATATGCGTTCAACATTATAAATTTCCCCCAAGCATTGCCTTTCTCCATTTGCTACATCATACAGTGTTTGCACGTTGTCATTGCATTTCAACTGAGTTCAAAATATTTTCAATTTATCTTCAAACATATTCTTTGACCCATGTGTTATTTTTAAATGTCTTGTTTAATTGCCAAATATTTGGGGATTTTCCACCTATCTTTCTGTTGACTTCTAGATCATTTTATTGTTGTGTGAGAACATATTTTCTATAATTTCTACTCTTTCATATTTGTTAATGTGTTATGGCCAAAATGAGGTTCTATCTTGGTAAAAGTTCCTTGCGTGTTTAAAAGTAACTTGTAGTCTGCTTTTGTCAGATAATATATTGTATAAGTTTCAATTAGATCAAATTGATTGATAGTGCTTTTCAAGTGAACCATGTCCTTACTGATTTTATGCCTGTTTGATCCACAAAAAGAGGAGTTGTTGAAGTCTCCAAGTACCATAGTGTATTTGTCGATTCTTCTTGTAGTTTTATCAGTTTTTGCCTCATGTATTAGGATGCTCTGTTGTAGGATTGTACAGATTTAGGATCGGTATAACTTCTTGGAGCATTGATAATCTTACCGTTATATAGTATCCCTTTTTATCTCTGATAATTTTCCTTGTTCTGAAGTCTGCTTTTTTTGAAATTACTCCAGCTACTCCAGCTTTATTTTGACTGGTGTTAACATGTTAACTCGTTCTCCATCCTTTTACTTTTAGCAGAATGATAAGAATGCCCTTCCTCCACCACTCTGGGACGAGGTTCTGGTGAAGTCTTTCCTCCTGGAGAGTAGGCCTTTGTTGTGAAGCAGATTCTCATCCTGTTTTACAAAGTTTACTCTTCCTCTTCCCCTGCCAGAGTCATGAGGGGCTCTTACTTGGCTCCTAACCATGAGATTCTGGTGGGATTCCTACAGACAAAACCTGAAAGCATGAGACCCCCTCTAAGATTGCAGCCCTCTGCAGTTTTTCACTCTTAGGCTAGTCTATACTCAGTCTCCAGCAAGTGGTCAAAATTTCCATTTACATGTTCCTACAAGTTTATAGTTCCAGCAGCTCGTTCTTCAGGAAAGCAGATCTTGGTTTTCTCTGGATTTTCTTGTCTACAGATTTCTTATTGTATTTTTTCCTGCACATTCAGTTCTCTGATGAATACCATAAAATCCATTGCTTTTCAGTTTGTCCAACTACTTCTTGCTGTGAAGATGGCAACGACAACTTCCAAGTTCTTTACACATTGGAACTGAAACCAAAAGTCCATCCAGTCACTTTTTAAACCACTTGTCCTTTTTTGAAAAGTCTACTGTAAAGATACTTAATTTGTTAAGAAGATATCGGTGAGTTAGAGAGAATTAGGATAAAATATCTGCACAGTGATCTTTGTGCTATGTTGAATAACTTAATTCCTGGCTTACTAAAACTAGGCAAAGTGCTTATATTTGGAACATATTTGGAAATGAATAATAACTCAAAAAGTTTGACTCTGGATTCCTTCTCCTTCAATAGTGAATTCAATCTGTATTCCAAATAAATTGTAAGCCACCATCTGTATAATCAATATAAACCATGAATAATATCATGGTTACTGCATGTGCCCTGTAATTTATGAGCCTGCAATATTTTGAAGTCACCACATGTGATGGTTAATTTTTTATGTCAACTTGGCTGGGCTAAGGAACGTCCAGATAGTTGATAAAACATCATTTTTGGGTTTGTCTGTAAGGTTGGATCCAGAATGGATTAGCATTCGAATCAGTAGACTGAGTAAAGAAGATACACCCTCACGTGGATCCCTCTACATTAAGGGGTATTAGATGTTAACAGAAGTGTACCGTGATTCACCAAACGTCTGTGAGAAGAGCTATTTAAATATCCAGTCTTCACTTGAGGACCCTGTTGGACATAGAAAGCACACTTTAGTGCAAAGAAGGAAAGAAACCATGAGGACTTTTCAGGAGGCCATTGCATCTGTCTAAGTGGATGAAAGGGAGAATCTGACTGTCCAAATGCACGTGGGAATCAAAAAGCAGACAAACCAAAGGGATTTTTAAAAGATGTATAATTAAATATAAGTGTGTATGGGGTGGAGAAAGACGAACTAGAAACTTGAAATCAGGTGTAAGAAGATGAACTCTTCCTATCTTTTAGGATATCTTTTAGGATAACGTTTAGGATAGCTTTTAACATTCTAATATCCCTTAATGTAGAAGGATATCATCCAATCCATTAGGGGCCTGAATAGAACAAAAAGGTGAAAGAAGGGGGATTTTCTCTATCTCTTATTGAGCTGGGACATCCATCCATCTTCTCCTGCCCTCGGACATGGGATCTCCTGGTTCTTGGGACTTTGGACTGGGACTGAATTGTAGATTGTCATTTCTGTTTCTCCGGCTTGCAGATGGCAGACTATGGGACTTCTCAGCTTCCATAATCACATGACCCAATTCCTATAATAAAGGCTACCTATCTATCTATCTATCTATCTATCTATCTACCTACCTACCTATGTCAAGTTCCCAGAATAAACAGAACCAATAACTAATAAAATACATCATGCAATATACAAAACAGTCTTTATGGATTACTGGAAGTAAGTTTTACTGTCTGTAGAGAAATGAACATTTCTTTATATAATTTTTATATTTTACTTTTACTTATGTGTTAAAGATTAGCTAATAAGCAGAGCTATGTGTATATTTAGTAGAATTCACTGCTTATTTTTTGTTATTTCTTTACTTTTTTGTCCTGAGCAAGAATAACAGTATGCATTGATATATTTTGTAGTATTGAGAACAATTTTGCACATTACCACAGCATGGTGAAATCCCTAAATATTTAGTAAATTATATATTAAATCAGTGCACTGCAGTGTTTATAGATTATGGAGAACACCTGTGTAGTCTACACTGTTGTACACAGTTCCAACATAATCATTTAAAAATAACATATAAAGAATCAAGTAAGCTACTTTTACATGAAACCAATGGTAAATCTTGGCTAATATTCAATGGAAAATTCAGTTATCGAGAAGATGCAGTTTAGTGAATATATAACCAATATAAAGCAAATTAACTCAAAATCACTCAAAAACTATATTTTACGATATAAATATCATCTGAACAGCTTAAATAATATACTCTTTTTATGGAAATCAAAGTTTTAGACACAGAATGTAATGCAGCTTGTTAACAATTTGGAGAAAAAAAAGGCTGTCGTGTTTTTAATTGGAAAGGCAAGGGAAGATGTGTGCTCTTACCTAGGGGCATTTGGCAGAAAGATATCTCTTTGTGATTGACATTAATGGGGATTTCTCACACGTGTATTTGGGAAAGAAAATCTCCCTAATTAGTGTTTTTCTCCCATACATTTCATTTTTCATAAGATTTTGTTGATGAGCTGTATCAGCAATACAGTTTTAGAAATGTTTACCAGAGAAAGAATAAATCATGAAAACATTTCTTCCTTTGCATTTAGTGAGAAATCCGATATAATTTCATGCATAATTAGAATTTAAATGATGCCATTAAAACACATAGTACAAAAAAGTAAACATACACATTTCTCATTCCAGAGTTCTAAGCCTTGGTATTTGAAATTATGCTCTTGGTAGAACTAGAAATTAAAATACACAAATAATGATTAATAAAGATAGAGACTTTTAAACTTTCCAAGATCTATACTTCCATGAAGCATTCTAAAACTAAGTGCCTGTCATTATAAAGTATGAAATTATTTAAACATTACATAGAATCATTTTGCAAAAAGTTTTCAAAATCCAATAAATTTGAAATGCCTCATTTTTGTTATTTTCTCTATTGGTATTATTGCCCTGTCTTAGGTATAGTTTTAGAAATGGAACTGTAATTTTCTTATGTTTAATTGCTTTTTAAGTCTCTACAAAGCTTCACATTCTACTTATATGGAAATTATTGAATATACAGTCCCTGAGATAGTCAACTGATGCTTTCATTTTCTTTTTTTTAATGTAGTACAACAAGGCTTATTAGAGAACTTTGGGTTCTCTAGCACTTATCACTTTCGTTCTTCATTCCTTGCCCATGTTATTTTTCCTCTCTGCACTCTAGCTGTTGTTTTCACCATGAGAATTTTTTTAAATTAATGATATATTTAATACAATAGCTTCATATACAACATATCTCTTTTAGGCAGCATATTGCTCCCCACCCCCCAGATATCCATATCTTAACCTTGGAATCTGTGAATGCATTGTGTTACATGGAAAAGGACATTAAAGTTGGAAATAGGATTGAGGTTGCTAATTAGCAGACTTTAAAATAAAGAGATTATCTTTGATTATCCTCATGGACCCAATGTAATCACAAAGGTTCATAAATCAAAGAAAGTGGCAATAATGTCTGTGTCCCAGAAATGCTAAATAAAAGACTCTACTAGCCATTACTGTCATTGAATATGGAAGGGGTCATGAGCCAGGGAATGTGTACAACTTCAAGAAACTGGAAAAACAAATAAATAGATTCTCCCTGAGGGCCTTCAGAAGGAACCCAGCCCTGCCAACACTTTGATTTGAGCCCAGTGAGACTCATTTGTGACTCTGACACCCAGACTATAGAATGGTAAATCTGTGTTGTCTTAAGCCATAGAGTTTGGCATCAAGTTTAAGCCGTCATGTCACAGCAGCAAAGGGAACTAATATAATATCCATAATATAATGAATAATTCACCCAGATATGAGGACCATAAAACGAATGATAAAGCCTTCCTCTTTCTCATACTCTTCTCATTATTCTAGTTGCATCTTCCTACACCTGATTTCAAGTTTCTAGTTTGTCTTTCTCCACCCCATACACACTTATATTTAATTATATATCTTTTAAAAATCCCTTTACTTTGTCTGCTTTTTGATTCCCATATACATTTGGACAGTCAGATTCTCCCTTTCATTCACCTAGACAGATGCAATGGCCTCCTGAAAAGTCCTCATGGTTTCTTTCCTTCTTTGCACTAAAATGTGCTCTCTATGTCCAACAGAGTCCTCAAGTGAAGACTGGATATTTAAATAGCTCTTCTCACAGACGTTTGGTGAATCACAGTACACTTCCTTTAACATCTAATAAAATCATAGTGATGATGATAATAGTTACTCCTTATTGGATACAACACTGAATAAATAATAGCCACCATTATAAATATTTTACTTTCACTGTCTTACTTTTGTTCTCAGACATCTTACTAGTTATTTCTCCATATTATGGATGAAGACCACATTGAGAAAAGTGAAGCAATTAACTAAAGTTCATCCAGGCAGATAACTGCTCAGCTATTGTTTGAAATTAGAGACATGTGAATCTAAACTAATTCCATTTAACATACAATATTAGGGAATACACCAGTGACTAGCTAGCCCCAAATCATGCAAACTCTTCCCCTTTTCCATATCCTCCTATAACCATAGAGGTTTGCCAGGCTAATTTCAGGTAGTCGGTCACTTGATAAATTTATTATTTTTAATTTAATAACTTAATAAGAAATATATTTATATATTTTTAAAATAAAAAATATTAATTAGCAGGTTTCCAGAAAGACGTCTCCTTTCTGCTTCACCCCTTCTAATTTGTTTCTCACACCCCATCAGTACTCTCTTTAAATTCTTATATTCATTTCTAATTTTTCAATGCAAATACAAGGAAATACAAACATATTCTTATTTTACCATTCTTACACAAAAGGTAGCCTACAATACGTAATATTCAGCACCTTCTCTTTTTTTGTGAAAAATTCCAAAACTGCAGAAATATGAAAGATAGTACAATGATCACCCACCTACCCTTCACCTACATTCATCAATTGTTTTGTGAAAGATTTGAAACTTGTGTGAATAGTGTTAGTATTAATGACTCTTCCAGAACCATGTATTGGAACACAAAAGGAAGCAATAAAATGATTATCAAAACTAAGGAATAACTTTATGTTATTCAAGAATCTATTGCATTCGTGTTATTTGAAAGTAAAGATTTGTACTTTTAATAAATTTTCACGTGTTTACCTAAGTCCGTCCACTGCTCAAACCCATACCACTCTGCCAGACAGTGTCTATTCTAATATTAACAGTAGCACATCACAGAAGCCTTGAAGATAAGACTACCCGTTTACCTTCTGTAAGGGATGTTGGAGAAGCATTCTTCTGGGCCTGAACAATATTTGTGTGACACGTGACCTTCTTAAATGCTGGGATTCAGGGAAGAGGCCCTTCTTCCCTGGATTTAAAGGTATGACTTAGTTTGAGAAAGATAATGATGAATTTGAAAAAAAAAAATGTTTCTATTTAGAAAAGGGGGAGTAATGCTTCTAATGTAAAAATAAGAATAAGGCAAATTGTTTGGGTTTTTTTTCATGAAGAAGATTGTCCTTGAGCTAACATCTGTGCCAGTCTCCCTTTATTTTATATATGGGATCCCTCCACAGCATGGCTTGATGAGCAGTGTGTAGGTCTACGCCCAGGATCCGAACCTGGAAACCCAAGACTGCTGAAGCAGAGCATGAGAACTTAACTGCTATGCCACTGGGCCAGCCCCTAGACTAAGTCAAATTGAAGCAACAACAAAAATAAAATGAAAGAACTTAATTGAATGAACTGATAAATTAAAAAAAAAAAAACTGTGCAGATCAATGGAGCTGAGCATGTTTTTTAAAAGAAAAAGAGGTTTCAAGTGTAAAGAGCAAGTTTTCTTCTGAAATTCAATGAAATACAAGTGACGATATAAACTAATAACCTAACCACAATAAGAAAAACGTCATCAAGTTTTAATCCACAGGAATAATATGCTTTCTGTTTTCTAACTTCTCTACATCAATTGGCAGATATTAACACATCAATGACTTCGCAATTGGAAGAAATGCTGTATTATGCAGGCTTCTTCAGGGAAAGAGAACCAATAGGAGGTAAATGAGATTTATTTTAAGGGATTGTCTCACACAATTATGGAAGTCGGCATGCCCCAAATCTACAGAGTGGGCCAGCCGGCTGGAGACCAGGGAAGAATCATGCTATAGTTTAGGTCTGAAGGCCACCTGTAGGCAGAATTCCTTTTTGCTCAGAAGAGGTCCGTCTTGGTTTTATTAAGGCTTCAACTGATTGGATCAAGCCACTGATACTATGGAGAGCAATCTGCTTTATTCAGTATCTGCCAATTTAAATGTTCATCTCAACTAAAAATGACCCACAGAAACATCTAGAATGTTTGACTATATCTGAGTATCATGGCTCAGCCAAATTGCCACATAAAATTAGTGCTCACAGGGGCCAGCCCAGTGGTGCAGCAGTTAAGCTCTCATGTTCTACTTCAGCAGCCGGGAATTCATCGGTTCAGATTCCAGGTGTGGACCTATGCACCGCTTGGCAAGCCATGCTGTGGCAGGCGTCCCACATATAACATAGAGGAAGATGGGCATGGATATTAGCTCAGGGCCAATCTTCCTCAGCAAAAAGAGGAGAATTGGCAGCAGATGTTAGCTCAGGGCTAGTCTTCCTCAAAAAAAAAATTAGCGCTCACAAATGCATTGAGTCCTATATTCAATTATTGTTTGTTTATGAAAATAACAAGATGTTAACTGAAGATCAAAATTAGTCTGGCTTGTAAAAATTTGTGATATTTTTTGTACTTGTGAAGTTAGTAAACACCATGAATTTACCAAGGTACACACACACACACACACACATACACATATGCTATGTTTAATTTTATGTGACCACCTGGCAACTTAGTTAGGCTATGATGCTCAGTTGTTTGGTCAAATAGCACTCTAGATGTTGCTGTGAAGATAATTTTTAGACATGATTAACATTTAAATTAGTAGATTTTGAGTAAAGCACATTCCCTTCCGTAATGTGGGTGGATCTCACCCAATCAGTTGAAGGCCTCAAGAGAAAAGAATAAGGTTCCTGGAGAGAGAGGAATTCTGCCTCCAGACTGACTTCAGACTCACGACTGCAACATTAACTCTGGTAGACATTTCCAGCCTGCCAGCCTTCTCTGCAGATCTCAGATTTGTCAGCACCCACAATTGTGTGAGCCAATTTCTTAAAATAAAAGTAAATTTATCCATCTGTCTGTGTGTCTATCTATCATCTATTTATGTTCTCACAGAAACAGAATTGACAGGAGATTATAAATATATATATTTTCACCAGAAATTCCAGAAGAGCAATTAGATTCTGATTTCAGAACCTCAACTTGACAATATTATAGTCATCAGAACAAATGATTACAGGGGTAGTGACATAGAGGTGAAAGAAAAGAGGAACACTATCAAGAAATATGAGACAATTACCATTTAAAGTGTAATTATGAACATATTATTCTATCTAAACATTCTGAGAGTTTGGCATCCTATGACACTGTGTCAGAGAAGAGTTAGATCCATTAGGAATGGTTTGGCTACCAGTGACACAAAAGCAACAAACTGTGGCTTGAAACATATTTATATATTTTTATCATCTAACAACAAATCTGGTATTAAGCACTTAAGGGCTAATTTAGAGTGTCAAAAAGGTCTCAAAAACCCAAGCCATTTTTGTCATTCTTTCCTGCCATCTATGGTATGTTGGCTTTTTGTACTTATGCTTGCAGCCCTTTGGTCAAGAAGTGACCAACTTAGCTCCAGGAACGTTGTTGAAAATTTAGACAAAAAGAAAAATTAAAAGGTCAGCACCAGCATTATCTTTCCTCTTTTATGAAAAAAACAGACCTTCAAGAAGCTTCCCTTCAGGATATTTATTCTTGAGTTTTCTTGACCAAAGTATCAAATGAGGTCTCGGATCGGTTAAGAGTGGATTAATTTATATTGGACTAAGCTTTCCACAGATGCAAAATATTATAAATCAAGCCGAAAAAAAAAAAAGCCCAACTCTTTGAAGGCACTAGGTTTTGACCAAATGGACTTTCTTACTGCCAGTGGACTTAGCCCTGGAAGAAAAGGTAACACACCATGCTGGAGTGCTTAGATCATGGAGCAGCTGGAAGGGAAGCAGAAAGGTACTAACCTACTGGTCCGAGGAGGCAAGATTTGGAGTTTAAGCTGATCAACACCCCCTGGAAATTGAAAGTGGATATGTTATAGTGGAGAGAACTTCCAAATCCTTCTATAGCTACTCCTGAATTTCCTCTGTGACCATTTAAGTATACAAGTGCAGGTGAGACCACAAAGAGCCCAGGGGAAAGCAGCATCTGGAAGGCTCAAGTTGCTGACCATCTATCTCAGCTGCTGTCCACAGAAGGGGTCACAGAGCTTGTAGTTTGATTAAGAGGACTAAATCAAAGGAACTAAAATTTAAAACCTATTGATAACACAGAAATTTCACATCACAGGAATAGCAAGCAGGACCCTGGCCGGGTCTTCACATATTAATTTGATTCAGTGGCTATGCACACAGGTATACATATGCCCAGCCATAGCATGGGCCCCCGGCTGCCTCCACGAGTCTGTACTCTGCTGGCAATTATCTCCATGCTGTGTAAATGCAACATTAAATACCAAAAAAATCACCATGGCAGATTAAAGAGAGACTGTGGAAGAAAGAAACATGTTTTATATTTTAGTACCATTAACAGCAATTTCTTCCTGCTATTTGAACAAGGGGCACCATATTTTCATTTTGCACTGGGCCCTACAAACTATCTATCTCATCTGGAATGAAAAGAATCCTTTAAAAATTACCAGCGCTTCCTGCTTCGTCAAATTCAATGATAAATTATTCGTCCTCGTCTAACTCAACCTCGTAGCAGGATTTGACATAGTTGACCACTTCCTCATTCTTGAGAATCTTTCCTACATCGCCGGTTGCCTTGTGCAATCTGCTGTGATGGTTCCTCCTCCTCTGCATAATCGTTCAATGCTCCATTGGCCTGAGCATTAGTTTTAAGTCCTCTTTTTTTTAATAGCCACCAATTTTCCAGGTTGATGTCATTGATTTTCATACTATCAAATACCACTTGTATGCTGATTGATTCTCTGAATTATATATTCAGATTTCACCCTTCCATCGAGCTGTTGACTTACCCTTTCTACATGAATGTACAATGGACATCTCAAACTTTCCGAAAAGAACCCGACCCTCACCCCCAAACCTTCCACACTGCAAATAACATCCTTCTCCACACAGTTGTGCAGGCCCCAAATTTGGAAATCATGCTTCTTCTCTTTCCTTCTTACCCTATATCTAACTCATCAGCAGCCCCTATTAATTCTTCATATATCTGATACTAAATTTGATCACTTTTCCTCTCTTCTGTTGCTGCCACGTTAGTCTTAGCTGCAGTCAACACTCAACTGGGCAACTTAATCCTTCCTGATTTCCTAGGTTCATACCGACATCTTCTAAATACAGTTTCCACATAGCAATCATTTAAATAGATAAAAGTCGATTACTTTAAATCTTGTAGTAACTTTCATGGAAAATTTGAAGAAAATCCAAACTAATGGAGTAAATGGCTTCCTATAATCTACACCTGCTTATCTCTCTGGCTCACTAGTATCTTGCCAACAATATTATGGACATACCAGAATTTTCTGTTTTCCTCAAACATGCCAAATATTTTCCCAGCTGATGTTGCATTCTTGGCTGATTCTCATCATTCAGATCACAACTTAAATATTATCTCTTTGAAAAGGCAAGCCTGCGTTAAGGGGCTTTCTCCAACCTGACCCCTAATCACTCGCTAGCTCATTATGTCTCTTTATTTCCTTATACCACTCAGTACTGAAGGATATATATATATATATATATATATATATATATATTGTTTTTAATTCATTTGTTTCTTTCCTCTCTTCCTGGCTGGAATGTAAGATTAACAATGAAAGTAAATGTGTTTTTCTTGTCCCTCTCCATATTATCAACAACTAGAACAGTGTCTCCAACATAAGTACTCAATAAAGGTTTCTTTATTTTTATTTTTCCAGCTTTACTGAGGTATAATTGACAAATAAAAATTGTATATATTTAAAGTGTACAACATGATGTTTTGATATATGTATACATTGCGACATGATTACACAATCAAGTTAGCTCATCCATCACTTCACAAAGTTATGTTTTTTTGGGGAGGGTGAGAACACTTGCGATCTACTCTCTTAACGAATATGCAGTACAGTATTATTAACTATAGTCACTATGCTGTACATTAGATACTCAGAACTTATTCATCTTGTAAATGAAAGTTTGTACCCTTTGACCAACATCTCCCCATTTTCCCCATCCTTCAGCCCCTGGCAACCACCATTCTACCTCTGGTTCTGTGAGTTCTGCTATTTTCAATTCCACATGTAGGTGAGATTAGACTATTTTTTCTCTGTCTGGCTTATTTCACTTAGCATAATGTATTCCAGGTTCATCCATGTTGTCACAAACGGGAAGATTTCCTTCTTTTATAAGTCTGAATAATATTCTAAACTTATACATACAATATACTAATAATATACATATATATGTTTCGTTTTCTTTATCCATTCATCTGTTGATGGATGCTTAGGTTGTTTCCATATCTTGGTGATTGTGAATAATGCTGCAATGACAATGAGACTGCAAATATCTCTTCAAGACACTAATTTCATTTCCTTTGTATATATACCCAGTAGTGTGATTATTGATTAAATACATACATAAATTGTAGATGAAAGAGTCAACAAGTGGTTAAACAGCCAATGTTAGATCCATATGATAGCAGCATACACTAAAATGTAAAAAAAAAAGAAGCATTTCTGGATTTTGGATTGTTCATACTAAAATAAAAAACAAGGAAAAATATTGCAGAGAAACAAGTATAATGTAGTAATTTTACATTTAAATAATAAAAATTATATTAATGTAAGTCAAATTCAACTCAAGAATTTGTTGCTCAATAACTTGACACGTTCTGTATGCATTTTCACCATTTAGTGGCCCTTTTCAGGATTTTCTCAAACTTGTCTGTTTTTCTGTCCCAAAATATAGTGACATACTCTTGACCTAGCAGCTAACGGGACTTTTTTCTTTAGTATATCCTATCATAATTTTATTAGGATATTTCTCATTTCTTAACTTTCAAAATCTTTTATTCAATATTGTTCTAATTAACATAGATTTTTTTTGTTTGTGTGGGAGGGAAGTGCTAACTAGCAATGAAAATTAAACATTTTTGAATTATTAGGCACTATTCATACAGAAATATTCCCTGTTTGCCAATGTCTAAAATCCTCCATATTGGTGTAGTTGTCACTAAGAAATTATGCTGTCTCTCATTCGGATGTCTCTTAGTAACTAGGCAACAGTTTTGCATCTAGACTTCTGCTTTTATCTTCTCACAGTTTCCTCAAGCAGGTAAAGCTTATTTTCATTTTGAAGGTGAGGAATTGTCCTGAATTCCCTTGAATTCCAATAATGCTACTGATGTTTGCTTTTTTACATGAAAGTTAAATTCAACATTCTAAGTGAGAAGAATAAGCATATATACACATACACAAATAATTACACTTATAGTGATAAAAACACAAAACGTATACCATATATATGATACGATATGTAGAGAATCTCCTATAGGAATGGGAATTTCCACTTTAAACGTCCCAGATTAGTTTGGAAACAGAGTGAAGATATCAGATTACTCTGTTTGGGCAAATCCATCAACATAGAACCTTTTAGCTATTTACCTATCTTATGTGGGGAAGAGTATATTTTTTGGGAGAGGGAGCTTTTCAAAGAAGCTCGTGGAGATTACATGCTATTAATAGGTGATAATATGTAGTGCTTACTCCCTTTGCTTCTATTTGCAATTGCAACGGCCACTAAACTTCTTAAGAATAATAATGATTTTTAAAAAGTGAACAAGATACTTCTTGTTTTAGATTCAAAATTTTTGAAGATCTTTAAGGGAAAAAAATAAAGTAAAATATAGTGAAGGACACACGGACCCTGAGAGAAATCTCATCATAAACTAATTACCTTATGAGAGCCAAGAGGTGGTGTCTGTTTTCTGAATTCAGCGCAGAGTGTGAGTGGGCTGGGGAAGGTCAGTCTGGGCACAGTGTGTGGTGGATGCTTGTTCTCCTCTGAACCAGACACCTTGGCATTACTGCTATGCCTAGTGAAAACTGTTACATAATGTGAGTTGAGAAAGTTGATTGACTTGGTCCTTAAGAAATGTAATAATGGGACTCTAGGGTTATTTGTGATGAACTCTTAAAACTGAGTCTTAGAGTAGAGAGATAAGTGCAGACTTCCACTCATACTCTCAAGACCATGGATGAACAAGCAGTTAATGACACATGTCCAGTACTGAGTGTAGAAAAGAGGACCAAATTTATTTAACAATCATTTATAGGAACAATATATATTGGTGTATATATGGGAGCCAGGGAATTTATTAAATTAACATTTAAAGTCTCTAATTTTTGAAAACTATAAGCCATATCCAAATTGAACATACTATAAAACTGAAAGACAAGGTAATTTCACTTAGGTTTTGGAAATTACATTGATGGTGTTGAACATTATGTAAAACTAAGGGAACTTATTCTGAATTGCTTATTGGTGTGAATGCTTTTTTTCCAATTGTTACAGAAAAGTTGAGTCAGAATCATGTGTTGGTTAAGGTAACAAATCAGGAATATCCAAAGAAAGCATATTTCATTCATGTTATGGAAGTTAATTGAGCACACAATTAATGTTAGCAACAACTTTTTGATTAAATTACTGCTCATGAATTTGCCAAGTCATTATGAATCATTAAATTTTCAATCACTTGTGCAAATCTGTAGTCATGAGTACTTTTTTTTATTTTCTAATCTTTGGCATTGGTTATAATTGTAGGGATGTGTATATAAATTTACTACCTATTGCAAGACAAGAAATGAAGCAATATATATGAAAGCAATATGTAATTAAATCCAAATTAGATCATTTATTTTACAAATAATGCATTTACCTAATATTCTAAGCAATAAGACATTTTGATTAACAATGAATAAAACATGCTTGAAAATACTTTTATTATCTCAACCTCTAGCCTTTAGCTATGACTTTGCAATGAATAAAATGACCATCATTTTGCTCAATGATTTAAATACTCACTGACAGTAAGTTAAGTTTGAAATTGTCTAAGGCCATCATGTACAAGTTATTCTACCACTCTTTTCATAGAACCACTTAAATATTTCCAGAAATAATGCATAAAACCAGTATAATGAAATGAGTATTATCTTGCAAATCAATAGGACCTTGAATTTTAAGTTGCTTTTCTCTTCTAGGGGATTAAAAATCTATTTAGAAACTCAATTGTATCACTGTCATCTACAAAAAAATTTTGTGTGTGTCCCAACCATTGAGTAAATACATATCTTCTGAGATGATGAATTCCACTGACAATTTGAGAAAAATCAGATAATGAAGGTAATATTTTTTTAAAAATTGGCTATCTTCAAATTTTGCCATGCATTTTAATTTTCTTTCATCCAGTACATTCATTCAACACCTTACATACACAGTTATTACTTACACCTATTCTATCCCAGTTTGAGCTCATTGATGACCTTGGCAGCCATTGTACTCCTTTAAGAAATTAAAAGTATAAATTCATGGAAGCCTGATGTAAATGACAATCAAAAGTGACTAGCAGTGATTTCATGAAAAATGACACTTTTAGAGTTGCTATATATGATTTATTCCATTAAAAAAAAACTAAGAGCCTAAATATCTGTAGGAAATACTTTTGATTGTATGTCTCAAACGTGATTCAACTATCTTACAATTTTGAAAGATTAGTGAACCAGGGTTCCAGATCAAATTAAGGTGTGCCAATTAGTTGCAGTCTTGAGATATTTGGAAGGTCGAAGTGGGTATAATCTTCTTCCTGTTGCTGTTATTTATTCTTGGAGAGATGGGAGTTGCTATGGCAGCATTCTAACATCATGTCCATTCTCCAGTTCCCTGTGACAAGAGACAGTTGCAATTCTTCCAACATTTTAATATGAGTATTTAATCTCTGGCCAGTGGCTTTGGATGTCTATTCTCCAACCTTATGAGTATGAAAGGTCATTGCACTATGGTTTCTTGACCTTGACTTAGTTCCAGTGATAACCTGACAGCAAGTTGTTCTCCTAGAGGATTAGTTGTAAAGTGATACCTCAAAGAGCCCCAAGTTAAAACCTGATCTCCCAGTCCTTCAAATAGTTCTTTAAGTACCTAAATCCCTTTATTAAAATAGCTAGAGTGGTTTTTGTTTATTTTGTTGAATTCTACTAATCAAATAATGAAAAATGTAAGAATGAACAAACAATGAATAGATAAAAAATCATATCATATCTAATTGAGTGATCAAGGGAACCAGTTCAATCCAGGCTGAGAGTTCAGAAACTAGAATATGCATGCAGAAATCTCGGTGATAATTCATGACAGTTGGGTATAAAGACCTCTAGGAAAAGGCTGAAATTAGGAAAGATATGACACCTAGTCTAAGTTACCCTGCAGAAAACAACCATTGGCATCAGCAAAATAATAATGATAAAGGTTAAAATCTGTAATGTAAAATCTATATAGTGGGCAAAAAGTCATAGAATAAATGGATTCAGGAAGTTGAATCTGGACTAAATTCTCTAGAAGTAATAGGATTCAAGGAGAAGATGCATTTTTTGGAACATCCGCAGCCAACTCTACAGATCACTTCTCGGGCCAGACATCAACCAATATTCAAAACTCTGCAGATGAAGAAGGGACAGTGTTTCCTTGAGTTTGACATGCAGGAAAAATTTACATGTTCAGAAGCATTAAAAGGTGAGTAGTCAATTGATAAGTAATCCTGCAGTAGCTTCTAGTAACCTAGAGTTGGCAGTAGTACTTAAAAAAGAACTCCATGGGCACAAGTAGAAGAAAAGGAGATTAATTCAGGGAAGATCAACAGGAACGCAAGTCCACTGGGTTGGTAACTACCATTGCTTTGCAGGAAGATAGGTTTTGTTCAACTGGTCAAGTCTCTGACTGTAGCTGGGAGAGATCTACACCATGTTTTCTGTCAGAATAGTGTCCATCAGTATTCCATGCTGGAAGGTGTCGTGGAAGCTGCTGCTGCATGAATTATAGCTCATTCAGATCATAACCTGTCACCAGGAGGTCAGTTGAGCAGAATGAACAATAATATACCAATGGGTACGTTATAATATGATTGTGAGGATAGTATGTTGACATTTCCTTTTAGCTGTCAGATTGTGTGGTATGGTTGATGACCAAAAGAGCATGTAAAAGTAATTTTTTAAGAGTGTTCCCTACATTGATTAAAAATTGGGGCTGATAGGAAAAATCTGGTGACCTTGGATTAGAAATGTTGAGGAATTAATAGGTGTAGGTACATACATCTGGAGGAGTAAGCAGGGTTGCCATAGGAGGAGAGGAAGCATGTCAACAAGTAAGAGAATCTACTAACACAAGAACACTAACATAGGTATATGGAGAGAAGCTCACCAGAGATGAAACATAACCCAAGTTATGATATTTTAAGAATCCTCAGCATTAGTTAATGGGCTGTGATATTTTGTGTAGTTATGTGTGCCCACATGTGGAAAGTTGTCAGTAAATCTTTCAGCATTTTTAGGCAAATCTGAGCTAGTTTTCCCATAAGCTTCACAATGTATGATGTTGTTTCTGATAAGGGTGATTTGAAGTCCCTGTAGAGAGAGGAATCCACATAAGAAGAATTTTAGAAAAGAAGACTTGGAAGAGAGGTCAGAGCAACTAAGGTAACATAAGAGGAACGATCTAAATTGGCAAGCTATGTATAGAACTATGTAGGTATAAGATCAAATTTAATATTTATTTTCTTTATAATATTCTGACTATTCCAAAATTTTAAAAATGTTCATAAATTAAAAAGCCTTCAACTGTAAGAAAAGAAACCCAAAATAACTATGACTTTAATCAATAAGAAATGTATGATATCTACAACAAAAAATAAAAAATCAAGGATTGGTGATCCAGGGGTTGTTCAGTAGTTTAAAAATATTACTGCAATCTCTTCTTCATCTCTATAATTCTCATAGTGTTGACATTTTGTCCTCTGATTGCAAGATGGCTGTTATATCGCTAAGCATCACAATTATATTCACAGTCAGGAAGTAGGGAAAGCCAGCTGGGATGATAAAAACCCTGTCTTCATGGCTCTTTCCTTTCATTAGCAAAGAAACTATCTCCAGGAATCTCCCAACAGACTTCTTATGCCTGTACTGTCACAAAACAGCTACGTGATCCTCTATGGCAGCAAGAGAGGCTGGAAAAGAAATAATCTGACTTTAACAATTTCAGTGGTGAGACATAGGCAAGAGTGGCCAAGTGTGTCTGCTCCAATGACTATGCATGTACTGTTTTTATAAAATTAAAATTTAAAATACCTCAGACTATTGAAAAGCATAAAATTGAGGTAATACAATGCATACCCCTAGATACATACTTAAATAAAAAAAAATTACCCATATATATAAATCTTCTAAGCACTCTATCTTCAGAGTCACACTCTTCCATCTCCGTCACAGGTAAATACTCACTTGAAGTTGATGCTCATTAGTTCAGTTCATTTGTTTTCATTTTTACTATATACACTACACATGAAAACACACACCTACACGCATGTGTGCGTATATACACTATATATAGTAAAATACAAACAAATTTACATGCATATATCAAGGAAATATAATAAAACAGTAAGATACATTACTTAGGCACTAAATGGGCAAAAACTTTAAAATCTGACAATACCAAGGGTTGATGAAGACTTGCGAAACAGGAACACTCATATGCTTCTGTTGCAAGTATAAATGGGTACAAATAATCTGGAGAACAATTTGGCGTTATCAGTTAACTAAAGATGTGCATAAATCAAATCCTAAGATTCTAGTTCTAGGTGTAGACACTAGGAAACCTTTCCCATATGAGCACTGGGAGGAATGAACAGTAAGAATCTTCACAGCAAGGTTTATAATAGAACCATTTGGAAACAATCTTCATTCTTGCAAGTAGAGAATTGGTAAATAATGCATAGCATTTTCCCCATTTTTAAAGTGAATTAAACAGCCATCAATATTGGTAGATAAATTTCACAAATATAATATTGAGCAGAAAAGCAACTGTCAAAGAATTTATTTAATGCGATATACTTTATAAATTTTAAATACATAGAAAATAATCACGTATTACTTTCATAGAGTAAAAGGATAGAAGAGGAGACATTATCTGAAGTATGTTGGGACAAGCTAAGAGGTCAATTGGAAATAAAGAACAAAAAATATATATATATTTTTCCTAGAAGAGATAGGAAAAGGATATAGGAGATTAGGGGAGGAATATTATCCCTGGGGAATCATTTACAGTTTATTCTAATAATCTCCATCACTCACATATGAACATATTGATATGAACACATATTAAATCCATAATGAAGCCTAGAAATTAATAAGGAGAGAAGACATACGCCCTTGTGCATGTACACACACAAGCAAAACTCCATGAAGTTATATTAATTTACTGATTTCATTTAGTCAAAAGTATCAGAAATAAGCATGGTCCCTGAGAGCAAGAGGAGATGAAGCACATTTTGGGGGATGTTATTTAAATGCAAATTATTTAAAGAAAACTATTTCAAATTTTATTGTATTTGAATGCAAATTATCTTGGTCCTTATTTCAGTTATCTGTTACTTTGCAACAAACCACTTCAAACAGAGGTTCAAAATAATAATAATCTTTTTATGATTCATTGAGTTGGCCTGATGGCTCTTCTGCTTTACCTGGTGTTGACTTAGGCGCGGGGATGCTGTCATTACTTGCTTGCCTGGCAATGTGGTGCAGTCTGCTGCCCCGGAACTCTGCTGAGGCTGTCAGTCAGTTTCTCCAGGGTTTCTTCATGTGGGTCTCTCCACATGGCTGGACCTAGTTCCTTGGGGCATCATGGCTGATTTCAAAGAAGTATTCTGAGTGCTGAATGTAGATTTGTGGACCTCTTCATGTCCAGCCTTGGGAGTTAAACAGCATCACTTCGGCTTCATTTTGTCAGTTAAAACAAGTCACAGGGGCAGCCCAGATTCAAGAGGAGGGAAAAAAGATACCACGACTCTGTGGAAAAAGGGGCAAAGAATTTGTGACTATCTTTATTATACCAGATCCTACCTTTAATGGTTAATTATTTACATTTCACTCATATGCAAAATACCTTCATGCCTTTCCAAGATTCTTCAAAGTATTGATCCATTACGGCAGCAGGATGAAGCCTCAGTTCCTGCATCTTGCCCCCAAATCATGTTCACCCGCAAATGAGGCAGTTTGTTTGTGTTTCCATGGACCTAGCAACCTGTGAATTTAAAAGGTCATTTATCATTTTCCCCACACATCAAACACACTATGGTGAATGGGCACAGGATAACCAAAATAAGCACT
Organism: Equus asinus; assembly: GCF_041296235.1. NCBI lineage: Eukaryota > Metazoa > Chordata > Mammalia > Perissodactyla > Equidae > Equus > Equus asinus. The sequence goes on from NC_091800.1 coordinate 65,035,875, forward strand.
CCTATTCACAAAGGAGGAGGTATGGGAGCTACAAAGAGGTCACTGGTGCATAATAATTTTCTACCCAATCATATGATGCCAATTAACCTGAGGCAGGGAATGTTCCTGATTAGGTATCAACTCGTCTCCCTGGCAATGACTATCCATGCTTCTTGGCTCCACCCTCTGGGTTCTTGGTTCTGCCTTCTGACTTCTTTTTTTTTTTTTGGAGGAAGATTAGCCCTGAGCTAACATCAGCAGCCAATCCTCCTCTTTTTGCTGAGGAAGTCTGGCCCTAAGCTCACATCCTTGCCCATCATCCTCTAGTTCATATGTGGGATGCCTACTGCAGCATGGCTTGTCAAGCGGTGCCATGTCTGCACCTGGGATCTGAACCAGTGAACCCCAGGCCACCAAAGCAGCACATGCTCACTTAACCACTAAGCCAGTGGGCCGGCCCCTGACTTACTCTTCTTTTCCATTGGAAATGTCCTGTATTTGTCAGTCTGTTTTTTGTCCATTAAAATTTGAAGCCAAAGACCTATTTTCACTTTTAACTGCTGGCTTTTCAACTGAAACTGTTACTGCTCCTCTAAAAACTCTGTGTGCTTCTGATGTATCAAATTTTAAATCCACTCAATTAGAGAAATGTTCACATGCACAAATCTCTGTGGAGCAAGCATTTCTCTATTGCAGCCTGAGATTTAGGAGTTGTGAGACAGTGTCATTAAGATTCATAGAAGATTTTTGTCTATCTTAATGATTTTATGAAACACACATACCCTTAAGAAACTTAGAAGCTCATCAGTATAGTATAGAGATGCTAAGATGCACCACCACAAACATTTCTAAGTTTGTCATGAAGGATTATATAGCCACACACTTGACTTCATCTTGACCTTGAGCATTTCTTTAACTGGCAACACTTTGTGTTTTATATTTTCCCTGAGGCAATCACTTATTTTGAGTATTTTTTTCCAGAGAGAAAGTCTAAGAATAAGAAACAGTTTTATTTTCCAGCCATACAAGTCTTGGGGTGGAAAGCTTTCCTGTAGATTCTGTCTGAAACTTAACATTTCCTTCTTTAGGTCATTCTTCTTTATACATGCTTTACTATGGGTAGCTAATATAAGCCAAATAACAACTTTCAACTTTCGGACTGGAAATGCACTTAGATCCAAAAATTCATTAGGTACTTTTTAAATCTTCTTTTATTTTCTTGCTGGTGCATAACACAGTTCCTACTTTATCAAAGCTCTAAAAGCACTTTCCTCAATCTCCTCAGCCTTCCCCCTGTTTCTCAGGCCTCCAACTATGACTCACACTTGCAGTCAATGTTTTTTGCTAGTTTTCGCTTTTCTTGTATTATCATCTTATACCCAGGTGCCAATCTAGTCTAGCCATCAGTCATTGTGTAACAATAACTTCCTGTCCCCAACTCGTCTCCTTAAAGCAACAATTTATTATTTTTAATAATTCTGTGAGAAGCACATTTTTTTCCTGCTTCACTTGGTGTCAGGTGGGGTGGAAGGATGGCTGAAAGATCCAAATTGATCTCTCTATGAAAGCTAGAAGTTTGGAGCTCCCCTGGGGCTGTCGTGAGGGTGCCTCAGTTCTCCTCAGTGTGATTCTCTCCATTTGGTTACTTGAGCTTCCTCACAACGTGGTGGCTAGGTTTCAAGAATACGTTATTCATGCAGTGATAGCTTAAGCTTCAGATTCCTTAAAACCCAGTCTCTGAAGTTAAGGAGTATAAATTCTGTCACATTTGCTTGCTCAACAAATCTAAGGGCTATCCCAGATTCAAGTGGAAAGCAAATTAACATCAGCTTTCAATAGGAGGAGTGGCAAAAGATTTCTGTCAATTTTAATTCGCCAAAGGTGAAATTATTTACAAAGTTGGGTACTTTCTAGATCTGGATGAACAAATGAAAAAAGATCCAAAAAACTCCAAAAGCCTTAATGACTATTGTGCCACAAACCTTTTATACTTATGGCTTTCATCTTAATTCTGGATTAATTTACATTGAAAAAGTCTGAACTTCCTGTACAAGGAATTTTTTAAACCAATATTGCTTATACTTATTTTTTAACCAAATTCAGTTTTCCTGTTTTCACCAAGACTGAAAAAGCAGCATCAATGCCCAGTTTTCTCTGAGCAGTATATCCTTAACTCCAGCCATCCATCCTTACAGATCTCATTTTCCTCACACTCTAAAGGAAAAGAAAACTGATCTATTTTATTTTTATTTTTAGATTTTCGTTATTACCCCTGCTCTATGCCTGGTCCCACATGGGAAAACATTCACAACCTAAGTTTTCTCCATTGGTGTATTGGTAGCTGCCAAAAATATGAACGGATGAAAAAGATTGGACCGTAATATGAATGCTTCTGAATCGATGTATTTAATATTTCATGGAGAAAATTCATACTTCACACTTTATCCAAATTCCCATTTATATGATGAGACTATGTTGGTGCACATCTTGCTTATTTGGATAAGCTGTCTCTTCTCATCAGAAATGGCTCCTTTTCATTACTTCATCTGGATCAAAGTTGTTAACAGACAAGATAATCTCTCTGTCTTATTTCTTCTAAATTCAATTTATGAGTAATGGGGAAACTATTTTTGCTCAACTTCTTTTCCTTTCTTGAGATGATACATTTAGTAAGAAAAAAATATAAATTTTTTGTGTGTTCACATCTCATTTATCAGTTATCCTGATTGCTATGTTTGTGTTGCATAATATTTGCCATTCAGAAATAAATTTTCCGTCTGTTTTCCTTTACTCAATTCTAAAAGGAAGATAATAACAACAGTAATGTTTAGAAAATTCCATTTATACCATGGAATTAATATTTCTTTTACGACTGCCAGGAAACTATGATGACTAGTAAAACTAGAGTGGAAGGAGCAGATTATACTTTAGTGTCTTTACACGTAGTAGGGGGCATTCACTCTCAAGGAAAACCCAGGAAAAGATGAAAGACAGGAAAGAGAATCACGGCCACAAGTCAATTGGAAAACAGAGATTGGAATAGTCAAAGACAGGGGAAAGTATGCCAAATTATCTTAATCTCCAGAGTTACTTATAATGTGATTGGGGTACACATGCTGAGACTAAGAGCCCCAGCCACTATTAGAATGTGAGCTTCTTCTCAGTGATATATGTCTGTTTGATTCACAGAAACATCCTACACATCCAACAGTGTCTGAAACATAGTAAGCACTTGATAACCATTTCTTTAAGTAATTAGTTAATTAGGGGTTATACCAAGTCTTTGCAATTTCTAGTGTCTCTTATGGTGCCCAGACCAAAGAAGATCAATATCTTTCATCTTTCATAGGTTAAATGACTTAAAAACAGGGCATCCTGATTTAGATAGCTATTACTGTCCTAATGTTTCAAGGTTTTTCAATTCAGGCCACATTACTGTACAATCAACAGGAGTAACCCCTTGGGTCAGATTCCCCAGTCCTAGCAGTTATCATCCCTATAGGATGGAATGGTCCCAGGCTACTTTCCTATACAAGATGCTCTCAGTTAGGAGTTTTGTACTAAAAGGGAAGCTGAGCACGGCAGGAGACAACAGCAATATTGTCCACATAATGGTAAGAATGTGAGAAATATTTACACGCAATTGTTTGCATGGGAGATACCTTTATACTAAACAAGATTATTTAGGCCTTCCTAAAAGTACCTGTGAAGACGAAACTCTAATTTCAGGATAAGTAGATCAAAACCTGTGTTAACAATCTTCTGATCCACATTTCAGTTAGTCAGAGAACTACTTTGTAAGTTTCCTTTTGAGACTGTCAGCAGCAGTAATTGTGTCTGAAGGAGTTAATTACTCTAGTTGCATGGGTCATACTCACTGAGTGCAGGGGTGACAGCAATGCTTGGCTATTGAAAGTATAGCAGCAAACTTGTTCTGCACATTGGAGAAAAATAAAATATTGCTATTTATAAGCAAATATCTTCTTATCTGATTGAGATTTATTTTCCAGTTGAATTAAATGTCCATTACCTCTTTTAGTTAATAACTTTTGGAAAGAATTCTAGAAGTAAAAATCTCTCTCATATACAATTAGAATCTTCTAAATTGGAATGTCTCCACAAAGAGAAATTCAGGTTCTAAAAAAATGCACTTTTTTCATTTAGTTAAAATTTTGGATTACAAAGTGAACAAAAATTACAATCTCTCTTTTTTCCACAGATTCATTATGCAAAACTACTAATATTTTCATACATTCCAATTAAGTAAATGCAGAAGAATCGTATATGAGAAAATATAAGATTCAATGGTACGATTTTCAAAAGAAAGTTTGGAGAGCTAACTTTTACAAATGTAGAAAATTTTGTTCTATGCGAAAAGTTGGCAAACTATGGTCCATGGACCAAAGCTGCCCCCTCCCCACCTCCACTCCCGTTTGAGTTGGATAGTCCATCAGCTAAAAATGTATTTTTAAAAATATTTTAAATGGCCAATACATACCTACATATTATCCTAAATTTGCCTCTTGGGCTAGGAAATCTATAATATTGCTATCTTGCTCTTTATAAACAAATTCCACCCATCTTGGCTCTATGCATGTTCTATACATTATTAACCTAGTCATTAAGGATATCGACATATCTAACCTCCATCTCTTCTTTCTCAAATGATAGCAGAAGAGTTTCACCATCTACCTTTTCAACAATCACAGAACTAGCTTCTGATCTACAATCTCATTTTGAAATTGAGTAACATTTCAAGAACTTTTATATCACTGCAATAATAATAACAATAACAGTATATTAAGTTCATAAAGCAATTTCATTCATATTATAATATATAGTACTGACAAAATCCATGAATTAAACAGAGCTATCTCCATAAACCTGTTTTATAGGTGGAAAGGAAATTAGTATCAGAGAGGTTAAGTGATTGGCCAGGGTTATAAGTCTTATAATTATGAAGGCTTTCCCTGTAACATTCTTTTTACATGGATTCATATGACTCTTCAAATTAGTCTGAACTCTTAGTTCATTTAGCTAATTATGCAGGAAAAATAATCATAAACTAGTTATGTATATAATACCGAAGCCAAAAGATAATGAATATAATGCAATTAGCAGTGTTTTGTTGCAGTTAATGCATAAATCATAACAATCAGGTCACCCAGTAGACAACCTAGTAAAATGAACAAAGAGAGTTAACTATGTAACATGCACTATAGAAGATAAAATAGATTAATGGATTAAGTGATCTCAACTCCACTAACGAGAACAAAAGCTTTAAATCAGCTACTTATTTTCATTAAATCTTTGACAAATTTTAACAATGTAATTTTTGCAACCATCTATCCAGTTACTAATGACTTCTATGTTAAATTTCAGTTTCATTAAGCAATTCCAAGTCAAGTTAACAATTGACTTGCCTTTTGATAATAAGTATGTTCCTTACATGATTCCAATGTTGTCATTACAACTACAGATCCATAAATCTAGAAAACTTACCTTTAAATTTCTAGAGAAATCAAAACGTATATCATAAGTCATAAAGAAAGACAGCATTTAGGAGTGAAAATGGGATATTAAAGGTCACTGCTGTGAAAGACCAAGGAATAATTAATATGCAAATTATATATATTTTGTTTGAGTGATATTTTAAGATTGTATTAAAACATAGGACCATATTGAAAATTTTTTAAAAGAATTAACTTTATGATTATTTGTTTACATGAGAAGACAGAGCTATAAAGATACTTCTTTGAGTTCTTGATTTTATTCAATGTTTATATCAGAAGACTTGAAAATGGCTTTAAATAATTTTTCAAAAAACACAAGAATTTGTTTGTAATTTTAGAGTCTTAAACATCTGATTTTTTCCAATTGCTTTTGGAAATAAACAACTTAGTAGGAAATATAATTATTAGATCAGAAATATTTTCCTCAATACTCACTAAATGATGTGTAAATTCTTTTCTTCTACTTATTATTGTGCAGAAGTCTGGGCCTGTAAGGCTTTTTTTCCTTTATTTTTTAATCACACACACAAAAAATCTTTACATCGCCCACCCTCACCTAATTTTTCAATAATTCCTGGTATGTGTTTAAAACAAAAGTATATTCCATTTGTGTTTCAGGTACTTCTTAAGCATCTCTTTTGGTTATGGCTTTTTAAAGTTTTTCTGTTGTGTAACAATCACCTTAAATCTAATCTTTTAATCCCTTTTTCTTCTTCTGCATTCTAGAAAAGCATTTTAAGATTATCCTTCACATTGCTGATTACAATTTCTTCACTGTAATTTCTGTTCTTACCTACTTAAAATGCACTTTAAAATTTCTATCAAACTTCTATTTTTTATACAATCATATTTCATCTCATACAGTTCCATTTTCATCTTTAGCCTTTTCATGACATGTTTATCTCGTTTCATGTTTTCCTAGTTTGTTGCTGTTGTTGAGAATAAAAAGCAGATGTCTTGAAATAAGGGTTCTATGTCCATTCTGTCAAAGCATTGATATCCTCTCCATTTGGAATGAACTGGTGAGCAATCTTAACTGCAAAGTCCATAATAATTCCTTTCTCTTTTTCCTCTTTAATTATTTTGAGCATGAAATGTTATATCCAGATCCAGTGTTGGCTTGAAATTCTCTTTGTCCTTCTCCTCTGATGACCCAGTTTCTCCTTGAATCTTTCTTTTAAGTTTTAAGATGGAAGGCAAATTAATATCAACAGCTCCAAGTTAGCTTTCTGTGGTGTCCAGAGTAGTTATCATATGATTTAGCAGGGAGTAAAAGGAATATTTTTCTAATTCTTCTTCTTGGTGATTGATGGCTTCTAATTTAAAGCAGTATGTAGTTCAACTCTTGCCCACAGCATTACATAAAAAAATTTCAACTTCCAGACTATAAAAGCTTCATATTTTTTTTTCTCTCTCTGTCCCTTGTTATCACTGAATTCATATCCCAGGTTTTCAATGTGCCACCACCTCCTCATACCTGACTAGTAATGTTTAGAATCACATGCAGTTCTGACGCTTACATCAATATGTGATAAGGGTAGAGTTGGGGGCTTGAGGGGTTGTACAGCCCTGGCCCTCCAAGACTACATCCAATGCTGCATGAACAACTCACACTTTAAATCTAAATCTAAGCACTCAAGCTCACAAACAGTTCAAGCTATACTTCCAAGGTCAAGCACATATTCTAACCAATATATCATCCACAGAGGACAAGGATCCACATTCCAGCTCTACAACAATCTCAGAGTCTTTGTTTTAGAGACTCAGAGTCACTGAACATGGGCATGCTCTTCCCAGATCAGAAGCATTTAAAGGTCAGTGTACCTTGAGTACAACAAGAAAAGCAAGATCAACAACAATAATGGTAGCATAGCCTCAAGGGGCTTAGATACCATGTGTATTGGTTATAAACTTTGATTTTTAGCAAAGAAAACATCTCAAAAGAAGTTTCAGATAGAAAAGAATATATTAACTCACAATTCAAAATTCCAAGAATAAAGCTGAATTAAAACCTAGCTTCACTTATGGACTCAGGTATTTCACCTAAATGGGAAGTCCTTTAATTTTGAATTTACTTCATTTTAAACCACTTGTGCCTGACATTTCAATAGCTCTGGCTCTACACTCTCTCAAGTTTGAATACAGTAAAGAACATTTCTTCTTCATATTTTCTGCAAACCTCCTAGGATTCACTCTGATTGAACAAACTTGAGTTATGTACCATTCATGAAACAACCACTGTGGCTGGGGAGATTTCATACATTGCTTGACAGGATTTGGTCATAAATGTCTTTCATGGAGCTGTCTGCAGCTCATGACACTCTTGTTGTCATGGTTTGCATGGAATAGAAATTGATACATAGGCTTCATTTTCTGTTGTTTGTTGGATATGATAATAGCATCTTTAATAAAACGCATTAAAATATCTTAAATTGTTGATTTCCTTAGAAGATGATGCAGCATAGTCTTAGGCTTTATTTTGGACCCTATCAACTGAATCACAACCCAAAATAATAGAGACTTTTCGTTTTTTGGAATGACTCAGAAAAGTGAGCTAACAAATTAAAACTTTCTCACAAAACTTGTGCCATGAGGCCAAGAAGAATATGCCAGCATGTTGTGCAAAAGATGCTCTGTTACCCAGGACAATTTGGGAAAAAAGATAGGAAGGAGGATAAAAGTAAGTATTCAAGAGTCTGGGTGCCTGCGTTCAATACTGATCCTGCCCTTTGGTAATTGTAAGGCCTTGTGCATTTAATCTAATCTCTCTTTGAGGATCAATGACTAATTCATGCAAAGTACTTAGAGCAGTGTCTCTCACAAAGTAACCACTCAACAAAGCGTCTTTCATTAAACAAAGGAATAGAAGATGTTCAGCAGGTTCTAACTTGAGAAACTGAGAGGACGTCATTTCATTGGGTGGGATGTACAAGACTTTTTAGGTATTATCCCAGTTCAAGCTGTGCACATATAACTTTATGATAAAATAACACTGGACTAAAATATCTCTAAATACGCCACACTGCTGATGAGTAAAGCCTGTGAAAGATATGATAGTCTAAGCCTGATATTCAACAAACTATCTATAATATCTGCTGAAACCTTCACACATTTTTTGTTTCTGAAGTAGGTGGGATAGAACTATAAGGCAAGATCGTAATTTGTTTTAAATCTATGCTACCCCCTATTGAAAAATTATGTGTCTGAATAATTCTCATATATGAGGTGGAAATAAACTTTGTAAAATTATAGTCTCAACCCTACTTTATTAATTACATCTGTCACCTTAAAGACATGTTTCCTCAAAGTACTTCTTAACAATTATACTTCCAAAACACGCTAGCAAAACCAAACATTTCATGAAACTCAGACATTTCTAACTGTGCCCAAAAGGTAATTGGGGTCCCCTAAATATGCTGAGCAATTATTGCTTTACATATTTGAAGTATATGGAGAATTATCATTTAAAAGATATATTTATTCTCTTTTATTTTATAGTGTCAAACTCTGATGATTTTATCCTGCCATCTTTCTGACCATTCCAGGCTACTCTTTAACATTGATAACCTATAGTTTTATAGAATGGAGCTGTCAATAGAACTTTCTGTGATGAATTTGGCAGTAACTGGCCACATGTGGCTACTAAGCACTTCAAATACAGCTAGTGCAACTGAGGATCTGTATTTAAAATTTTGTCATATAACTACATGGCTAGTGGGTACTATTTTGACAGCACAGTTCTAGACTATTCTTTTTTCACTCAGAAGGATCTACTGGAGGTTTGAAATAGCCACTGCAGACATCAGCAACATGGCAGAGTGAGCTGTTCCCTTTATCTCTTCCCTTTTGAACTACAACTAAATGGACATTCATTGATCAACAGAGGATACCCACCCAGCATCAAGATGCCTGAGACATCTGCAAAGCTATGTGTCTGAAGGTGGATGGACTGCCCCCAGGGAAGTGGTGGAGAGAGGTAAGCACTCCCCTGACTCCTAGCAGCCCTGTGCACACACATGACCACTCTCCTGGCTGGCATGAGCAACCATAACACCACTGCGGCTGTGCAGGTGGGAGTGCACCTGCCTCAGTACAACTGTGGGAACAGGCAACAGCAGTCCTGAGCCACCACGTGATCACTTTCTCATCCACTGGGAAAGCCCACTGTGCTGCTGTGGTCCCAAGGAGTGGCCGAGGCTCAGAACCTGTGAGAAAGCCCAGCCCACTGAGGACAATGGCCAATGTGACTGTAAGGAGAGGCAGTGGTGGATCTATGTACCTGAGAGAACAATTTCTTGGCTGGCATGAACACCCAGAGTACCACTGCGACCCTAAAGGTAGGAGCAAGCAGGGAAGCCCTAAGCTCCTGTGTGCTTCCTCTCCCATGCAGTGGGAGGGCCCACAGTGCTCCTGCAGTACCAAGGAGTGGCCCAGGCTCGGATCCTGAGAGGAATGCCCCCGCCGCCAAGCAAAGTTTCAAGTGCGATTGTAAGAAGAGGCAGCAGCAGGTCTACACTCCCAGGTGAACACTTCCCCAGCTGGCACAAGCAACCATAATACCCCACAACTTCCATAAGCTGGGATGGGATCAGAAACACAGCTCCTGCTTCCCCTCAGCAGTAGCAGGTGGAATCTGCTACTTGATACTACCACAAATGGCCCAGCAAAAGATTAGTTCATCAAACACTGTGAGAAACTACAGCAACAATTCAGAGCAGAAAGAGAATGACAGTTCTCCAGAAACCAACTCTGAAGTCACAGAAATTTACAATCCAGATGAATTCAAAACAGCTGTCATAAAGAAACTCAGAGAGTTACAAGAAAACTCAGAGAGTCAGTTGGATGAGTTCAGGAATAAAATTAATGAGAAGAAGGAATACTTCACCAAAGAGACTGAAACTATAAGAAAAAAAACAAGCAGAAATTCTGGATATGAAGAACATAATTAATGAAATAAATAATCTAGAATCCTTATAAAAGAGAGCTGATGTTATGTAGGAAAGAATTAGTGATTTAGAAGATAGAAACATAGAATGGCTTCAGTTGGAGGAGGAGAGAGAACTAAGATTTTTATAAAAATGAAGGAATTTGAGAAATATCTGACTCAATTAGGAAAGCAACATAATGATTAATAGGTATTCCAGAGGGAGAAGGGAGGGAGAAAGGAACAGAAAGTTTGTTCAAAGAAATAAAAGCTGCAAATTTCCCAAACCTAGGGAAGGAGCTGGACCTACAACTACACAAAGCCAATAGAACTCCTGATTACATCAATGCCAAAAGAGCTTTTCCAGGGCATATAATAATTAAACTAGCAAAAGTCAATGACAAGAAAAAATATTAAGGACAGCATGGCAGAAGAAAACAACCTACAAAGGAAGCCCTATCAGGCTTTCAGCAGATTTCTAAGCAGAAACCTTACAGGCTAGGAGAGAATGGAATGACACGCTAAAAATACTGAAAGAAAGGGGCGATCAGGTGGTGCAGCAGTTAAGTTCACATGTTCTGCTTTGGCAGCCTGGGGTTCGCCAATTCAGATTCTGGATGTGGACCTACACACCGCTTGTCAAGCCATGCTGTGGCAGGCATCCCACATAGAAAGTAAAGGAAGATGGGCATGGATGCTAGCTCAGGGTCAGTCTTCCTCAACAAAAAGAGGAGGATTGGCTGCAGATATTACCTCATGGCTAATCTTCCTCAAAAAAAAAAATACTGAAAGACAGAAATTTTCATCCAGGCATACTCAATCCACTGAAACTATGCATCAGACAGGATGGAGAAATAAAAGCTTTCTGAGATAAACAAAAACTGAAGGAGTTCACTGCCACTATACCTCCCCTACAAGAAATGATTAAGGATGTCCTCATACTTGAAGCAAAAAGGCAAAGGTTTACAAAACTTTGAGCCAGGAGACAAAAAAAATCAGAAAACTGAAGCTCTCTTTCAGAACAGGGAAGCAAATAATTATAACTTAAAAGATAAAGGGAGCGAAAGCATCAAAAATAACTATAAACATGTCACCTTAATGATAAACTTAGAACACAAAACAAAATAATTTTTAACAACAATAACTCAGACAGAGAAGAGAAAAGGGATAGAACCTGTTTAAGCTAATGGAGATAAGAGGCTATCAGAAAATGGACTATCTCATCTATGAGATTGTTCATACAAATCTCATGGCAACCATTAAACACAAAATAAGAGCAGAGCCACCATTCATAAAAAAAGAGAAAAACTCCACAGAAAACCTCCAAATGAAAAGGCACCAAGAAATACAAAGGAAGAGAAACAATGGAAACATAGAACAACTGGAAAACAAGAGATAAAATGGCAGTATTAAACACTCATATATCAAAAAATCACTCTAAAGGTAAATGGATTGAATTCTCCAATCAAAGGACACAGAAGCTGGATGGATTAACAAACAAGACCCACCAATATGCTGCCTCCAGGAAGCACATCTCAGCTCTAAAGAAAAACATAGTCTCAAAGTGAAAGGATGGAAGATGATACTCCAAGCAAATGGAAAACAAAGGAAAGCAGGTGTCACTATACTTAAGTCAGACAAAGCAGACTTCAAGATAAAAAAGACAATGTGAGACAAAGAGGGGCAGTACGTAATGATAAAAGGTCCTTTCCACCAGGAGGACATAACACTAATAAATATATATGCACCTAACACAGGAGCGCCAAAGTACATAGAACACCTATTAACAGATCGAAAGGGAGAAATTAACAGCAACATAATAATAGAAGGGGACCTCAACATCCCACTTACATCAATTGATAGATCATCCAAACAGAAAGTCAACAAAGAATTAGTGGATTTAACAGAAACACTCTATCAGATGGACTTAATAAATATATAGAGAGCATTCCACTCCAAAAGAGCAGAATATACATTCTTTTCAAGTGCACGTGGAACATTCTCAAGGATAGATCATATGTTGGAAAACAGGGCAAGCCTCAATAAATTAAAGAAGACTCAAATCACATCAAGCATCTTCTCTGACCACAATGCTATGAAACTGGAAGTCAACTATGAGAAAAAAGCTGGGAAAGTCACAAATATGTGGAGAGTAAATAATATGCTACTGAACAACTACTGGATCAATGAAGGAATCAAAGGAGAAATTAAAAAAAATCTGTAGACAAATGAACATACAACATACCAACTCTTATTGGATGAAGCAAAAATAGTTGTAACAGGGAAATTCATAGAAATACAGGCCCAGATCAACAAATAAGAACAATCTCAAATGTGTAATCTTAAACTATACCTAACAGAACTAGAAAAAGAAGAACAAAGCCCAAAGTCAACAGGAGGGAAGTAATAAAAAATAGAGCAGAAATAAATAAAATAGAGACTAAACAAACAGTAGAAAGGATCAATGAAACTAAGAGCTGGTTCTTTGAGAAGATAAACATAATTGACAAACCTTTAAGCAGACTCACTAAGAAAAAAAGAGTGAAATCTCAAATGAATAAAATTAGAAATGAAAAAGGAGAAATTACAACAGATACCACAGAAATACAAAGGATTGTAAGAGAATACTATGAAAAATTGTATGCCAACAAATTGGATAACCTAGAAGAAATGGATAAATGCTTAGACTCACAAACCTCCCAAAACTGAGTCAAAAAGAAATAGAGAATCTGAATAGTCCAATTAAAAGTAAAAAGATTGAAACAGCAATCAAAAACCTCCCAAAAAACAAAAGTCCAGGACGAGATGACTTCTCTGGAAAATTCTACCAAACAGTCAATGATTTAATACCTATCCTTCTCAAACTATTCCAAAAAGTTGAAGAACCTGGAACACTTAACTCATTCTATGAGGCCAACATTACCTTGACACCAAAAGCAGGAAAGGACAGAAAAGAAGGAAAATTACAGGCCAATATCGCTGATGAACATAGATGCAAAAATCCTCAACAAAATACTGCCAAACTGAATATAGCAATATATTAAAAGGATCATACACAATGGTCAAGTGGGATTTATACCAGAGATGCCTTGATGTTTCAGCATCTGCAAATCAATCAATGTGATATGCCACATTAATAGAATGAGGAATGAAAATCATGTGGTCATCTCAATAGATGCATAGAAAGCATTTGACAAGATCCAACATCCATTTATGATAAACTCTCAATAAAATGGGTATAGAAGGAAAATACCTCAACATAATAAAGGCCATATGTGACAAACCCACAGCCAACATCATACTTAATGATGAAAAACTAAAAGTCATCCCTCTGAGAACAGGAACAAGATAAGGGTACCCACTCTCACCACTCTTATTCAACATAGCACTGGAGGAATCCAAATTGGAAAGGAAGAAATGAAACTCTTGCTGTTTGCATATGACATGATTCTATATATAGAAAACCCTAAAGAATCCATCAGAAAACTGTTAGAAATAATCAACAACCACAGCAAAGTTGTAGGGTACAAAATCAACATGCAAAGATCAGTTGCATTTCTATACACTAAAAATGAACTAGCAGAAAGGGAAGTCAAGAATATAATCTCATTTATAGTCTCAACAAAAACAATAAAGTATCTAGGAATAAATTTAATTAGAGAGGTGAAAGACCTATACAATGAAAACTACAAGACATTATTGAAAGAAATCAAAGAAGATATAAATAAATGGAAAGACATTGCATTGTCATGGATTGGAAGAATAAACATAATTAAAATGTCCATATTACCTAAAGCAATCTACAGATTCAATGCAATCCCAATCAGAATCCCAATGACGTTCTTCATGGAAATAGAACAAAGAATCTTAAAATGTATAGGGAACAACAAAAGATCTCAAATAGCCCAAGCAATCCTGAGAAAAAAAACAAAGCTGGAGGCATCACAATACCTGACTTCAAAATATGTTACAAAGCTATAATACAGAAAACGTATGGTACTGGCACAAACACAGACCAACATAACAATGGAACAGAATTGAAAGCCCAGAAATAAGACCACGCATCTATGGACAGTTAGTCTTTGACAAAGGAGCCAAGAACATAAAATGGAGAAAGGAAAGTCTTCAATAAATGGTGTTGGGAAAACTGGACAGCCATGTGCAAAAGAATGAAAGTAGATCATTATCTTACACCATACAGAAAAATTAACTCAAAATTGATTAAAGACTTGAATGTCCGACTTGAAATCATAAAACTCCTAGAAGAAAATATAGGTAGTATATTCTTTGACATCGGTCGTAGCAGCATCTTTTCAAGTACCATGTCCACTCAGGCAAAGGGAACAAAAGAAAAAGTTAACAAATGGGGCTACGTCAGATTAAAAAGCTTCTACAAGGCAAAGAAAAACATGAAGAAGACAAAAAGATGACTGAAAAACTGGGAGAAAATATTTGCAAATTGTATATCTAACAAGTGGTTAAGATCCAAAGTATGTAAAGAATTCAACAACAAAAAAGCAAATAACCCAATCGAAAAATGGGCAGATGACATGAACAGACATTTTTCTAAAGAAGATATACAGATGGCCAATACACACATGAAAAGATGTTCAACATCACTAATTATTAGGGAAATGCAAATTAAAACTACAAGATATAATCTTACACTTGTCAGAATGGCTATAATCACCAAGACAAAAAAGAACAAATATTGGAGAAGATGTGGAGAAAAGGGAGCCCTCATACACTGCTGGTGAGAATGCAAACTGGTACAGCCACTATGGAAAACAGTATGGAGATTTCTCAAAAAATTAAAAATAGAAATACAATATGATCCAGCTGTTCTACTACTGGTTATTTATCCTAGGAAATTGAAATCAACAATCCAAAGAGATGTATGTACCCCTGTGTTCACTGGAGCATTGTTCACTACAGCCAAAACATGGAAGCAAACTAAGTGCCCATTGACTGATGAATGGACAAAGAAGATGAGATATATACATACAATGGAATACTACTCAACCATAAAAAAGACAAAATTGTCCCATTTGAAACAACATGAATGGAACTTGAGGGTATGATGTTAAATGAAATAAGCCAGACAGAGAAAGACAAATATTGCATGATTTCACTCATATGTGGAAGATTAACAAACACATGGACAAAGAGAAGAGATTAGTGGTTACCAGAGGGGAGGGGGATGGGGGTGGGCAGGGGGGTAAAGGGGAACATATGTATAATGACAGATAAAAATTAGACTATTGGCGGTGGTGATGATGCAGTCTATACGGAAACTGACTAATAATAATGTACACCTGAAATATGACTGTTATGAAACATTATGACCTCAATAAGATAAAAAAGTATTAATCAAAAATAAATAAATAAATAACCACTGCTATGTTCCCACTGGCCTCTTTGAAGTCTTCTCTTGTTTGCCCATAAACAGCTCCGGTTAAAACTGCCACAAATGTTAATGCTTACATTGTTTTCGATGTTTAGTCTTTTTTTCTGCGTTTCCTGTGTTGGTATACAGCAGACTTATTTGTTAAATACTTTATTTTGATTCCACATCTTAAATATCTCCTAAATCTGTTAGTATCCTTCCCTCTCATTGTCACCTCCCTGATTTAGGTTCTCCTAGTCTCTTTGGTGGGCTACTATACAAATGCTTTTCATAGATTAATATTGTAGGTCTCTTGATGGGATCTTGAAATGCTGCAATGAAGATTCAGCAAGATTTAACTTTTCTGTAAAGACTTTCACAACTATGTTTTTCTTCGTTTGTGCTCCAATGCACTTTCTCCAGATCTCTATTATCATACATGATCTCTTTGGCTGTTACGTCTCACAGCTCCAAATTTTTTTATCCTGTGTTGTAATCTCCTTGAGAACAGAAGCATAGCAAAATGATATATCAGAATGGTACTAGTCATACAAGAGGCTTTCCATCACTAGTTGAAGGAATAAATATGTCTCCGTTTAAAAAAAGATTATTTAAAGTACCAACACTTTAACTCAAAGAAATATATCACACTTTGGAGAAATCCCAAGTAATAAAGGAAAAATTTAGGAGCTAGTGTGAGTTATATACACACAGAAAACATATTTCAACAATCGAGAAAGATAATTCAGAGTTAAGGAGTTCTAGTAAAAGTAAGAAAAATATACCAGGTAAAGAAAAAAATGTATGCCTAAGTATATGAACTATATTTATGTATTGAGTAATCAAAGTCTTGCAATCATTTAACCTGTAATTCATTTTTAGACATAGCCTTAGAATATTATTTTAATATAATGTTGCTTATTTTTACCATCCTCAGAGTAATATCAATATACTTACGAAGAGGCTAAGAAGATTGCAAGAATGTAGATGAACTTTCTGTAAGAGATGAGCTCTGCACTCTAATCATATCACCCATGACTACAACAGGTAACAGACTCTCACAGGTAAGTGCTGACTGGGAGCTCTGAGCAGCCCAGGGCTTCAGAAACTGGAAGAGCTTCATGGTGAGAGGAAATTGGGATAGGAAAAAGAAATGTAGATAAATATTATCAATACAAAAGTAGTAGATATTTTGGAGTGGATCTTGAGAACTAGGACAAATCTTTGGAAATATTGAGAAGCATGACAGAGCCATAAAGATATTCCAACATACGTTTGGCCAAGTAATTATACTTAAATCTAAAAAAATAGTTTAGATAAAATCTGATATAGATAAAAATTTTTGCTATCAGTTATTCACAGAAGGAAAATAATTATAAATATCCAATCTTTCTGAGAGTAATAATTCATTAATTAATCTGTGATAAGTATCCTATACATTTATAAGTGTATTTTAGTGCTTCTAGAAAACTCATTTCTGATGACATTAGGTTTTCTCTATCTCTTAGTAATACACTTAATTATAATAAAGATTTAATAAATGCTTTATGATGTCATAAAAATGTTTATGTAATCAAGGCAAATAAAATGCCTTTATAAAATATAATCACATATTTAACAAGATCATATATATGTAAAACAAGTAAACAAGCTCATCACAAAAATGTACATAAAGAATAACTTGAAATAAGTTACCAACACAAGGTTTTTGTCATCGAGTGATTGGAATTTATTTGGAGTTTGATTCTTTTAATTATTTCTAAAATATTCTATAATGAACAGAAGTCAATTTATCATGAAAGCATAAAGTACAGTCAAATTGTTATTACGTACTAGGAGAAACCTAACCAGTGCCATGATTTTGCCTATAATTTAGTCTTCAAAAGAATTTGTACAAGGCTTAAATTTTCATGAAGTGCAAAGGGAGGAAGACACATTTTTTAGATGCCCCCAAACTTTGCTTGAGTTCAGAAATAAATTTCTTAGAAATTCTTTTTTTCTTTTTATACTTCCAAGTGTTGGACTCAGGCTACTGTATACAGTACATGACTCCATGATGTTTTAAAATCACTTGCCAGAAACAGCACAGGACTGTCCATAAAACTCTGAAAACCTAGATATCAGAAAGGATTTGACAAAGTACTTTTAGCTTTACTATGCTGCCTTTGCATTCAAGGCACAGGCTGGAGTACTCTCCCCCCTTCAGTGCTATATAAGAAGGTAAAGGAACGTATTAAAGCTTATGAGAGAGAAAGAGATTAAAAAATTTGCATTTATTCCTCTCCTTCCTTCCATTCTCACTTACCTAGTTTGGTCTTTGCTTCTTCTACTTGCAATATACACATTTTCTACTGAAAGAGATAGTGGTGAACACACAATAAGGTGATCTCCAATAAGTTACATACTTGTATAACTCCTTTAATATGGACAGGACCTATTAATTGTTTCCAACCAATGTAATATGGCAAGAATGAAGGAATTTGCAGATGTAATCAAAGTCTCTAATCTGTTAACTGAGTTCATCAAAAGACACTGTCGTGGATGGCCCAACGTAATCAGCTGATCCTTCTAAAAGAAGGCCCAGGATTTGCCTCCAGTTAGAGAATCAGTAACAGAAGCTTTCTCTCTCCATTACTACCTTTAAAGTAGCCATCTGTAGATTTCTACAGCCACAAAGAAATGAATTCTGTCAACAAGCTGAGGGGGCTTAGAAGCAAGTCCTTCCCTAGACAAGCCTCCAGATGAGACTGTAGCTCTGCCAGACCTTGATTTCAGCCTTGTGAGATCTTGACCCAAGAACTTGGCTTAGCCAGCCCACACAGCTCACCTATAGAAAGTATGAGATAATAAATCAGCATTGTTTCAAACCACAAAGCTTGGTGATTTGTTTTACAGCGCAGATAATTACTACAAGGATGACTTAGTTATATACATATCTTTGAAGTAACATTTTGAAAGCTATGCTAATATTTTTGTTCCACAAATATAATAAATGCATTCAATACATTTAATCCTTACAACAACCCTGTAGGTATATTAGTATTTTTGCTGTGTGCTATCTTATTTGAGAAAACTGACATTCATTGAGTTCAGACACATAGCTCCAAAGATAGTGGCTGATACAGGATTCGGACCCAGGTCTGTTTTATTTTTATGCCTATCTCTTGCCTATTGCTCTTCACTGGTGTTCATTCGATGATTGGTATGGGTGACACAAAGCTAGCATATCTGCAGATGGAATTAATTACATACACAGCTAAGGAAAATCTGGCATAAAGGTGTTTGTTGTGCTTTGTCTTTTCTTTTCACATTTTAATACCATCGTGCATTTTGGAATGAAAGTGCTAGCTGTCTTTAGATTGAAGGAAAATAAACTCATAATGGCAAAATGTTACTGATATAAATGTTTTGGGGACAGAATAAGACAAATGCTGTTGCAGGTCTAGTTTATCAGCCAAGGATGTTTGCGTTCAGGCTGGCAGTGTGCATTTCACAAAGACTGAATTGCTAAGAATAGTGCAGAACTGGGGCACTGCTTAGAACACAGTGCAGGAGAAATATTCCATTAGTTATCAGAAGTGAAATCGCTATTCCTAATGATAAAAAGAGATCAGTTGGGATGACCCAAATAAGTTCTCTGAGAAAAGGTCTATGCCCTAATCATGCTACTGTGACTAATGGTTCTTGCTTTATTCCAGCATCGCTCTCTCCTTAAAGAGATAAAAGAGAGGCAGGGCGAAATTATGTAAGGTAAAAGATTGAATACAGTTTGTTTTTCATCAGTTTTTAAAGCTTGCAAATCACTATTCAAGTCACCTAACTCTTAAAAATATGGAAACAGGAATATCGGGTGTGTTATGACAGAGAATGCATCCTGAGCACATTGTGATTCATTCTGTTGAAATCATCACAGAAGAAAAGAAACTGAATGGAGTTAGAGGCATTGTTACTAAATGGATGCAAGGAAATACACATACTTGGTCTTGTTTTTCTTTAGTCAAAATGTGCCAGGATAAAATAATGACCAAGCTGGATTTCTATTAGCTACATTTCCTACCTTCCAAGAATTGAGTGAGATTCAAAAACGATTGTGCAAATTAAAACTTTTTAGAGTATATATATTATATTCCTCACCACAATGTGAGGAATTATTGTTAACAAATTAAATATTCGGCATAATCTTTTCCTCCCCCAAATAGATTCAGAATTATCAAAGTCGCTTACCTCCTTTAATTGGAAACGGAACTATAGGTTTTTGCTTTCAGTAGCTCTCTAGAGCATTTTGTGGATAAAGCACTCTCTGGAAACTCCAGTTTTATTAAAATCTTAAAATTCATGAAAGTACCATTTACTTTATCACATAGAGTTGCTTGTGTGATAATTAAGTATATGTATTTTCTGTTTCCACTTAGAAATCGTAGAAAACTAATGTACCGAAAATTTTATGTTCTAAAGGTGAAATAAAAAATTCCCAATGGTGTTAAAGATTGTGATTGGTGAGGAACTAAATGAATGGGACGAGTAATACCCAGAAATGGGTATCATACTCCTAAGATGAAAGGGCATTAGTAGTAGTAGGTGATGAAAAGTTACAAGTATAGAAGCCTATTTTGCCATCATTCCCTTAACTATGAGATTTACTAAAATTTGCTGTTGTTTGTATCTTTTCTAACTCTCAAAAAGGTAAATAGACAAATTCCTGTCTCTTCATTGTTAAAATAAACAGAATCAATGGTACATGCAGGCAATAGCCAAAGTATTATTTTTTCCAAATAGAAATTACCTTGCCTCTCCATTCCGTTTTGTCAATACACAGCATCAGATCATCCAACATCTCCATTCTATATTTTAATTTACTGAAGAAGATTAATGAGCATGTTTTTTTATCTGACCCAAGACAGGTTGTTCCTGACTGACTTCATTTGTCTCTTCATTCATCTTTTGTAACCTTTGTATTTTCACGCTGTTGATTTCATAGTTTACTTTACATGGAACCAAGTTTCACTTTTTTCCCAAGATCAACATTCCACCTTCCTTTTGATCAAGACAGAGTACCTTGATTTTCACTTTACTGAGAGTAACAACATCAAGCAAAAACTGTCAAATTTGCCAACTTTTTTACCTTTAAATCTATCTCTTTATACTCATCAACTCCCATATTATTTGAGTCCCTCATGAAGTGTCCTTGTTACTTGTCAAGCCTAATCTTTCCTCTTTTGTCCTCACTCTTCAATTATCCTCTTTCCAACACCTTTAGTTTCTCCTTCTCACTTGCCTTTTTTACTGCTACATAACGTTGGGTTTTCTTCACCTCTATTTAAGGAAAAAAGTCATAGAGCTTCTAGTTTCAAGAAGTATCTGAATAAGTTCTAGATCCATCCTCTTTTACAGAAAACAGAAATAGAAAAATACAACACCTTTGAAAACTAAGTCTGATAGTCAACACGTTTCTCAAATATGGAAGTATTTCCAATGATAATGTGATATATGAATCTCAGTCAAGCCTCATCTTTGATGGTTGACATGTGCTTAATCCTCTTGAAATGGATAAATTTTGTGGATTTGCAGGAAGATGGAGACATGGTAACACCCTTTCCATCCCCTGCCTCTACTTAGGAGGTCAAGAGAACATTAGCAAGAAATGGAAGGAGACCTCGTGGCAGTGTATTCTGGGTATTTTTGTTTGTTTGTTTGTTTTTGTTTTGTTTTTGGAGGAAGATTAGCCCTAAGCTAACTACTGCCAGTCCTCCTCTTTTTGCTGAGGAAGACTGGCTCTGAGCTAACATCCGTGCCCATCTTCCTCTAGTTTATATGTGGGACGCCTACCACAGCATGGCTGCCAAGCAGTGCCATGTCCGCACCCGGGATCCGAACCAGCGAACCCCAGGCCGCCGAGAAGCGGAACGTGCGAACTTAACCGCTGCGCCACCGGGCCGGCCCCAGTGTATTCTGGGTATTTTAATGTATGACTGTGTGTGTTTATATTTCCTGAAAATTTGTTCAGAATGACAAAAAATGAGCAGTAATTCAAGCAGTAAAAGGAAAGACCCATCCGTATAGATAGTGATTGTCTGCTAGACAATGGAATCAGATCATGAACCTTTCTGACATTTGAAAATCTGATTTTCTACTTACACATAATTGCATATAAAAAAGGACCGAGAACAAAGCACAAGCCAGAATTAAATTCCCAACATATCACATTTATCATGCCTTTCCCTGACTGTCAATTCCTTTAATTCAGCATTAAAGTATCATACTTTGACCATGAAACTCTTTGAGAACTGTCTATCACTTGCCTGATCTTAGGCCTCCCTTCTCCCAATACCCACGCCATCCTCTACTTTAGCTTTAAGAACATGTCAAGCTAACAATATGTCAATCATCACTAGCATAATACCTCGTAAATAGTAGTCATATAAAACATGCAAGCTCCATCCATTTCTACTGGTTCTTGCTGATCTTAATAAGATGTTTACCTATTGGATGATGTATATAACTGACATTAACCTATACTTCTTGAATGCCAACAACATTCCCTAAGACCATTTGAAATCTGTTGCTTTTGAATGGTCCAGCAGGACCCTCTCTGTCTTTCTAGCATGGTTCATGTTTTCCATTCTCCGTACTCTCAGATATACTTATATTGGTAAGAGCAAACAGTGGAAAAGTCGGGCTTAACATGATACCACTGAGGAAAATTGCTGACTTTCTTAATCAGTAATCCAAATTATAGGGGGCGTTAAGAGATAGAATATTCAGCCACTCAAAATAGTTGCAATCACCCAAGGTTTTCCTTCTTTTTCCTTTACTAAACTTAGTATAAGAGCTCTTTCTTCTAGCTACATATTTTTATTTTCACAAGATACTGTCAGCAGTTCCGGGAGATAAACACAGGAAAAGAGATTGCCTATTCCTTGTATCTATTTTTTTATTAAGTGTGAGGAAGCCTCTAGAAGATCCCCTGAATTCCTCAGACATCTTATTGGCCAGAATTAGATCATATGATCATGGTTAAATCAATCTTTAGCAAGAAAAATGGAACCTCCTGATTTACTTCAAATAACCAAGATGCATGTCTTAGGGTGTGGAAGGTGCTAATCTCCCTTGGATGTCAGTAAACACTGGAACAGAATTGGGGAGGTGTTAAGAAGGAGAAAGAGTCAGGGGAAATGGATGTTGAGTTGGCCACCAACAAAATCTCACTCTCCTTTCCATCAGTCAAAATTAAATCTCAAACAAACGCATATGGCTTTTTAAAAACTTTTCGACTTGAGATGGAGATCTCACGTCTTCTCCAAGATCTGAAAAAGTAATGGTCTGTCCTATTCATATGAAGCTTAAGATATACCACGTCATATTTTTTAGTTATAGCTTCATATGTACATGCTATCTCTAAAAGTGGGTATTAACCTCTCTGAAAACAAGAAAACAAGTGGATGTTAAGCACTCTGAAAATCTATACTAATATTCAACACTGGAAAATGGTACAATAAATACACTAACTGATTGAATTTAAGAAGCTTTCCATTTAAATTTATTTTATGCTTTTTTTTGGAGGAAGATTAGCCCTGAGATAACATCTGCTGCCAATCCTCCTCTTTTTGCTGAGGAAGACTGCCCCTGAGCTAACAACCGTGCCCATCTTCCTCTAATTTTCATATGTGGGATGACTGCCACAGCATGGCTAGACAAACGCTGCGTAGGTCTGCACCTGGGATACGAACTGGCGAACCCTAAGCTGCTGAAGCAGAACATGTGGACTTAACCACTGCACCACTGGGTCAGCCCCATTTTATGCTTTTTTAGAAAACCATTAGTTTTTTCATATTTCATTGTGAAATTTCAGAAAATGCTGAAACTAGGGGGAAAATAGATACCTGAGAAGAAACTATCTGAAATTCATGCATACTCTAAAGGAACAGTTTATTTCCCAGGAGACGTTAAATGTGGGAAGGGCAAAGAACTATACAACAGGAAACATTTGTTCACGTAATAGCTAGCTATGCAATATTCACCAATCAGTTAACACAACTATATGTTGTAAGATTTGTCAAATAATGTTATTTAATAACTATAGAACCACTTATTCAATAGGTTTTAAAACATAATTAACAGCAACATTTTTCTGTGATGTTTGCAGCACAGCAGCCAAAGCACAGAACCATCTCAGTATGTAACGATCCCTTTGGGTGACCTTCCAAGGCCAAATGTTGCAAAAATTCATAAATTTCCCCCCCTTCTTTCACAATGCAGGAATTAGCAAGATTATTCTCACTCATCTTTAAGTAGGAAATACATCCACTAAGGTAATCAGAAATAAATTAACCAACTAAATCAATAGTAGAAGTCTTAAATTATAAGTGATAAATGAGGGCTTAGCTAATGTATGTGACCGAGCTTGAGTTGTGTGAGTGAATTGCATGCCTGTTTGACATAATTCTATCTGAAATAGAGATAGAAATGTGGATGGACAGATAGAGATCTTCAGATGCTTTTAAATTTATAATGTTGAAGTATTTTGTGAAATACGAGGAGATAGAAGGCCAAGGTAAACATGGTTAACTTTTGAGACAATCTGCAATTAGCAGTGGGGACGAGAATGACCATGTAGTTAACATGCAAGGGAAGCATTATGTGAAGTAGAAAAATAGTACTGAAAACCAAATGATGCCTTAGAGCAATTTTTACCAAACATATTTAGTTGTTCCTCCCTATAGCAAATGAAAATCTATACTAGTGTCCCATAGGCAAGACAGATTAAAGGAGAAATATTAAGACTGATATTAGGCTATGATCCTACAATTTGTATTTCTATCTGTCCACTTCCTTCTCTCATTGATAGAACTAGCTCCTGAAGAAATCATGAGGATCTCCAGACACATCACATAGCAGAGTTTGAAAAATTTGTAAAGTTCAATGAAGCAGGAAGACTCTTGAGATAAAATGAACTTAGTTATTAAAAATAATAAAAGGAATTTTGGCAGAAACATAAATCACAAAACACTATTAGAATTTAAAAGAAAACAAAAATATTATTAGTGAAATGAAATGCAAACCCAAAAAGTATCTCCTAAGTAGTGTTTAATATATTAATAAAATTTTCTTATATTGAAATAATTTTCTTTGATATAAATACATTTAAACAAGTGCAATATGGGAAAAGAAAATAACCCAGGAGAATAAAGCATAACGTAATTTTACCCACACATCACCCAAAGCCTCTGAAAGTTTTTACATTGACTCTGAAGAACTAATGTTATTCAAGTCTGAAGAGGAATTTAGAAGACTGAATTTCCCAAGTTAGAAAGAGAAAATGACGTTTATTCACACTTTGATGTTGCTTTGTGGAAGACAAAATAATTAAAAGGCTACATATGTATGCTTTTTAGCTCTTTAATATATTTTCTAGGCCAGGAAATATAAAAATGTGAAAAAAAATTCACATGTATTAAAAATAAAGCTGCTATTTACAATAAATGATTTAGATTTTTGTTAAAGCCAGCATTGTAGAAAATGCAAACAAAACTATATGGGTCAGATTGGAAATAAACATTGGGTCCAGCAACATGCAAAAATTAGAGTGATGAAAGGTTTCCTGAGCTATTATTCTGTATAGACTAGGAATTAAGACTGGAAAAGGAAATGCTGAAAAGGCAAGAGGAATATTCAAGGGAAAAATCAGAAAAGTATTCAAAAGTGGCCAGAAATTACCCATAAACCTAGGTTGAAAGGACAAATTAGAGTATTTATCCTTAAATAGCTAATTTTCTCAGAAAGAATAAAGCTTTCACTTGCTTGGGTTAAATTGGCTTCCTGGACACGAGTCCTCATCTTGGAAATAAATGCACCGCCTTCAAAATAAAACTACGCACAGAATGGTAATTCTGTAGAACAAGGGAATTTAAAACCGTGTGTGAGTCGCAAAGCTTATGAGTAAAGGAACATTTATCTGCCAAGATCTCAGTGTTGTGTTAAATCCCTAACATTCAGCACTGGAGATCTCCGGGGACTGTTGTAGACTTTAATCAAAAGAACATTTTGCAGTTTGGTTTAAAAGGTCAAACTTGCTAACTTACCCTTATGTGATGGTAGTTTAGTAATGTTCTAGCAACTTGGCTTGTGGATTGTCATGACCCAGATCATTTTGTGGCAATAGGAAATTGATGTGAATACTTTCAGCCTTACTCAACCATTAAAAAGAGCATTAGCCTGGCTTTTATGTCAAGCAGAGTATAGCTAGTCAGAGAAAGAAAGTCTAAGCAGTTGCAAATAGAACAGATCCAAGAATATGAAAGCGTTCTCTTTTTCATAAACACCTGAACATTGCACAGAAATGTGAACAGGAGGCTCCTTCTCCAAGAATGAAAAAAACTGGGTAGGAACAGAAGGCAAATTGTCCTCAGGGGGCATTCGGCTCCTGTGAGTGTCTGTATCCCGATTAATGCTGAACATTTTCTTCAAAATGGAAAGAAAATGAGAAATGCTCTCTTGAACCTCAACTGTTTGCATTATTAAAAGGAGAGTACCATAGGTACTTAAGGTAGGAAGGGATATTAAATAAGTTGTCCAATTATACAGATAATTAATGGAAATTTTGGTAGCACAAAACTAGGGGAGAAGTTGTGGGTCAGACACTTTTGGACACACCAAATATATGAAGATAGCAAGCATAGCATCTGCATTATCTATATATCTCAGAATGCCTAATCTTATTTATCTGGACAAATAGTACAAACAAATGGGTCAGCACAAAGACCATTACATAATCAGGACACTGTTGAATTCAGGTGAATTCCATTCCTTGCAGTACAACTTGTGAAAGCCATGTACTTTTAAAATTGTGTAGGTTTTAGTAACAGTGGCTACATAAGTTTTATTTGCTTTTCATAAGCATCTAGAATATGCAGATGGATACTTTTTTAGATAAATGTATTGTGATAGTTTTAAAGCTATATACACAAACTCTTTTTCCATCAAGAGGAGGGAACTTAATTCCTCTCCACTTGAGTGTAGGCTGGTTTTAATGACTCATTTTCAGAGAATAAAATATGACAGATGTAACAGGATTCCACTTCTAAAAAGACGGTAGCTTCCCATTTTGAATTCTCTCTCTTTGTCTCTCCCTACCCTTTCTCCCTCTTTCTCTTGAATTATTTGTTTTGGGGGCAACTTGCTGCCATATTATGAAGATACTCTAGAAGCTTATGGAGAGGTCCACGTGGCCAGGAACTGAGGCTTGTCAGGATTCACACGACATTGGAAGTAGGTCCTTCCCAAGTCAAGCCGTGAAAATATTGCAGCCCTGGTCAACAGCTTGGTTGCAAGCCCATGAGAGACCATGAGCAAGAATTTCCCAGCTAAGCTGCTCTTGGATTCCTGATTCATGGAGACTGCGAGATAATAAACATTTGCTACTTTAAGTCACCAATTTGAGGTAAATTGTCATACAGGAAGAGGTAACATACCAAAATGCAATTAGGTTGAAACCAATACTGAAGATGTATGCATATTTATTATAATTTCCATAGACCATACTTATGCGAATGAAGAGGGAACATATTCAAGGACAATAATCAAGTATTCTTCATTTTCACATTTAGCTAGAGAACCATTTACCTGATTTTAGTCTAGGGAATTTCGAGAGGCCTTTGGACTTCAAAGGGCTGGACACTGATGGCTAATCAAATTTTAAGCTGGAGAACAGTCATGGGAGTGGTGCCAAGTAAGGTGAATAGTTTGCTTCAGGTTCTTTTTAAATATGTTTTTGCCTTTGTGTATATTTAATTAGGGAACCAAAGTTGACAAGAAATATTTAACTATCAAAAGCAAACCAAAAGGAAAATAATAACTCCTTTCAAACGTATATGAAGATATGATTTTACGTAATTGCTATCAATGCAGGTACATCATTCCAAGTTGTTTTTTCACCAGTTACTTCACGTGCTCTTTGGCATAATGTACTGGACCCATAATCATCCACACCAGGGTAAAACAATTTCAATTGCATTAGTAAACCTCTGTGAACCTAGTCTGGCCCACTAAACAATCTGGCCAGGAGGACAGAAAAAGACTGAAGGCACAGACTGGGGAACCAACCTTCCTTCACTCTTTCCTTCCTTCCTTTGCTCTTTCCTTCCTTCCTTTCTTCCTTCCTTTTTCACTTTCCTTCTGGAAGGAAGTGGGCCTGTCCCATAATGAAAGTGACCTCTGTATCATCTTGGAGAGCTGGCTTCCATTTTATCTCTATGACAAAAACAGGACACCTAGGATTGAATGGAAACAAAAGTCAAGAATGTGATTGAAATAATAAAAATGAAAGAAGTGTGTTGCTAGGATGAAAACCATCTACAACATCCATATAAAACATTGAATTTCAGACATATATTAAATATTAGATAGTCCTTTTATGTCTTACTCATCTACTAACTTTATCCATTGCTCTCAATCTATTAAATGTTTAAATTCTTTATTTTTATGATAACAGCTCCTCTTGTCAGGCTCATATTAGGCCTTTAGTGCAAACTCTCTCATTTAATCGTTACAAAAACCTCTATGAGATAGAAGTTACTAAATCATTTTTAAGAGGAGCCTGAGACTCAAAAAACAGGCCAACATCACAAAGCAACAAGTGCTCAGACTGTGGTTTCATTGCTAGCCTGTCTGTCCAGTCTCTTCCAAGATTCCAAACTGTCTTATGCATCGAATAGGAGAAAAGTATAGAATTTGGGATTTCAAAATCTGAGTTCTACTTGTTTCTCAGCCCTCAGATAGTGTAATTTTTCAGGAAAACCACTGAATGAGCATAGACCTCAGCTTCTCCCCTGAGAGTTTACTGTGTTTGTTTTTATTTTGAAGAATAGCAGGAAAATTAGACTCATCAATTCCACCATTCTCCAATCAGGTTTTGTCAGATAAATAGTCCTATGAAATCAATTGCTCACATCTCTCTATATAAAGCCCTAGGTGAGAAATTCCTTTCAGAATTTAAAGCCAAAAACAAAATATTTCATGTAAGATGCATATAATAACATCACCATACTTTTAAAAATAAAACCACAAAATGGTGAAAAGCTTTGACTGCAATGATGTTTAGAGCCAATGTGGTATGATTATATATTCACCCCCCTTACAACTCTATAATTGTCTTTATCTCTTGTTTTGATTCATTATTTAGTTTAATATGTTTTATAAAATTTGTTTTATATATGTTTATATATTGTTTTATATATATTTATATTTACATATAAAATCTATCATTTATACAGATATTTATGATATTTTGCTCCCTCAGTTAATGTATGTTTAATGGATAGCAAATTTTTCACATTTTCCACCTTGTGAAATAAAGTGGGAATATAAATTAAAAACTATCCTCCTTTTCTTAAATTATACAAGTAACACAACTGCAAAGCCAGTCAGTCACCTGGACTGTGTTTAACAAAATTACCAAACAATATTTAAGTCAATTAATTCATAACACCAGTTGAATCCTAAGAAGACAATCAGAGTGGTTATTTTTAAGTATACATCTTAAGAAATATGTCTGAATTTTTCATTTTTGAAACAAACTTAGTTTCAGTCTGTGATAATACTCTTAGTGACCTGGGGTGAACACACACAAACACACACGCACACACACCCCCACCAGCACTCACAAACATCACATTTCTGCCTGTTGACATGAGTCTCTTACATTAAGTGGATGGCAAATCAGTGAAGGCAACTACCTGGGACAGTACAATCAAAAGAGCTGGCTGATTGATTGGGTTTTTCCATCTGTAATTAACTACTGTATATGTATAGCTCCAAAATTAAAATGCTGAAAGAATCGAAAACAGATGCAAACTGTGCTGTTATTTTAGAAAGCAACTTTAATTTCATGCTCTTTTGCTACGTTGTTTTCAAAGTTCTTTGAAGAAAGTGTGCATCATAAAAAAATGTTCATTTCAGTCTGTAGCTTCAGCTACGTGGGGATTGCATGTAACAAAATTTACACAACCATGCAAGTCATCACTATGTTCTAATTTATTAGAAAATTGCTTCCCGGCATAATTTTTCTCCTCACTCCGTCTCCTTGAATGTATAGTATAAAATAACGCAAAAATGAAGTCCCAATTTTAAATCCCAGCTTTTGATCAACAAATAGTTTAGACTTCTGAACTGAGTGTTCATCTTCTAAAGCACATTAAATTAAAAAATTTTATTGATGTTAATCCAAGAAACAATACTGAATTATGCACAGACACGCTCTTCAAAATATGACCATGACTTTATTAGTTTCCTTACACTCTTTGAAGTGATAGCTATAGGCTTCACTTATCCTGGAGCATCTGTCTGTGCATACGTATTTCCTAAGAAGTTCTGTAGAATCAGAAGTAAAATCTCAAGTAGTTAGTGTACCAAAAGCCTCAGCATAAGGATGCCTCCTCCTCAAAGCCTTCCTGCAGGGGAGAGGAGCTGACCGCGACCTCCTAGAGGGAAATGCTGTTGTGGCCCGAGGCGCTCCTTTGATCTGAACACCACTGTACTAAAGGTAAATTCTCCATGTGCCTCTTGGAAAGTAATTGACGGTTATTCCACTGGTGTTTGTTGTCGATATAAAGGACCAACTAACTCTTCTAAAACTGAAATCTATTTCCTTAAAAAGAAGAAAAAATATCAACAATTCAGAGAGATGCCAGGCTGCTTTCCTAGCATAGATTCGCCGGTTGTGGTTAACATCTTGGGTTTGGTGCCTGAAACACCTGAGCCCAAGTCCAGCCAGGGGACTTCCTCAGGCTACTTCTCTGCCAAACTTCAGTTTCCTCTTCTACGACATTGCACCCACACTCTGATGGTCATTGTGAGGACGAAACTCAAATAAGCCCACAAATGCCTTGCTACAATACATGATACCAGGTAAATGTTCAATGAACAATTAACAAGAATTTAAATTTTCTGTGTAGTTCACTCTTATACACAAAATTCTATCATTTTTCACTAGTAATTGAGCAAACCTCTTCATATATCTGGCTTCTTTTATCTTCTCAGCTTTTGCCTTCATGACATTGACTAACTTAAGTACTTATATTGGTCATACCATTATTTTGCTATTTTTAGCATCATCTTTTGTGTTTTCTGAACAATACAATAAAAAAAGAAACGGGGTAATATAGTGCATACGATATCAGACCATAATCATTGATAGAACAGGATTTTGAGGGGCCGGCCCCGTGGCACCCTGCTGCAGCAGCCCAGGGTTTCGCTGGTTCAGATCCTGGGCGCAGACATGGCACTGCTCCTCAGGCCACATTGAGGCGGCATCTCACATGCCACAACTAGAAGGACCTGCAACTAAAATATACAACTATGTACTGAGGGGATTTGGAGAGATAATGCAGAAAAAAAAAAAAAAAAAAGAGTGGCAACAGTTGTTAGCTCAGCTGCCAATCTTAAAAAAAAAAAAAACGAACAGGATTTTGGTAATCCAGCTCAATAGTTGAACCTAAACCATCTTAGAACAATACAGCAACAAAAATAGTTAGAGAATAGGATTCACACCTTATAAAATCATAGGCTAACCTTGAACAACTTTCCCAGAGAACAAACAGTACTTTGATCATCTTGATCAAAGATTTTCCTACTCAACTTCTTTTAGATGGTTTTGCTTTATTTAATATGTATGATCCACCTAGGCTAGAAGGCAGAAATAAATCAGTTTGGTGACAACTAAAGCAATATTTACTCGAATTCAATTTAGCAAAGAATTTCGACATTACAACATGGATAAATTTTTCAAATATAGATAATTTCTGGGAAAAAATTCTTTTATGCCTATTCCTTTTGGAGATGATTAATATATTATAGTTAGATATGCAGCAATATTGATAATACTAGACTGTGCATAAGGAGATCTGATAGGTATTTCTGGAAGATCTCATGTGTATAAGCCTAATTTTCCACATTCCTCAAATAGAAATAATCATATTTTCCCCCCTGCATTGAAATATTATAATAAGATAGTAGTAATATTCTTTAAAAAAATATTAGCTCTGTATTTTAATATTACCAAAGCTGAATTAGAAGAATTCATGGAAAAGGGATTTATTGGAAATCAAAATGACTAGAGAGAACTGTTATTACTGGTTTAAGTCAGAGTAGAAAATCTCTCTAAATATTTATGGCTCTCCTATTGCTGATCAGTGAGTTAGAGATCTGAACCAAATTATCTCTATTCTCTATTTCTGTTTCTTCTTTCTTTGTCTGGTTTTCTCTGACTTGCAAATGACAAACTTCATCACGTCTACTCAGAACAAAATTTGAAATTTTGGTCAATCGATCATGTATATTTTCAGTCATATAGGTGTGTAATCAGTGTTCATAACAATGTCAAAAGTTCATTCATTCTTAATTCTCTTAGATTGACTGAAGTCGTGTTTACTGAAGCCATACCTTATGTAGTACGTTTTGTTTATTATTAACATAATTGTGTCATTATTAATATAAGAGAAATCTTGATGATTGATAAAAAGAAATAGACCTTACACAGGAAATTTAGAAGACTCATCCATATCCCTCCTATGTTTTTACCAGTAGAATGTTCTTCTGATTGTGTAATAGAAAAGAATAGGTTACTGCTATACAAAATTAAGCTTATGAAACAGACAATTGTACAGCTTCTAATATGATTCTATGATGATTTATTTCACAACATGCAATTCTGCCCTAGGTATAGCATGCAATAAGGGTTGAGGGGTGTGGCCAGTGCAGCAGCAGCTGCTATAGGTAAGGCAATCAGGGCAGTCAATTCTCAACAGAGTACACTGCATACACGCAGAGAGAGATAAATAGATTAAAGGCTCAGTTTCAGCCTTTTTATCTGATATGTTTGTTGCAGTAGGGACAATTGTCTTAAACATTTCTTGGACATTTTCCCATTTAGCGATGTTGAGTCTAAAGATCATGGGGATTTTCAAAAATCTTTCAGAGGAAGGTAGGTTGTGCTCTCCTCCTTTCTCTCTCTGTCTCTCTGTCTGTGTCTCTTGCTCTCTACACAAGACACACACATGCACCCACACACCGGCATTCTGATCTCCATACTGAAAATTTCTAAGCATCTTTTATTTCTGTGAATTGATTTATAGCCAATAAACATTGATCAAACAATAAAATGTAACTTACTTTATGCATAGAAAATATGTATTAAAAATTACCATTTGTCTATTTGTAAAAATAAATTTAAGTATTAGTACTCAGAAATACAGTAGCTACAGTACAATACAGAGATACAGTAACATGCAAGTGGTAAGTAAATGAGACAGGGTAAAGATAATACATTTATATGATTGTATTCCAAGTTATTTATAATTTTATTTTTTCTGAATCTACATTCTCTGATTAGTGTATTTATTTCCAGATGGCATGATTAAGTTCCCAAATTTCTAAGATTCTGCCGTTATGGTTTAACTTGTTTTATTTACACCAGAACAGCTGATTTCGGCAGCTGGTTTTCCTGAAATAGTTTCAGTCAATAATTTTCCATTTCAATCAATTCAGATCATCTGATTTACTATAGTAGAATAATTCTAGGAGCATTTTAGGAGTTTTCCTTGCACTTGAAATACAAATTTGATATTAGATTTGCAAATTGTTTGCCCATTGGCTCTCTGAAACCCTCTAATATGCCTCAAATGATACACACATATCTGGCCACTGTTATTACCTATATGGATTCATTAATTGTTCTTATAAAAAGCAGTTATACACACCTTTGCCACTTTTTATTAAATTCAGATGTTTCACGTTTCTTAGAAGTCAATTATAAGTTATGTTGACATATTTTTCCAGTTATGCTATTTAAGTCATTTTATAACTGAAGATGTAAGTATACTTTCTTACTAAATATACTAAATGATTTGCTTCACTCAAAATCCACAAACACATGAAAAAAGGAAGTGCAAATAATGTAACATGGATTTAAAACAATTTAAAAATGTTTTGGTAATGTTCAACTCTAGAGAGTAGCACAGGAAATTCACGAAAGTGCAGACCCTGAAGTCAAATAGCCAATATATGATTTTTAGCTCTACCACCTATTTCTCTGACTAGGGCAAGTAACTTTTCTTTCCTCAATTTCTTCAAATGTACATTACTTTGAAAGTAAATTAGAGATCAAATCATTCTTAAATAAACACAAACCTTCATTTGGAAATGAAAAAAGAACACTATATTTCTAAATATATTATAAACAGTATATACTTCTAAAGAATCCATGGGTGCAAGAGATGACATAAATAGACAAAATTTAGAAATAAAGATATGGAAAATGTCACATATCAAATTTTGTCATTATAATGCAGCTTAACAGTATTCAGGAGATTTATACTTCGTTTACTTGTTTTTATGAAGCCAACTGAGCAATAATAAGCTAATTATCCAACAAAAATAATGTGCAAGAAATACATGAAGCCAATTATGCAACTGATTGAAAGACATTAGGAAGACCTAAAAAAATGAATAAATACATCATGTTTATCTACAGGAAGATGCAATATGATAAAGTCAATTATACTGATATTCATTTATAAAGGCAATGCATTTCCAAATAAAATTCCCCATCTTGTTTATAACCCCTTTGATGTGAGTAAACAAGTTAATATTAATTTCTATTTGAAAGAAAAGGCCAAGAATAAAAATATTGACTTTGAAGAAGAAAAAATGGAAATTCCACATACAAAGTGCTAAGTATTATTATAAAATGATATATTGCAGTACTGGTGAACCTTGTCCAATCACAAAAAGAAAACTCCAGGCAAGACTAGAATCTTGATATCTGATAGAATCGAAAAATAAAAATTGGGAAAGAATGGTTCTGCTGTAAATAGATCTGATAATTGGCATACATACGGGAAAAAATAGAGATCCCTACCATTCACACACAAAAAAATTCCAAATGGATTAAACAACTAAATGTTAACAAAAAAATTTGAAATTAAAAAATAGAAAAATTCCTTTATGAATTTATATATGAGAAATTTCTTTAAAATGATGGAAAAATCAGAAAACAAACACAAAGATTGGTTAACTGTATAAATTTTATACATTTATAAGTCAAACAAAAACTGGAGGAGAGGAGATATTTTAATGTCATATAATTGTCTCGTCTCTTCATCCTAAAAGGTAAATAGCTATTAAAAATATGAGAAAAAAAATTGAGAGCATAAAAGCAAAAAAGATAAACAGGCAATGCAATGAAAAGGTAATCCTAATGAAGAATGTAAAATGGAAAAACCAAAAGGTCAATCTGACTAAAAATTAGGGAACTGCCAACTGAAACTACTAAAATAGAGCAATTCATAGCACGTGGATGAGTAAAACTTAAAAAGCGACAGTACCAGGTGTTGTCAAGAATATTGAACAATGTAAAACACATCGTGCACTCCTAGTGGCAGTCAGACCCTGAGGTTGCCCCATGTTCCCTGGCCCATGGTATTCATGCTCTGTCTAATCCCTCGAGTGTGAGCAATACCTGTAACTCCCTTCTAGCCTATAGAATATGGACAGGAAAGAAATATTGCAGATGTCATTAAGGTTTCTCATTGGTTGATTTTGAGTTAATGAAAAATGAGAATACCCTGAATTGGCCTGACATATGAATTGACTGTGCCTGAAAGAGGGCTTGCCAACCCTGGTGGTCTGGTGTTTAAGATTCCTCGCTCTCATGACTGTAACCTGATTCCTTTCCCAGTCAGGGAACCTCATCACTTGTCTGTCGGTTGTCATAATCTGGCAGCTGCATGTTGCTGTGAGGCTGAAAGTTGTGCCACTGGTATTTCAATACCAAGGGTCACCCTTGGTGCACAAGCTTCAGCAGAGCTTCCAGACTAAGACAGACTAGGAAGAAGGATCTGGCCACCCACTTTAAAAATAATTGGCCATTAAATAGCTGTGGAGCATTGTCTGATACAAGGCTGGAAGATGAAAGGATGGTGCACAAAGACCGGGCAGGGTTCCACTCTGCTGCACACAGGGTTGCTAGGAATTGGAATCCTCTCAAAGGCACTAACAACAACAAAAGAGGGCTTTGCTTTCTCTGAAGTCAAAGATTCCTAGCAGGAGAGACTCTCAATATAGTCTTATTGAAGTAAGTGGCCATGTTTGAGAGGCCTTCATGATAAGGAACTGCTGGCAGCCTCTAGCAAATGCAGGTGATCTCTCGAACAATTGGAGAACTTCCAGAGAACAGCTAGCAAAAAAAATCCAAAAGATAAAAAAAAAAAACTCAACCAAAAAATACCAACCCAGATCCCCTATTGTACAGGTACAAGAAAAGGAATTCTGCTAACAGGAGGCTTGAAATCAGATTCTTTTTCAGTTGATCCTTCAGATGAGAAATCAGTCCAGCCAAAACCTTGATGGCAGCCTTGGGAGACACTGATCAGAAGATCCAGTTAAGCCATGGCCAAATTTCTGACTTGCAGAAGTTGTGAGATAACAAACATGCATTGTTTCAAATCACAAATCACTAAGTTTGTCATGATTTGTTACACAGCAATAGAAAACCAATACAACCACTTTAATAAAAACGACAATGTCTAGTGAAATTGGATACAGGTATACCCTACAACCCACTATATACTTTACTTACACTTCTTGTTTATTTTCTGTCTGCTGGCTAGAATGTAAGAATGGTGAAGACGGAGCATTTTTACTTTTTGTTCATTTTCTGTACCTATGTTTGACCCAGGCTAGAGGGGCCCTTGCCTGAGCTCCGTGCTTTAGGGAGGGTCTGGGAGGGTGCTGGCTTTCCTTGCACTGCTGTGGATAGGCACAGAATCACCAGGATTGTGACAATTCTAAATTCATATCTGGTCTCCCTGGACTTTAAGATGTATTTGACAAGTCAGACGATAAAGCATATTAGGAATTGTTACACTGATTTCTTACAATTACATCTGGAGACGTGATCCATGGGCCTCCATTTGTACCTGTGTTCACGGGTGCACATCTCTCAGCAACAGCCTGGTTCACTGCCAGTGATCTGCCCAACACCCATTTCCCCTAGTCCTTCTTAGAAAGAAAACCCTGGCAGGGACATTTGTCCTCGGAATGGATATGCCCACAACAGATGGAAGGGCATGCACATGGATGATTTATAGAGATATATAGAGAGAGATATAGAGTCATTTATAGAGATAGGAAAACTTGGAGGAGGATCTGCTTTAAGAGGGCTGTTAGAGGTAAATATTTGAAATATTGAGTATGAAGTGTATGAGTTTTCTATTGCTGCCATAACAAATTACCACAAAGTTAACTTAAAATAACACAACTTTATTATCTTGGTTATTGTAGGTGAGAAGACTGGTACGGGTCTCACTGGACTAAAATCAAGGTGTCAGCAGGGCTGCATTCCTTTCTGCCAGCTCTAGGGAGAATCTGCTTCTGTGCTCATTCATCTTTTGGCAAATTCAGTTTCTTGCAGTTGGAGAGCTGAGGTCCCCATTTCCTTGCTGGTCATCAGCTAGAGACCACTCTTAGCTCTTAGGGAATTCTCTACAGTCCTTGGATATAGCCCCCACATCTAGGAACCCACAACAGGGAGTCATGCGGTTCTCATGTCACATCTGTCTGACCTGCTTCCACAGTCACATCTTTCTCTGGCCATAGCTAGGAAAGTTTCTCTACTTTTAAGGACTCATGTGATTAGATTGGATTTGCACAGATAATCTAGAACAATCTCTGCACCCCAAGGTCTATAACCTTAATCACATTTGCAGTGTCCTCTTTTCAACATAAAGTAACATATTCACAAATTCCAGGAATTAAGACCTGATATCTTTGGGGGGCTATTCTTCTGCCAACCCCACAAAGTTACAATGAGATAGCCAAGTTGATATATGCTGGGCCTGTATAGATCTTGTATAATATGTGTAATAGCAACGTTAGCTTGTCATCTGATACTTTTTAAGACTAAGAATGTACTTATACCAGAAAAACTGTAAGACTGAGTTGAATAAGTTCTAATTTTTTCAGCACACGTGAAAGTTTCAAACAAATAGACCTCTTTTAGACTGGGGAATTAAACAAAAATAGAAGCTATATTGATCTCCATCTGCATAGCGTTAGTCTCCTGGGCCAACATTAAGCAATCTCATGATATGAGTATCTGTCTTCTGGATTGATAAACCTCTAATGAGTGGACACTGATCCTCCTAAGAGAATTAGCTGCTGCTTGGTCCATACCACCATTGGCTTTATTTCATTTTATGGGAGACATCATAAGCCACTAGATGGTCCTCCAGGATAAACTTGTATAATATATGAAACTTTTCCTC
Organism: Equus asinus; assembly: GCF_041296235.1. Lineage (NCBI taxonomy): Eukaryota > Metazoa > Chordata > Mammalia > Perissodactyla > Equidae > Equus > Equus asinus. Next base: position 65,073,993 of record NC_091800.1, read on the forward strand.
CCTCTGCATCTCTATTCAACTCCTGTAGGTCAGAAACAAGCTTGACCCTGACTAGTTCCCACCTTATAGTCAGTCTAATCTGTTACATCTGAAGCAGGGACACGTTTCCATGTGTATTTACACACAACTTACACAAAATTTGCATTCAGAAAAATGGAAGGAAAGAGTTGCTCAATTGTCAGATCCACTGAAGGCAAATATAACCTTCCCAAATCAAAAATTACTATTCATGGATCAACTGTTTTATTTAACACAAGGAATATCCCGTGGCCAAGTGGTTAAGTTCATGTGCTTTGCTTCGGGGGCCCAGATGCTGGGCACGGACCTAGCACTGCTCCTCAGGCCAATGCTGAGGCGGAGTCCCACATAGGACAACCAGAAGGACCTACAACTGGGATATACAACCAGGTACTGGGGGGCTTTGGGGAGAAGAAGGGAAAAAAAGGAAGATTGGCAACAGATGTTAGCTCAGAACCAATCTTTAAAAAAAAAATGCTTTACATATCCAAAATAGAGCTAAAAAAAGGAACAAATTTTGGTAAAAGCAATAAACATTTCTCTGGTTAGCAGAATGATTAGGACAATCTTATCTGTACCTATGATCCATTGTCTTCCTAGATATTTTCACCATCAGAGCCATAAATTACCTCTACGACTTGTGTTTCTTTTTCTCAAGCATAAAATATCCACAATTCCCAATTCCTAAACTAACACTTGCTTTGCACTTTCTCATTTTCTAAGGCGGTGCTTCTCAAACTTCACTGTGCTTCAGAAGCACCTGAAGAAGTTGTTAAAACCCAAATAGCTTAGAAGAAACTCCAGTGTTTTTTATTCAATAGGTCTGTATGCAGGCCTGAGAATCTGCATTTCTAACACATTTCCAGTTAATACTAATGTTTCGATAGGTAAAACCAAATAAAATGTTTAGAATACCCTACCAATATTGAGATGATATCTTACGAAGATGATTACATCCCCCAATCTCAAAAAGAGCAATATGTTTAAGCCAGTAGCTTATATACTGCAGGAGCAAGATTCTGAACTGTGAAGAATGAGGAAATAAAATGTGCAATATACACTATTCTTTTTTTCATATGTATGCATTTATATGTACAATATATCCCATACATAAATGTGTATGGCACACAGGCATGATGTGTGCTTACAAATAAGATAGAAGAAACATAATAAAAAATATATAGAACAGAGCAGTATTCTCTTTCTCCTTCTGTCTTATTCTTTCTTCTTATAGTCTCCTGGATTTTTAACATAAAATATGTCAAAGTTATGCCATAAGAGCAAAATGATATTCAGTATTACCTGAAGAGAGTTTCTTTCCTTGTAATGTCTTAAACATAATGGTTGTTTATAGTGTTCACAAGAAAAAAAAGTCAAATGTGTCTCTTTAATCTAGGCCATGAGGGATCGCCTGACACCCCTGGTTTCAGACACGAGGGGCAAACCTAGTTCAATGACATCAACTAAACTAGCCAAAGCAGGATGAAGCTGGGTCCACGCAGACCCAGAGAGATAAAAGAAGGGAGAGTCCAAGAAATGAGGAAATTCCAGGACACCACTTAAAGGAGGTTTGTGTAGACTGACAGGAAGCAGGAACACAGAGGAAGGCAGTGTTTTGCACCACATTCTGGACTCCGGGTGCTCAGAATCAACTATGAATGATAATGAGTTCTTCTCATTAATGGCCTATTTGCACCTGTGTGCCCTGCCAAATGCCATGGGCAAAATGAAAAGGTTATGTTTTTGTGCACTATCTCCAGGAGTTGTTGAACTGTGGGGCAGTCAGCAGCAGCCTCACTTGAAAGCTTGCCATCAAATTGAGCCAAGCACGCTACACCATTCCATCCAAATTGCTGATGGAGGAAGCCAGGGAATGAAAGTAGACCCAGAAACATAGTTATGGTTCCCATAGTATGCACTCAGTGAGAAAAGGATGCTATGTAGATCTCTGGGTAGTATAAGATTTAACACTAAGTGTGTCAATGAGAAAACAAAAAGCACACTTTAAAGTGTCCATTCTTCTGGAAGTTTCCACTGGGAAATTTCTTCAGAAGTCATTAGGGCAGTGGAAGTATGAAGATTCAGTGTGGATGGGGTGAAATGAATTGCAGCTCTTCTTATCCTCCTAAGTATGTGTTCAATTTAAGTAAAAATAGCAGTTTTAAGGAAAGTTTCCTTGTTAACCCATTTTACCAGTTGTCACTGCTTCTTCCTTTTATAGAGATGCCATTGAGCAAAAGTAAGAAAGAGTACCTATTCCACATTCCTGTATTTTCCAATATTATTGGGCAAGAGTTAACTTAAAAGGCCTAGGTTGCTAAAACCAGTTGCATTCCAAAGGTCTTCAGTACTGGACCCTGAGCAACTCCTGTGAGCTGATCTCTGAGCCCTTGGAACACCCTGCCTGATACAAACATCTGTATATCTGAGATCTTGGCGCATGTCACATAGTTTATACTAACAATGTGATGTATGATGAACGCCTTGTCTTTGTGTTCCTGGGGCTTTGGGTCACACTGTATCAGTCTGACCTCTGAGCAGGAGGGGCCTGGGTCTGAATAGCTGAGGTCAGTCACCTGGGAGCTACATGCCTAAGTGACTGACCTCCAATAAAATCCACAGAAACCAAGGCTCAGGTGAGCTTCCCTGGTTGGTAACACTTTACATATGTTGTCACATGTTGTTCCTGGGAAAATTAAGTACAACCTTACCACTCCACTGAGAGAGGACAACTGGAAGTTTGTGTCTAGTCTCTCCTGCACTCCACCATAAGCATTTTCTTCTTTTCCTGGTTTTAATCTGCATCCTTTCACTCTATATAAACCATAACCATGAGTATAACAGTTCTTCTGAGTTCTGTGAGCCCTTCTAGTGAATCATCCAGCCTGTCAGTGGTCTTCAGGATTCCTGACACAAATACTTTTAAAATAAAGCCTAATGATGATGGCCTAGAGTGAAGGAAAAATGGATAATGAGTGTGTTTGGCAAAAACCAGTGGGAGGACTCAGGCTATGACAATGTACCACACATACACTCACATGCCCACAAATACACACATACATTCACACACACCAGGACACTGTGCTGGTGGTCTTGGGGCAAGAGAGATATCAAATTCATAACATTCATGTAAACTACATACTAAATGTACTAAAATTAAGGTTATTTATTTATTTACCCATTTGTTTATTTTTGGTTCTGGGTGAGATTTATGTGTTTGTTTATATTTGGTTATATGTGAGACTCCCACACTTGACATTCTGCTATATGAAGTAAAGCATGATGGGGGAGAGTCTGTCTTCTAAGATTAGAAACAGTTACACCTGTTGACCTAAGTACTAGATTACCCAAGAGAGAAGGTAAAAAGCTCTTTTTGCTTTTCAAGAATAAAGTAATAGACAAAGGTAAGGTGAATTGAGGAAGACAGTAGGTGTTGGGGAAAATCACCTCAATACTTCATTTAAGCTGCTGATGCTGCTTTCAGGATCTCAGCTGGCCTGAATGTCACCTATGGAAGTATTAGAATATGTTATCCCATTCTCCAGATAACTTACTGCCATTTGCCAAATTGTCAAATACACAAGTCTATGAGATGGTGATGTAAATGGTGCCTCCAAGAGAGTGCAGTGTGCAAGCTGCTTATGTAGGCGGCAGTCCCGGCCGTTCTACTCCTCAGACGAGGCCTTGCTTGTTGTTCGTTTTAAGTTAAATAGCTATGACATATAACATTGTATAAACGGTTGGTTTTTTAAAGTTCAGATCCATCAAACACGTGGTTAGTGGAACTTTTGATTCAAATTCAGGGAATATGTTGCATTTGAGTCTTAGTTTTAGCACCATCCTTTTATTTCTTTTCAGAGATATTGGGTATGGATGATTAAGAAAGGCTATTTTAGAAACTGTCTAGACATGACTAAAATCCATGCTCATACTCTAACTCTAGTTAATTGTAAAGTCTGACTTTGTAATATTGATTAGGGTCAGTAATTGTCTGATCTCTGCTTAGCATTTCCTGATAATTGCAATGGCATGCATGAATTAACAGAAACATATGGCACTCAAACATATTTCTTTATTAATTGTTACTGAGCTGATTTCAATGCTAATTAACATGAGCATACTCTAGAGGGCAATACACAATCTATAACTTCACAAGTATTCCTCCTGTCTTAGAAATACCTGGTTCAAAGAAGGTTTGTTTCCTGAATGGTATGCAGCAAATTGTGTTAAAATATTACATACACTTTACTCCGTGTAATATTAGTTTTCATTTTAAATAATTTTTAAAAGTTTTTGAATCCTGAGAGTAAATAATCATTTAATTTCACTTTTTTTTGTAGCAGATTGTTTATGCATCTATTCATTTTTCTCTTATACAAATTCCCCACTTGTATTCCCTTCTATTGTAAGTACTTAAAATGTATCCTTGAGTTTTATGATTTCTTTTAAAATACGTAGCTTGGTGTTTATTTTGAACACACATTTATATAAATGGCATTTTGATATATTTTTCTGTTATACTTTTTACTCAATGTTGTTTAAAGATACAGCCACACTGCTTAGCATACAAGTAGCTTTTTTGGCTTTTGAATGCCTCAGAGTATTTCATCGTTTGTATCTCCTTATGCTCATCCATTCCTCAATAATGAGCCCCTAGATTGTCCCCTATTCCTTATCACCAGATAATGTTCCAATAAAAATCTTACTCCTGGCTTATCTGGGAAATTCATGGCAATTCCTCTGGAATTTCTGAGCCATGAATTATAAGGATGCTTAAGCTATCTAATACTGCCAAGTTGTTTTCCAGTACAGAAAACCCCAATTAAAAGGCAAAGATTATCAGACTGAATTTAAAAAATCAAGACCCAACTATTTGCTACCTAAAAGAAACGTGCTTTGAGCAAAAATATAAATTAGTTAAAAGTCAATGAATAAAAAATTGTATCATACTAGTGCTAACCAAAATAAACTATGTTGACAATATTAGTATCATAAAAAATGTATTTCAGAGCAAAAACGTATATTATTATAATGGCAAAGTGACCAAGTTATCAAGAGGACACTACAATCCTAAGTGTTTATACATCTATTAACCAAATCCCAAAATACATAAAGCTGGAACTTATAGAACTGCAATGAGAAATAGACAACACCACAAGTACAATTTAAGATTTCAATACAACTCTAATAATAATTGATGGAAAAGTACACATAAAATAGGTAAGAATATACTGACTAAGTTTACTACAGTGATATGTATATAACCTTATACCTAACAAAAATGAAATTCACATATTTTTCAGGTGTACCTGGGATATTTCTTAAAATAGATTTTAATCTAGGCCGTAAAATAAACATTAGTTAGTTTAACAGTATCTTTTCTGATCATAATAGAATTAAATTAGAAATTCATAACAGATCTGTATAAAATCAAAAAATATTAGGCAGCCAAATAACACACTTCTAAATAACTCATGATTTAAAGAATAAATAAAAAGAGAAATTATAAAGTATTTTAATGGAATGAAAATGGAAACATAATATTTTACAACGTGTAGGATGCTGCTGAAGCAGTGGGGATACTTAGGTGATAATTAATTTATAGTGCTAAATGCCTATATTAGTAAAGCAAAAGCATCTTGTTAAGCCACTCACCACAGCAACTACCATAAGAAACTAGAAAAGAAGGAAAAATGAAATTTAGATGAGAAGAAGAGAAAAAATAAATACCTGAGTAGTAATCAGTACACTAGAGAATAAGAAAATAGAGAAATCCATGGAACCAAGAGCTGGCTCTTTGCGAAGACAAATGAAGCTGATAAACCTGTAGTGGCATAGATCAGGGAAAACAAAGAGAGGACAAAAGATATATAGGTCAGGAATGAGAGAAGATACTAAAGAAATTGCATTACTCTTTAAAGCACTTACCCCAAAGAATGTTCCTGATCCAGATGGCTTTACTGGTAGAGTGAACAAAATATTTAAGAAAGAAATACTACTAATTCTAAAAAACTCTTCAAAAAACTGGAAACAGAGTGAATAGTTCTTAACTCATTCTATTAGGCTAGCATTGCCCTAATACCGAAACAAGACAAAGACAGTATAAAAAAGAACGATACAGACAAACATCCTTCATGAACCCAGATTCAAAAATGCTAAACAAAATTTTAACAAATTGAATCTATTTACCTATCTATCTATCTATCGATCTATTGATCTAAATATTCCACGACCTATTGTGGTCTATCACATGAAAGCAAGTTTAGTTAAACATTCGAAAAGCCGTCAATGCAATACACCAAATTAATAATCTAAAAGATAGAGAAATAAAAGGCATCCAGAATGAAAAGGAAGAAATATAATTGTCTTTATTTGCAGATAGCATGGTCATCTACAGTCATGCACTGCATAACAACATTTCAGTTCAGGATGGACCTCATATACCACGGTGGTCCCATAAGATTAGTACCATATAGTATAGGTATCTATCTTTGTGTAAGTACACTCTGTTGTTCTCACAACAAGTAAATCGCCTAATGATGCATTTCTCAGAATGTATCCCCTTCTTTAAGATACGCATGGTTGTATATGGAAAATCCAATGAGATCTATAAGGAGAGCTACCAGAACTAATAAATGAGTTCAACAAGGTTGCAGAACAAAAGAGTAATATACAAAAATCAACTGCATTTTATATACTAGCAATGAACAATTGAAAATTGAGACAAAAATAATATTTACCCTAGCACCAAAATACTTAATACTTAAGGATAAATTTGACAAAAGTTGTGAAAAGCACAAAATATTGCTGAAAGGAAATCAAGGAGCTCTAAATAAATAGAAAATATACAATGTCCATGGCTCAGAAGAATTAATATTGTTAAAATGGCAATATTCCCCAAGTTTATTTACAGATGGAACATAATCCTTATCGATATTCCAGCTATCACTTTTTGGGAATAAATAAGCTTATTGTAAAATTCATATGGAAATGCAAAGGGCATAGAAGACCCCAAACAATCTTAAAATATAAGAACAAAGTTGGAAGATATCACCTGTTTTCAAATTTCAGTTTTAAGATAGACAAATAGGTCAATAGAACAGAATAGAGACTTGGGAAAAACACCCTGACCAATGTGGAATACTGATTTTTGATACAGAGGCAAAGACAATTCAAGGGAGAAGGTAGAGACTTTCCATAAATTGTGTTGGAAAAATTGGATATCCATATACATTTTTCTAGAGTGTTGCTCCCATACTTCACACCATATTAAAATGTTAACAAAATGGATCATAGACATAAAGGCAATATCTGAAACTATTAAACTTCTAGAAGAAAAGGTAGAAGAAAACCTTTGTGACCTCAGGTAGGCAACTATTTCTTAGACACAACACCCAAACGACAATCTATCAAATAAAAAAAGATAAATTTGCTTCATCAAAATTAAAAACTTCTGCTCTTTGAAATATACTGCTAAGAGGAAAAAGATAAACTATGGACTGTACAAAAAATATTTCCAAATTATATATTTGATAAAATATTTCTATCCAGAACATTAAAAAAATTTGAGATTCAATAAGAAAACCAACAATCCAATTTAAAAAATGGATAAACTATTTGAATAGATGCTTCACCAAAGAATACATACGGATAGCAAATAAGCACATGAAATAAGCATATGAAAAGATGCTCAACACTATCAGTCATTAGAGAAATGTCAATTAAAACCACAACATGATACAGTCATGTGTCTCTTAGTGATGAGGACATGTTCTAAGAAATGCATCATTAGGTAATTTTCTCATTGACCAAACATACAGTGCACTTACACAAGCCTTGATGGTATAGCCCACTAAACACCTAGGCTATATGGTACCAATCTTATGGGACCACCATTGTATATTTGGTCCGTTGGTGACTCAAATGTCATTATGTGACACATGACTATACTACTGCATACCTATTAGAATGGCTAAAAGCAAAAAGACTGACCATACCAAGTGTTGACAAGCATATGGAGCAAGTGAAACTCTCATACACTAATGATTTGAATGTAAAATGGTACAACTATTTTGGACCATTGTTTGACAGTTTCTTAAAAAGTTAAACATGCATGAACTATATGATTCAGTAGGTGCACTCTTATGTATTTGCCCAAGAGAAATGAAACCATGTGTTTATACAATGACATGTACATGAATGTTCCTAATAGCTTTGTTTGTTACTGCCAGAAACTAGAAAGAACTCAAATATCCATCAACGAGATAAACACACTGTGGTATACTCATAAAATAGAAAGCCCTCTCCATGAGCTGAGTGAGGAACTCTAAAACCTCCGTTCATCCCTCAGCTTGCTCATTACTTTCCCTGAAAGCTCTCTCTTCTTCTTCTTGGTACAACTGGATTCCCTCTCACCTGCTATGTATCCGTTATGTGATCCTTATATTGAACACAAATCTGCATGCAGGCTACTAACCCTCTGAGCAGAAACAAGAAACACATCTTTGTTATTTGTATTCCCAACGTGGAGCATAGGGCCTTGAAGTTCGTAGGTGTTTGTGTTAGTAAAAAATGAATCTGGAAAGACCAATGTTCCATCCTAAAAATGAGAACAAGTTAGATAACTTAGAAAATCAGATTTTATTATAGAGCTGAGGACACAAAGAGATCTAAATTATCTAAATTTCGTAATGAAAATGACAAGCTCTTCCAGGAAGGAAATGGCCTGTGGCTGCTTTCATCCCTGCCTGTGTCTTAGTTCTGCCTTTACTCTAATGTGACTCGTGTGTCTAGATGTTAACAGTGCTTTTCCATTATACCATTTCCAAAAATTTACTGAATACTCTTTTTGTACCTACTCTCATTATTCTGCATTATCAGCCTATGTAAGATAGAAGGAGATAAGTATAAAATCAATAGCTAAATAAAAGCCTCCAAATATTAACACCATGAATCCTAAATTTGTGAAATAAAAATGCTAGACTTAGAGTTGACCTTGCAGATTAAATGGAATTTAAACACTATTTTCCATGAAAGCATCACATAGGTAACTTTACTCTTATAGAAAGCTTACAATTTTCTTTTTGAAATGCAAATCTAAAGCTTAGGTATTGCACAGAAGCTATGATTTGGAATATAGATAACCAGGAGATATATGTTTCATAAATCCTGCAATAAAATGGTAATCAGTGAATCAGCAACCTTAATCTCTTGCATATTTCAAATGCTGAGCAAACACTTTTGGTAAAGGAAATCAATAGAAAAGGATACTAAAAAATTTAAGAAAGAGAAATCAAAGTCTGATTAAGGAATGTATGTGAGTTGTACCTCAACTGTGCCAATAAGCAGTTTTTGGATGAAGGAATTATAATATGTTTACAGGTACTATAATACATGGTTTTATGTCAAGGTCATAGTATTCACAAAATCACTCTTTAATCCACTGTAGCCCACTAATTTTTGAATTTATTTGTGCAAATATTATATGTACGTATAGTTTCCTTTAATATGTCACCTGAAAATAAAAGAAATGTGGAACTTGGCAAGGAATCATTTGACAAGCACCTTGCATACGTATATTTATATTGTCTTTTTGGAAGAAGTAAATGATAGGAAAATGGCTATAAATTCATGCACCTGATTTTATATCATACCAAATTACTCTTGCAAGTAGAGGGCTTGATCAGCCAGACAAATACAGTCTCATTGAGAAACTGTGAGATATGAGCAAATTTGCTGTACAAGAAGGTGGGACCAGCATCTGTCTGAAAGACCCAATTCATCTTATCAATCCCCTCTCTACAACATGGGAATAACAAGAGTACCTATCTGATAGGGTTATAGGAGGCTTAAATTACGTGTTATTTATAAAATACTTAGCATAAGGATAGTATATATTAAGCACTCCAGATATAAATAAAATTAACAAACCAATGATGTTGAATCCCGAGTTGAAATTACAGTTTCAAAATGTACAGTAAAATAATATTAGAAATGATACCTGAAATGAGGCGTTGTTTCATATGCTGTAGTTTTTGATAGTCTCATAGTAAATGATTAAATGTGGAAATTGATTTTTTTAAGGTATACTTTTTGGTGAGTAAGATTGGTCCTGAGCTACCATCTGTTGCCAATCGTCCTCTTTTTTTATCTCCCCAAAGTCCCAGTACATAATTGTATATCGTAGTTGTGTGTCCCTCTAGTTCTTCTATGTGGGATGCCACCACAGCATGGCTTAATGAGTGGTGTAGTCTGGGCCCAGGATCCAAACCAGTGAACACAGCATGCAAACTTAACCACTCAGCCATGGGACCGGCCCCTGGAAATTGATTTTTTTATTGAGGAAGATTAGCCCTGAGCTAACATCTGCACCAGTCCTCCTCTTTTTGCTAAGGAAGACTGCCCCTGAGCTAACATCTGTGCCCATCTTCCTCTACTTTATATGTGGGATGACTGCCACAGCATGGCATGCCAAGCGGTGCCATGTCTGTACAGAGGATTCGAACCAGCGATCCCAGGCCGCCAAAGTGGAATGTATGCACTTCACTGCTACGCCACTGGGCGGCTCCAGGAAATTGATTTTTAACCTGTACCAAATCTATATTCCGCTAACATTAATTGTTTCAATGACGATTTGATGGATGGTCACACTCTTTCTGCAGATGTAAAATAGAAAAAAATTTAAGTCCTTTCCATCTCTTAACTTCTATGGTTCTGATTTTAATGTCTAATAAATAGAATATTTCACTTACAAGTTTAATTTTAAGTGACTAGAATGTACTTCAAAATTAATTTCTTTGCAATTTCTAATATTAATGTTTTAATAATATTTTGATAATAAAGGATTTTCCTTTAGTAGTAATGACTACTGCCAGTAGTCATTGCTGTCAGAATATAATCATTTCAGGAAGGTTTGGTGATTATGATAATTAAATAATAATAATTGCTAACATTTACTGAGCGCTCCTGATTGACTAGCCTGTGCCAAGGACTTTATTTAATTACTTTATTTACTATTCTCCCCAATCATATCAGTAAACATCTGTAGTTTTTCCTCATCTTATGTGCTGTTTAGAGAGGTTAGTAATATAGCTCTGAGGGCTGGAAATGGATCCTCCAAATTTAGGCAACACTGATAAATATGAGGGTGAAGCATCGAGATTTATGCACAGTATAGTGAATATAGACAACACTAGTGCATTATAATCCTCAAACTTGCTAAGAGCCCAGATCTCAATTATTCCCATCACAAAAAAGAAATGATAATTATGTAACATGGCAGAGGTGCTATATATCGCTACAATGTCAATCATATTGCAATACATAAATGTAGCAAATCAATATATTGTACACCATAAATTTATACAATATTGTAAGTCAAATATATTTTAAAAATTATTAAAAATATATTTTAAAAAGTATTACACGCAGGATTCTTTGGGTGTTATTTCAAGGAATAGATGTCATAACTCTTCTGTAATGCATTTAGAGAAGTGTTTATGAACACTTGTAATAATAATGTTTATTAAAGTGGTATCTCCTTGCCATGAAGAGAACAATGTTTAAAAAAAAGAGAGAGAATTGAGGTTTATGGAGAAAGATCATTATCTTGAAGTTGAAAGCAAACTTGAGGCCAGTGAATGAAAGTACTTCTAGAATATGCTATTTGGACTGTCTAGTACAGCCTGAAGGGCAGCTGAGATCAGAGGTTAGGGGTCTCTAGTGGGAGTCTTTGTCTTCCTTCGGCTGTATTAAACAGAGCATGGGCAGGTCAAGCAGATGGTAAACGGTCAACTTGATTAGACTTGACCGGATGGAACTAGATGATAAACTTGAAATAGTTTGAGAAAGAAGGCAATATGGACTTGAGTATATAGACCATCAAATCACCTGGGAACATAAAAGCAGCTGTAACAAAATAAAGGGGGGAAGCTCTATGAAGAACAGCAGATTTCTCTTATCAGAGGATTAGATGACTAAAGAAACTGCTCACCAAAATTTGATTGAATTAAAGATCTATAAAAATGATAAATAAAAGAATATAAACTAGTAATGTATATCATGATAGTTGGTAGTAATTTGAAGGAAGGAGCTTATATTCTGTCAAATATTAAAGAAAAGCATGATTTCTTTGTAAAAGCCTAGAACATATCTCTGTAGTCTTATCTATCATTTGAATTTTTACAAAACTGGGAAATTTAACATTGGAGGTATGCTCTTTAATTATTATAGACAAAATAACTTAAAAACTATGAAGGAAGCTGTCAGAATGATTGCTGATAATTTTTTAAAAACTGCAAAATAAAATTCTAAACAATAAAAATAGTGACAAATTAAAAATCTTATTAAAATAACAGGAGGTATTATAAAGAATTTCCAATTTTTTCAATTGTGACCAGAAGTAACCAAAAAAAAATGATGACTATAATTTTTTTTTTTTGCTAGGAAAAATTCCCCCTGAGCTAACATCTGTTTTCACTAACATCTGTTTTCAATCTTCCTCTCTTTTTTCTGCCCAAAGCCCCAGTACATAGTTGTATATTCTAGTTCTAAGTCCTTCTAGTTCTTGTATGTGAGCCACTGTCACAGCATGGCTACTGACTGACAAACTGTGAAGTGGAGCACACTGAACTTTAACCATTAGGTCATCAGAGCTGCCTCTAAACTTTTTTATTTAGCATTTTTATTTGGAATTTCTGGCTAAAGTAAAAACATGTAAAAAGTAAAAAGAGGTAAAAAATATTGGAAGTGGTTAAATAAATTATCATGTCTTGAGAATATGTGTTTACATTAGGCAAGATCACATAGAAAGAAAACCCAAGGTAACACATGTAATATATTTTTAGAGAAGTGTTCTTTTACCTAAAGGGAGAGGATTCTGATCTTACTGTTTTTTCAAGATTTGGTAACATTTAACATTCCAAATTTAGAAATCTTAATTTTAATCCTCTGTAGATATTATTTATCAGCCTCCCAGTGTTTCAAATGAGGTTGTTTTGACGGCTTAGAAAAAAGATAAGTCCTTTTGTCTAGGATGTCACGTGCACCTTAGGATGTTTACCAATTCTGCCTGCTCACATGCCAGCCTCAATCACTGGGACTTTCAAGAAAGCCCTGTATATTCCAAACCACCTGTGCAGAGTGGGATGGGGAAGAGGAGACAGGCAGAAAGATGATAAGCATTTATTGATAAGCACTTATCTGGAAGAAGAGGATCTCTTTACAATACTAATCTTTTATTAATATTCAATATCTATCTTATATTTTCAAGAAATTTTAAGTGGCTCCGAGAAATTCTTTCAAGTGCATCCATTCTAAAGCTATTCTCTGTCTATGAAATGAGAACATTACATAAATGTGCGTTAATATAAGTAGGGCTGATATTGAAGAAGAGCTAAGAAAAGGGTTTCTGTCTCAATCTAAATTTATATGTAAATCTATTTTGGGGCTGGCCACATGGCTGAATGGTTAAGTTCGTGCGCTCCGCTGCAGCGGCCCAGGGTTCGGATCCTGGGCGTGGACATGGCACCGCACGTCAGGCCATGTTGAGGCGGCGTCCCATATGCCACAATTAGAAGGACCTGCAACTAAGATATACAACTATGTACCAGGGGGGATTTGGGGAGATAAAACAGAAAAAAAAAAAGATTGGCCACAGTTGTTAGCTCAGGTGCCAATCTTTAAGAAAAAAAAAATCTATTTTAATATTATGTCTATGTATTAATAGGAATAGTTTCTAAAACATTTGTTATAGATTATAAGCAGAAAAAGATAGCTACCCCAAAATTTGTAAATATTTTAATAAGTTAGAGTTCATACTAGTAAGGAATAAAATTCAGTCAGAAATATATCTTGAGTAGCTACTGTGTCACAGGCAATGTGAAGAACTTTTGAAAATGATAGGTACAATGTAGCGATATAATATATACAGTACATATATACATATTATATATAACACACACATATATATAAAATATATATTTTATCCCACTTCATCTTATAACGTCCCTAAATTTAGACATTTCATCTGTTTTACAAATGGTGAACTTGTGGCTCAAAGAAATGTATAACTTTTCTAAAATCACATTTAATACTTCACAGAAATGATATTTGAATATAAAGTGTTCTAATACCAATACAAGTCAGTTAATCATACAGTCATTTTAGATAAGTTTCCAAATCAGCTTGAATATTTGGAACATAATATTAGGGAAAAGGAGTACTAAAGAATTATGTCAAAAGCATGTGTAATATTGTGATTGTGTATATTCATGTACATAATATATTTACATAGCCAAGAAAGTATGTGAATATGAAAAAATGCTCACTGTGCTTTTTTCTGGTAATAATGGCTCTAAGTTTTTATAACGTTATTTTTGTATATCCATATTTCCTGAATTCAGTTGTGCTCAATAATACTTTCAAACTTTCTGAAAAACAGAAACTGATAAATTGATTTTGTTTGTTAATTTAATGACTATTAAAGAGGAATTAACAGATTTTTCAAGAAAAAAGCCCATTATTATAAAATATTAATTAAGAATATAAGAAATTGATAATTAACTAGAATATAGAATATCTAAACTTTTAAAATTTTTAGAATGTTATAAAAATAACTGAATCGTAATTCAATAGGATGAGTGAAAATAAAAGCTCTTCATCTCTGGGTAAATGTCACCAGAAGGATATTGGTTATCTAATCTGGTGTGGCAGACAAATATTATTTAACAACTGATACCAGAGCATAAGAAAGAGATTGTGTTTACTTATGAAAATAATGAAATAGGCCTTTGGGAGGATAGAAGCTTCAATGTGAAGGCCATAGATGGAAAAATACTCAAGTTGTAACTAAATGTCTTAGCAGCATAGCAAGAAGAAATGCAAAGGAATTTAGAGAAGGGGTGCTATTGAGAGAGAATTGACAAGGCGAATCAACTCGGTGAGTAGGTTGAAGCCTAAGTTACTGAAAGCGAGTGAAGGAAGGAAAAGGAGTCTAAAAATCATTTTCATTTAATCATCGTTATTATGAATCTTATTCATTTGTGTCTTTATTCAAAAATATATTTTCAAAATAATTATTTGCCAGGCATTGCAATGAATGAGGGTGAAATTTAAAAGACATGCTCATGGGTCATACCTCGTGTTGGTGGTGGGAGAAAAGGTTTGAAAAGCAGAAAAATAGCTTAATTGAGACCGGCCCAGTGGCATAGTGGTTAAGTTTGCGCACTCTGCTTCAGCAGCCCAGGGTTCACAGGTTAGGATCCCAGGTGCAGACCTATGCACCACTCATGAACCCATGGTGTGGCAGTGTCCCACATATAAAATGGAGGAAGATTGGGACAGATGTTAGCTCACGGACAGTCTTCCTCACCAAAAAGAAAAAAAGAAAGAAAAAGAAAAATAGATTAAGAGGTGTATTGAGGAGGAGAAAACTTTTTTCCCCTTGTGTTTTTTTTCCAAAGTGGTTTGAAATATAGTAAAGACACATACGAATAAAAATTTCTTATATTACAAATATGAGTTTTCAAAGGAGGCAAACTGTGTGATTAACTAATACCCTGTACCTGAGCATTTTAGTCCTAAATTGGACTGAAATAAAGCTACCAATATATATTTTTTGTGATAAATAACATTGGTAATGTTTTAAGGATGTGGGCATGGCCATTCACATTGTCTTCCATTTATGGGACAGTATCAGTTAGGATCCATTTGGCTGTAAGTGACAGAATATCAGAACATGTTATCTTTGATATTAAGATAATTATCTCACAAAGCAAAATGTCTGGAGATAGGCAGTACTGTGGGTGGTTCCATAGGTCAAAAATACCATAAAGGAACCAACCTCTTTTCATCTTTCCATCTGTATTCTCGACATGTTACTTCCTTCTTCATGGTCCCAAGATAGCTGCCATAGCTCCAGTGATCATATCTTCACAGAATCTTTAAGAAAGAAAACAACTGAAGGGATTTCTCTCCACCTCTCTCTATCTTTGTCAAGAAACAAAATATTTTTCCATAAGGCATCATGGACTGTATCTTACCTCTCTAGTTGAGTAGAACTTAGTGGCATAAGAACTAGTGTTCCAGTCAGAGGCAAATGGAAACAGATTCCTGTGACTTGCTTAGATCCTTCCGTGGGGTTGGTTGCTTTGACATCTAAGCAAAATCAAGAATCTGTTGGTGAAGAAGAGAGAACGACAAGAAAGCAAGCAACAGTGTCCCCACAGTAAGGAAATAGATATATATTAAAAAATAAATTAACTTGTTCAGAAAAAAAATAGAACCTTATTCCCCAAAGAAGTATTAGGAGAGTGTTTTCAATAAGGATGATTATCTAATAGAACATAACGTAAAGGAGGAAAAATACAATTATTGCACTCTTTGGGGAAAGAAGCAATAAGAAGATTAAGACCAACTATAGGAAATAATCACCGTGAAATTTCTTGGACAAATCACCCTAACATTCTGATATGATCATGAAAAATGGGCTTTTTGTCATAAATTCTTATGATTACATATTATTTATAGGACATCTTTTTATAACAAGCAAACCAAAATAACAGGAAAATAATAGCAAGACATCTGAAAAACAATGTCATTCAAAATAGACAACAATATTAGAATGTCTAAAATCCAGAATGCTGGCAGTACCGAATCCTAGGGAAGATGCAACAGCAGCATCTCTCATTCATTGTTTGGTACAAAAATGCAAAATAATACAGTCACTTGAAAGACAGCTTCACAGTTTCTTCCAATACTAAACATTTCCCACCATAGGATCCAGCAATTGCCCTCCTTGGTATCAGCCAAATGAGTTCAAACTTATGTCCACACAAAAACCTTCACACGTGTGGACATAGCAGTTTTATTCATAATTGCCAAAACTTGGAAGCAGCTAAGATGTCCTTCAGTAGGTGAGTGGATAAACCAATTGTGATACATTCATACAATGGAATATTATTCAGTTGTAAAAAGAAATTAGCTATCAAGCCATGAAAAGATATGGGGAAAATTTAAAAGCCTCTAAGAGAAAGAAGGCAATCAGAAAAGCCTACATACTGTATAATTTCAACAATATGACATTCCGGAAAAGGCAAAACTATAGAGGCAGTAAAAATATTAGAGGTTACCAGGGGTTTGTGGGGAGGGAGGAATGAATAGGTAGAGCATAGGGTATTTTTAGGTTAGTGAAACTATCCTGCATGATCCTATTATAGTGGATACAGGTCATAACGCATTTGTCAAAAACCATAGACCATGCAGCACCATGAGTGAATCTTAAGGTAAACTATGGACTTTGGGGGATAATGATGTGTCAATGCTCCTGTATCAATTGTAACAAATGTACCACCCTGGTGGGGGTGTGGGGGCAGGAGATTTATGGGAAATCTCTGTGCTTTCCACTCAATTTTGCTGTAAACCTAAAACTGCTCAAAAAATAAAGCCTGTGTTTTAAAAACAAACAATGAGCTTCAATTTTAAAGTTTATGGGAATGTACTTCAGAAGTATTACTCTTCAAAACTATTTCAAAATGTACGCTGGCTTAGGCTGAAAATTTGGAGCATTTGTATATTTAATAGTGTGAGATGGAAACTAAATGTATATATTAAAAGTGTCAATATTCAACACAAATATTGAATTGCCAAAATTATGCCGTCCACCAACATTAGAAATTTATGTAATCTACAATTAAAGTTAAGTTAGTATTATTAACAAAATGAGGTATTTTTCATCTGATAAAATCAGTGAAATAAAATAGATGAAGAGAATAGTATCATACTAAGTATTCTCTATAATAATCAAATGCTTAAAAGGTTATGTGATTTTATTTGTATAAGTGTGTATGCACACTTAAAGGTGAAGGAACAAATCATGTTCTTAAAAACCAGGTCTAACTCTTCTTATTATTTCAAAAATGGTATCTATTGGAATTTATTAGTTAGTTTATAAAATCAATGGTAAAAACATTAAGCCAAGATTGGAAAATATATAAGACCTAAAGTCAGATCCCAGAGGAACGATGTTGTAAAGAGGTGACTACCGCTGCTTTGGCACTCTGGCATCTCCATTGCCACTCTCATAAATTCCAAATAATCCAATTTTATTTTTGTGCCATTTGCTCTGGATTTAAATTGTCGAGCAAGAATCCAAATGAAAATAATTGAAGAATGCCATTGCAATCTCCAGATTTGTATATGAGGAGAATGGAGATAACTGTACAAAAAAAAAAGAATGTACTGGGAGTGGCACATCACAGTAAATTAGAAGACAGAGGAGTATAAATCAATAGCCTAATTCAATAGCCTGGTTCTCACCAGCTTAGGTCTTCTGAAATATATTACAATGGGAGACTTCATTAAAATACTTAGTTAAAAAGAATAAGATGTAGCTACTGTTCATAATTCATTATGATTGGACAATCGACAATATAGGTAGACGAGAACATTCCAAATTTGAAACATTGTTTTAAACTGGAAGTGTAATCATCTGCATGGCGTGTTCTACTAGATTTAACATGTTTGAGGGTTCCTAGGGCAACTTGGAGTTGCCTCAGGAGTCTCGAAGGGGTTGGACCAGGAGACAGAGGGAGCAGGATTGCTGAAACTTCTGTTTTAATTAGAGCAATTCTTTAACATTTTCTCCATTGGAGGTCTCCATAAAATTATTTTTACAAAAGAGCTTTGAGGCTCCAAATTTTGAAAATCAATGATGTATAAAATGGCACCTTCTAACTAAGCTATTAAGAGACAGCTCTGTATATAATTACATTTTGTTACTTAAGAAAAAGGATCCGCTTTTTTCAGGTGAGCTTTTTTTTAATTAAGTGCTTACTATGGAACAGATATTTTTCTAGCACTTTCTGTAATCTAATTTGAACAAGAGTTTACTCAGTCCTTTTAAAGATTAGAAATATATAGATAGTCATTTCAAAATTCAATTTCACGTGCTTGGAACCTCTTGGGATGTTTTTCTGTAGCCAATTAATTTTCATTCAGTCAAACATCCTGGTCTATACTAATCCATAAGAGCCTTGCGGCAGTTGGGTTGAAATGGTGGAAAGCTCGATAGACCAGTGAGACCAACACAATATCCCCCTGCTGTATTTACACAGGTGAAATCTCTTCATCATACAACTGTGTCCCCAAGTCTATGCTTCCTCAAAAAGCGCACTCAAATGCCATGTAGTGTCTAGTATAGCCATTGTAATTCTAAAACACCCACACACATTTGCTCCAGCCAAGATGAAAATAAATTTTTACAGCAATGCTCTTATTGGCAACAAGTTGCTATTACTCCCTCTTAACAACTGTGGATCACTCATATTTAGTCTCCAGTTTCTAACCAGAAAAGGAAATGGAAAGGTATACGGAAGGTAAAGAACGGCTTCTTATTTCATGCTTTTTGTAGTTGCAGTCACTGTAACCAGCTGCCATCTTGATTTATTTGATTTCCGAAAGTCTACACTCCCATGTGCTTTAACCTCTGGGGTCAATTCTTCTTGGTTTAATCTTTGCTTCAAATTCTTTGCCGTGTTTCTGATCCCGGACACCCACTATTTTATGTTTTGTATTTTAGCCCTGTTCATACTTAGAATTAAAAGGTTTTTAACTTTCCAGATTGCTGTCCATGATTCATCTGACTCCTAATTCCAATCCTATGCTTAAAGAAAATAAATTTAAAAGTTATTATATATGTTTTTTCATAATAAAATCTACTTTATCTCTTGCTTTTAGCTTGTTAGAATTGGCAGAGCAATAGAATACATTTGCATTTTTTGACTCTTGTCTTTTATCTTTCTTCTATCTTCAACTTTGGGACACAGGTACGATGACTAGAGATGCAGAAGCCATTTTGCAAGAATGAGGATGAATGCTACCTGCTAAGTAAGCTGTCTTGGAATACTGAAAAGAATTAAGGGCGCTGAGAGTGTAATGGGAGCTGCCATACCTTTTCTTAATAGCTCTCCTTCATGCTACTTATGTAACAAATAAGGATTTATGTAATAAATTATGTAATAAATCCCTATTTGATGCAGTCAAGTTACTGGTTCAAACAGCCTAATGTAATTCTAACTGATACGGCAACTGCAGATATTTATTAACTTATTATAGATGTTAGAAATTGAGATGATGAAACAGATATGTGAAATGAGGTGTACGTTTATTTTATTCTACTTTTTCCTAGGTTGCTATAAATTAATACAAATTTCCCAAATTAAAAACTTATACACATTCAATGTTATATTAGTAAAATAATATTTTTGCTTAATAAAATGTTTTTAAGCACATTGACAAAAATTAATTTTTAAAAATTATATTAATTATACGAACACATAAATATACTTTTTCCAAGACAAAGTTAAGCAATACCATTCATTTAAGGAATCTGGATTGTGGAAAATTACTTTTCTCTGTTCATTTAGTCTGTATTTAACTTAAAGCAGCTCTCTTGGATTGTTAGTCATGACTCAGTTGTTTACTCATCTCTTTTGGAAAAAAAAGGTTTAAATATATTTTGTGTAATAAATATTTATATGGACTTTTTGATAGCCTTCGTTCTGTCAATATCACCTGATTAACTCTGGAAATTTTGAAATTTGTGTATGAGTATTGTGGAAGAAATGGATCTGTGTGTGGGGTTTGGATCAGATCTGCACAAGGCCACCCTAGTTCTTAAAATGAAGCCTGTATAAAAGGATAGAAACACAAAGCAATCACATACTTTTTACTGAAGAAAGAAGTCAAATAGGATTTGTATGGTTAAATTACACAATTTTTCAGTTCTTATATTTTATAACGTAAGTGGACAAATAGGATAATCTATTTTAAAACAGTTTAAATAGTTAAACTGTTACAGGTGCTCAGGTTAAAAGTTACGTATAAAACCTTACAGACCTGGGTTTTGCTCAAGCTCTGCTGGTTCACAAGCCTGCGAGTTCGCTGGGTGAAATATGAAACTGGCCCCATGCATGGAGACCAAGGAGAAATTGAACAAAGTGGCAGGCCTCCTTTTGGCCTCCAGATTGGTAGGTGGCAGGTATAATATGGAAGAAAACTTGAGCCAGCCTTGACAGCCTAGTGGTTAAAGTTCTGCGCTCTCTGTTTTGGCTGCGGGAATTTGGTTCCCTGTCACAGAACCACACCACTCATCTGTCAGTAGCCATGCTGTGGCAGTGGCTCACATGGAAGGACTAGAAGGACTTAGAACTAGAATATACAACTATGCCCTGGGGCTTTGAGTAGGAAACAAAAAAGACAGGAAGATTGGCAACAGATGTTAGCTCAGGGAGAGTCTTTCCCAGCAAAAAAAAAGAAAATTTACATAGGAGGCTTGTCTTGGGTGGCTGCATGATGGGTAGATATGCACACGACTGGCCAGAATCTTAAAAGTTTATATAGAGACCTCCACTGGGTTCAGTCACATGATCCATCCAGATGTTCTCAACAACGCGTTGCTCCCTCAAGGCTCTGTCCTTAAAGTAACCCCCACTGTGGGAACGGTGGGCAGAACATACATTCCAAGCACTGGGAGAGCGTGAGGAGCCTCAATTGCCCAGGTCTGGCTTGTGGGCCAACCTGCAGTCATGTCTTCTCAACGACCTCTTCCAATATGCTCATTAAACAAAAATTTTCACAAGAAAAAAATCCATAATCCTTAACAGGTATAGTTTAAATCCTCAGTGAGATCTTGGACAAACCTGCTTTTTCCTCCTAAGTGGACTTTGGTTTATCAGACAATTTAGAAATGTACATGTTGTGTAATACCTCTTTCTCAATCATTGGAAATGAAAAATCCATCATGATATTTGAAATTGTTCAGGTGCTTGTGACTACAATATTTTTTCTTGTTATCAGATTGCTTATCAAATTTAATCATAACTTACAATTCCACAATGAAGTTTGGTCAAAGTAGACACATACACGTATTCATACTATAAATATTCTGATTTTTCAGGTTACATGTGGATCCTAACTCGCCAATGTGATGATAAGATTTTTGAGGGCAGAGATGATATCTTATTCTTGTCAGTTCCCAACAATAATATGCTAAACAGTGCTCAATGCATTTACAATTCAATCAAAATTTATATCTTAGAAGCACATTAAATCTTTTGTACTGATTCATTTTTTCAATTGTTTTTATTGTGATAAAATATACATATCATAAAACTTACTATCTTAACCATTTTTAAGTGTACAGTTTAGTGGTATTAAACACCTTCATAATGTTGTGTCATCATCACCATCATCCATCTCCAGAACTCTTTTCATCTTGTAAAACTGAAACTCTATACCCGTTAAACAATAACCCTACTCTGCCGTTTCCCCAGCCCCTGGCAACCACCATCCTATTTTGTGTTTCTATGATTTTGACTACTCTGTGTATCTCATATGAATGAAATCACACAGTGTTTGTCTTTTTGTGACTGGCTTAATTCACCTAGCATAATGTCCTTAAAGTTCATCCAATTTGTTGCATTTGTCAGAATTTCCTTCCTTTTTATAGCTGAATAACGTTCCATTGTATATATGTATAGATTTTGTGTACATACATTTTGCTTATCCATTCATCCACCAATAGACACCTGGGTTCTTCCACATTTAAGCTATTGTGAACAATGCTGTTATGAACAGGAGTATACAAATATCTCTTTGAGACTCTGCTTTCAACTTTTCTAGGTATATACTTAGAGGTAGAATTGCTAGATCATATGGTAATCCTATTTTTATTTTTTTGAGGAACTGTCATACTATTTTCTACAGTGGCTGTGCCATTTTACATTCCCATCAACTGTGCACAAGTGTGCCAGTTTCCCCACATCCTCACCAATACTTGTTATTATGATAGTAGCCATCCTAACAGTGTGAGGTGTTTTGTCCTTATTCTTAATTCAAAAAAGTCACTATGTGAGTTAAGATTTTTATGTAAAATAAAAATTTTCTTTGTACAGAGAATTATATATAAGAATTAACCCTGAAAAAGATTTTAATAATTAACAAAAATAATTATATTGCTTTTTCGTTCTTTTCCCTGTATCTGGTATAAATTACCACAAATTTCCCAAGATAAAAATGTATAGATATTCAATGTTAGATGTAGTAGTAAAATAATCTTTTCAATTAATAAAATTTTTTTCAGTACATTAACAAAGATCTATAGATTGATTACATTGAAATGTCTCCAAAAAGAAAGTACTTAGAAAGATAACATGTAAAATACAAATTAAGCAATCTTAAAGGATAGTAATTTAAATATATGTGAACTCCGTGTTCTTTTGATTGAATATATCATGTGAAATTTTAAAGAAATGTGCTAGAAATAAAGTGATCAAATCCTTGGTATATGCTATTAACAAGCACAGGAATACAGTAACAGAAGATATAGTAAAAGATCAAAGTGATACTGAGTTTCCATTGACATTGTTTCAGTGCAAGTTAAGGCCACTAGTAACAGAATATATAATAAAAGATGAAAGTAATGCTGAGTTTTCATTGATATATTTTCTGTCATAGGAAGTTTAAGCCATTGTTTTTCCAACACCTCAAGTGGGAAAATAAATACCTTCTAGGCAAATAAAAAGTTTCTGTAGACCAAGGTAATTTAGTATCTGCTGTGGCAAATGACATATGTAATTTTTCATCCTCTCTGAGACCACCTGAACAGCTATCCTTGTGTGCTTAAATGGTTATTAAAATACCTCTTTGGAAGTGTTTACCTGAAGGCTTTAGAAAAAGTGAGATGTCTCCTCATTTCTGGAGAAATTCAATTTAATAAAGTTAATTTTAAGCTCTATTACCCCTCAACTCTATTTTCTCCACGGTTGTTTCAGATGGAAGAAATGAATGCCTCTGTTGGAAAACAGATCTGAGGTGTCAGAAGACAGTATTTGGATTCCTGTCATCAGAACTGCGAAAATCGTGCACGGGTAATCAATCTGTACAGCCATACCAAAAATATACAAAGACTTGTTAGAAGGGGGAGATAAAGTTAAAAAAATCTGGATTCTTCATAATATTTTAACAAAGACAATTTCTGTTCCTTGAACATGCTAGGTGTTCTCCTGCCTTTCCTCTGCCCGGAGCATGGAATTTCCATTACAAATTCAAGCGGAAATCTAGCTCTCCTCCTCAGATTTGTTCTAATCACATTCTTTTTAGAAAACCTATCTTTGTCTACCCCTAATCCTTCTTACTGTGTTTAGTTTTTCCTTTTTCCCATAACATTACTCTCCTTCTAACTTGATAGATGATTTACTTGCCTGTTTTTCTTGTCTGATTCCTCCTTCTAGAATGTAAGTTTCACAGGGGCAGATGCTCCACAGGTATCTGTGGAGTTAATGAGTGAATGAATGAGTAATTAATAAATCAGTAAATACTTAATCAATATTCAGTATGTTCCAACTCCTGTTCAGAGCACAAGAAGTGGATGTTTTCTCTGCCTTCATGCAGGAATCTTTCTAATGGGAAATATAGCTACTAGACTGTGATTAATAAATATGAAATATTTGAGGGATTATGAGAGAGTATAACATCACATCATCTGGGGTTTCAAAGAAGTTCACCTGAGGAATCGAGCTAAGATTTTATTCTGGTAGATGAGTGAAAGTTTCTAAGAAGATTAAGCAAAGCTTTTTATTTTCAAAAATTGTTTGAGTCATCTCGTTTGTTGACCTAATATACTTGTCACACTATATTCCACATCTTTTTTGTCAGAAAGTTGGCCTCATTCTTTTGTACTGCATATTCTTCAAAATAAAAGTGGAATCATTTTATTGGTAGGGAGAGGTAGTCAAGATACACTTATACATGAATAACTATTAAAACATGGAATTTAGATAAAGCCAATGTTCGTTTTATGTGTAAGTAAAGGGGAGATGAGATTAGAATCACTACATCTCATTTCTCTACAAGAAATTTATCCACAACTGCTAATTAGACCAAATCCAGTAAAACACAGTATAAAATGTGACTAAAAATTTCCCTAAAATACAAGAAGAGGTTTGGTTCCTTTCCTCACGAAGCCAAAGTACACATATCCCATGGAACAGCAATCAGGGAACAAGGGGTACATGCAAAAGAAACGCGGGCTGAGCGTTGGATTTCCGTCAGAGAGTCTGCCGTTCTTTACATCCCTTTCTTCTCTGCCAGAACGAAGCAAAGGAGACTAAAGTGAAAAGTGTGTTGTAGAGGCAAGTTCCATCAGGCTTCCTGGTCTGCATTTGACTATGATTGGGGGACGGACAAACACCTACAGCCTGTGAATTCTTATAGGCCACTTGTCTCCACTCGGGCAATCCTCTCACAAATGTCATAACAGCCTCTCTCAGAAAATCTAGAGAATAGGTCTGCTTGTACAATTGTGCAGCTAATGTCCTGGTAGGCACTGTTCTCTGTTATGCTGTGGGAAAAGAAAAGAAAATTCTGATAGATATGTTAATATTTAAAAACATTAAAAGATGAAAGAATAAAATGTATGATCCACTATTTCTGAGATTTGGGTCAACTCTAAGCCAAAAAGTATGTATTCTTTATTTTTTTATCTGTCTGGCTTTATTTTTATTGTTTTGTGTAGCAAGACAAAATAAGAGAGGGAGTTGAGACTGCGCAATTCTCCAGAGAACGCGCAGAGGTCTGATGATGCTCGTAAGTGGGTGTGGGAATTGTCCTTCCCGGACAGGCATTCAATATCCTTTTGATAGTACAGTGAGGAGGATCTTGATTAATCATCAAGCATTTAACTACTTCTCCTCAAGATTTATATAAAACAAAGGACACAATTTAATGTGAAAGCTACAATTAACCCTATTAATCTTATAATCTTCAAATATCTCATTCTTTTAGATTTAGTCTTTTCACTTCTTTGTGTAATGAAGACTTGGAAAAATCATTATCTGCATGCAATACATTTTGTACCAGGTGGGAATTTTCTTATTCTTCATCAAAACTCTCAGGTGAGTTGACTATATATTTTTTTTCCTTAAGAACAATACATATTTACATCTAAGGTTAAAGCCAGGTGTTACTACTCTTACTTAGTTAGCTAGTTTATTTGTTAACCAGTTTATGTCTGACTGGCTATGGTCTTTGTGACTCCCACCAGCTGTACACCAGCTGTGCCTCCCCCTCTGCCACTCAGAGCAATTTCCAGGGACTCGTATTTAAAGGAGAGTGAAATGTTGTCTCTAATTATAACAGCAATCTGTTCCACAGTAGTTTTCACACTCTACTTATACTCTCTACTGTGTTTTTCAAATAGTTTATCCTCTCTTCCTTTTCTCTAATTTTGGTTTTAAACCCATGAAAGTGCTGGTTAACTAAATTCATTTTAAAATACCTTACCTCTGGCACACTTTTTTTGAAGCACATATGATTGTTTACCCTGATATTTAAGGTCAAGTTTGAGTTATTTCTCCAAATATCGAGGACAAGGTGAACTGGTGGGTATTGGTGAGGATGGTTAGTCCCCGATGTTTATTTATCTTCTGCCATAGATGCCACCTGCCTTCCGATGATTAAGTAGGCATGGAGTAACTCCTGTCAGCACAGAGGCTTTTTCAAGAATGTTCTCTCAGTTCTTCTGCACGATTACTGTTTTACAAAGAAAACACAACCCCAAACAGTGAGCAAGCATCTGCTTTGTTTAAGAAATGTAGCAAGTAAATTAAATCTGTACTAACTTTGCAACAAACTATGTGCTCAAATTCCACAATATAGCATAATGATATAATTTTACAATTGTCTTTTACAATTATTTAAACCTGGTTCTTAATTTTATGATTGGTTACAGGCTAAAGAAAAAGCATGGGAATAGGCCTTAAACATGATGGCAAGCAACTGTATGCCCTCCACGCTAGGATTTTGATATACTGGTGACATAAAGACTTTAAAATAACAATTTTTTTTGTTTAATATTCAGATGCTTCATACCCAAAACATAAAAATGTCTTATAAACTAAACATGTTTTATTGTCGACCAGATTTTTATTTAAAAAAGAAATACAAGAACAAAAATCCATAAATTATTTAAAATTTATTTTACACATTATTGCTTCAAAACATATTTTGTTACCTAAGATTCTAGTTCCTTTATTGCTCTTATTTTTCAGATTTTCACAGTAAAGTAATTCATTTTCCATAAGAAAGTTAGCATATTTTGCCAATTTCTAAAAAACATACCCTCAGTGAGTTACCTGTTATTGTTTTGAATGGGTAGATTAAGGAAGAACTGCTATCTTTACAGTATTTTTATTTGCTATTGAAATAGGATATTTTCTTCTGAAATATCATTTATCTTATGAGAGTGTGCATGTTAAAAGCTCTTGATTTTTGATTATTAATTTAACCGTCCACCTTACTTAATTTGATTATTATTTCAAAAAATTTATTTGATTATTTTAGATTTTCTATGTACATAATCAAGGCAATTAAGAATAATAAATTCAGCTCTGCCTTTTTTTCATATTTACAGGTCTTGCTTCTTTCTTGATAACAGCATTTTCCTTTAGTTCCAGAATAATGATAATAAAGGTGATTTTTAGCCTTGTCCATCTCCTAATCTTAAATACAGTGCTTTAGTGTTTTAGTATTAAACTTTTGATTCAGATTTGAGATATTTCTCATAAGTATTCTCTGATTCACTATATGGCACCATGAAGAAGGATCTGGGGAGTGGGGGTGGGGGAGGGGAAATCTTAACATTCCTTTTTAGCGATTGTCCTGACAACCGAGAATTTACGCTTTCTCCAAAACCTATTTCCTTCTAAAATCTGAGTGTCGTCCTATTTTTAATTAACCATCAGTATATGCTACTATAAAAAGTTTTAGCTCTTCTCCTACTCAGTGAAATTCCACATAAGGCATATAAATAGATACTTAATGACCTCTAATCCCCATATCAACATAAAAATGCAAAAAAAAAATATTACCCTCAACTAAAATTAATCAATGCATTTGCCTGCTCCCTAAAAATATAAAATTATTTTCCTAGTATGACATCATGTACAGTGAATTTCAATGGTAGAAAACATACTGGGGTGGTCTGGTCTACATGTTTCCCCAATTGGACATGAACACTCTTCCTCGTCAACAAGGGTGTTTCCCATTTAATTATTTAACCACATTCTCCACAAATTTATACAAAACGAATATGCTGGATCCTTGTAAAATTCTGACAACAGACTATACCACTAATTATTTTCCTTCCACACACAGAACCAGGTTGAACTAGAGGAAATAATAGAAGTTTCAGAATCAGAAGCTTAAAGCTGCTTGTTGTTCTTTCTCTTATGTATAAGCAGGAGCAAGAACAAATGAAAAGGGAAAAGAAGATGGAAAGATGACCACTAATGGCGTGCGTGTGTGTCTGTGTGTGTAAGTGAATGAAAGCAAATGAAGTAGCTGTATTATGTACGTACATTGATAAGTGTTTGGAACAGTATGCAAAGCTATGTCCCACAAGCACCAAGCCATGGAAATTCATTTATTCACAAATAAAAACATAACCAATTATTCCTCCTCCACGAATCAGTTACTATGCATAAAGTAAAAATGGGTATTGTTTCTTATTAGGTATAATAATGTATATTCCTCAAGAAAAACTGCTTTAGTTATAATTCTCATGCAGTCTATATTTGCCAAAACAAACACTAAGTCGTTATGATAAACATTTATTGTAAATATAGTTTTATTCCTCTTTAAATTAGTAAAAAAGAACACACTGGTTCTTTTTTTTTTATGAATAAGAAAGACTTCATGGCAACCTCTCCCCTCAACAAGATGTCTTTGGGTAGAAATAAATGATTTTAAGGAGGGATATTTCTTGTCACATGGCACTTGCCTTCTGACAGTTATGTGGTGATATATAGCTGAAAAGAGCTCTGTGTTTATGCTGAAAAATAATTGCAGGAACTTGACAGGGAAGAATGTATTCATTTCAAGCCTAGGGCAGAAGTCTGCCGAGAAACACAGAAGAAAGACAGTGAGCAAATTCATCATGAGCAATGTCACAGATTTTCCCCCCAGCCCGATCGCTGACGTCACACTCTTCCTGCAAGCAACAAAAGTAAAGCCAGTGCTACAAAACAGAAGCAGCTGTAAGTCAACAGGAGCACGTTTTTGCTCAACAAGAGATTCTGACAACTAACAACCATCTGCTTGAGACACAGTTTGGTTTTTAAGATGCATCAGGTCCCCTTCCCAGCCTCCCGTCTTATGCCCAGTAATGCTTCCAATGCCTGACATCTTAAGTTATGGAATTATAAACCCTTAGAGCTCACCTGGTGGGCAATTATCTGAGTCAATACTCAAACCTTCCAGATTAGGATAATGAGTGTAGTTAATTAGACAACAGTTGAAGGTCATGCAGCTACTTTAGAAAAGTGATCAGAATAAAATCTAGGTTTCAAAATTCTAGTCCAGTGTTCTTCTTTCTATGCTGCCTCCCTTAAGTAATTATTTTTTAAAGTAAAACTAAAAGTAATCAGATCAGAAGAAGCCTCTGAATTAACATGTCAATTTGAAGAATATGATGACACTGATTTTTCCAAGTAAGGCTTCTTACCCCCATCCTCAAGCAATCAACAGTAGTTTTAATTTTATGATGAATCTTCCATGCTTTTTTTTTTGCCAAATCTCCCTGGTGAATGAGTGGAGAAATCTTTGAGTTGGCAGGCCAAGTTTAGGAAAACAATCTGTAGCACTGGAACAGAGGGAAGCTAACTGGCGCATACTGGGAGTGAAAACATGACCGTGGCCTCATTAGCCCCGTGTGCTGAAAAATGGAATTAAGCAGCCAAGTGTGAAGGTGAATCAGGCACGGAGAAGGTCTGGGCACCTGAAATGGACGTGTTTTGCTTCACCGTGGAGTCTTTCCTGGATGTAATTAAAGCTTGGTTCTTTCCAGCTGTAGTGGCACAGATTGTTTTAAGATAAACTCAATCTATAATTAAAAATCTCATTAATCATTTCCCAAATTATTTGTTGTTATATAAAATGGGAGTTGAAACCATTCCTGCTGTGAAAAATGGTTGTAATATTAATAACCATGAATGTAACAGATGTTAATGGCAAAGGGACCTTTATGTTGCTGTTTATAGTTTCCCATTTTCACACCTCCCTCACTAAGCAAGCAACTGAATACTCAAGTACTTTTTAATCCAATGTGTTTTCATCCTTTAAAATATATCCAGCATTTTCTAACCTTTTCATTGTTGTATGATAAGAATAGTATGTTTGTAGTTCCAGATTAAATTTATTAAATAGACTCCACATGCATAAATATATCTGGATTAGAAAATGAGACTATTAAACAACAGAACTCTAACTGAGTGACAATTTCAAATGTAATTCTATGATAAAGAAGTTTCAATATCATGGGTAACCAAATGTCAGTTTCCCTGGGAGATAACCAGATCACGCTTATTGTTTCGAGACCCATCTGGTTTATGTAGCATTTGTTTCTGATTCGGTTGTTAAAAATCGTTACCAATAATTGTGTTAACTTAGGATGAGTTCGGTATATCTCCACTTTATACTTTCACCTTCTGATATTGTCCCTATAGGAGAATGTGAGAGACTCATGAGTAGTGAACTGAGTTCTAACATATATGTAAGTGTGAAAGACAATTAAAAACCCATTTCCTATCTCCTGATCTTTCCCAGAACCAAGGGAACTAAAATCTTTAAAGATAGCATTCTAACTAATAAAATGAAGTACACACATCCACATGGCTGTCCAGTTGTGCCATGGCCTTTGCTAAAGTTTAGAAGATACCCAAAGCCAGGGGTAATGGGATATGCTAGAAATTAAATGTTACCTATTATATGGACACTGAGTAGCCCTGGAGGAGAACACATTGGTATGGATGCTTTTGTCACAGTGACTATTTGTGTCATTTCTGGTTCAAAGCTTCAGCTGTATATTCATTCTTTGGCCATGCTTTTGTTGTGGTTGTTTTGTATTGTAAAAAATGACTCAGGAATAAACTCAGAAAAAAGCATACATTTAATGGAAATTAAGTTCTGAATTTCTATTGTTCAAGAAAGTTGATGTTGATGATGTATTTACACAGAATGTTGGTCCATGTTTACTGTCCACCATGGTAACACGATTGAGCACAAAGGGTGTAAGAGATCAAATCTGCTTAAGAAGAATTAGTAAAAACATAACAGATGCGTGAAGAAGTATGTGCCAAAACATAAGGATTTAGTGAGTAAAGCCGTAGAAAGTGTGTTTACACATCACTCAAATTTTCACTCAAAGATTGCTTTCTTAATTATTTTTGTTCTACTTTTATCTCCAACTTTTCATGCACTGTGAAAAATAGTCAACGTGCTCAGTATGTTATCAGAAGACCTTCATAGATCGTGAAATTATTCTAGTTTTATATCAATGCCATAAGATACTTCAAATAAGAAGTTAGTTAATACCCAATATGGATTGAATTTTTTTATCCAATTTATAAAATCAGAGTGAAGCCATTAGAAGTCCATTCTGTCAAAGGTTTAACATTGAACATTACTCTGAATACTACTATAGAGAAATATCAAAAATAAATTTTGATGGAGCACAGTATCATGATAAAAAAAGGTTCCTAATAAATTTAAAAGTGTATGGAGAAAAAAGTAGACTTGAAATTGGTTTCAAGACATGGGCATAATTTATAATTATATTTGAATAAATTGCCATACTCCAAAAATTGCAATAGAAGCTCTAACTATAATTAGTTGTAATTACACACACACACACACACACACATTATATATACATACACACAGTCACAACCAACTGAATGTAAGCAAATTACAAAATTTTAGTTATGTAGCTCTTGAACAAACCAAAATAATTTCTGCATATTACGTCTTTTTCTTCTAATGCCCATTATTAGTTGTATTTTACAAATGTCTGACCCTTTGAAAAACTATTTTATAAATCACTCTAAAGAACTTAGTGTGGTATTAGGTAGATATTTTAAGAATAATTCTCTATATTTTAGTTGAAATTTATTTGAAATCAGTTAGAAATTTTAATCAAAACATTCAGTGAATAGAAAACTAAAGTCTAATCATTTTAAGCTTTTCCTATATTGCAGTTACTTGAAAAAAAGCTGAAATAAGAAAGAGCTAATAGGATGGCATTTTTCTCCTATAGATATTTATAAAAGAAAGACACTGTGGAATTTACAGGCAAAAGACAGTAGCTGCACATTTGGGCTGTAATATTTTCACATTTGAACTGAAAAACAAAAAAGAATTGATACTATTCTTTTTTTAGCGGGATTTCTTCTAAGTTTTTTTCAAACTAAAAATATTCTGGTCTAGGTGCCAGCCCCATGGCATAGTGGTTAAGTTTGCGTGCTCTGCCTTGGCGGCCCAGGATTCGCAGGTCCGGATCCTGAGCACAGACCTACACACTGCTTATCAAGCCATGCTGTGGCAGCATCTTACACACAAAATAGAGGAAGATTGGCACAGAGATGTTGGCTCAGTGACAATTTTCTTCAAGCAAAAAGAGGTAGATTGGCAACAGATGTTAGCTCAGGGCCAATCACCTTCACACACAAAAAAAATAATAATAATTCTGGTCTAAGATTGAAAGTCTATTGAATGTGTCAAATATTTCTAGTTAATTAAGCATACAGTTCAACTGTAATGAAGACCATGATCAGATTTACGAAAAAAATTAAAATAATAACCCTTTGAACATCGAAAAGATATATTCATCAGAAATGTACAAATTGCTTGGTATTAGAGTCACACATGGCTTGGAAAGTGATTAAAATAGTATGTATATATGTAACAAGAATAAGTATTCTTATTTGCTTACTTTTTGTTTAGACAACATAAAAGTTATTTTTAAAATTTTGCTGTAACATGTATGTATATATCACTTTCTACTTTTTATAAAGCATTTTCTTTAAAAAATTTTTTAAACAAATTTATTTTGAGAGGTTTCTGCAAATATGAATTTTATAAACCAATTTGTTAATCAGAATATTTCAAAAATTATATAATTTCAATTATTTTTAGCAAAACCTTTTACTCTCAAAAGTGTCCTCATTTGGGCAATAAATGATATGGTCAAAATTAATCATACATATTGATCTCTTTTATTTTAATTTAACAAATGGCATAGCAACACATCAAAATTCCATTCCTTGATTTGAAAGTTCAGAAACAAGAGAAATCAAGGAGAATGAGGTTTCCAAGAGAGCTTAAAGAAACCTCTTAAAAATACTCATGCCAGGGCCGGCCCTGTGGCCTAGTGGTTAAGTTCACGGTGCTTTGCTTTGGCAGCCCAGGTTCAGTTCCCGGGCACAGACCCACACCATTTGTCAGTGGCCATGCTGAGGCAGCGACCCACATACAAAAAGATAGAGGAAGATTGGCACAGATGTTAGCTCAGGACAAATCTTCTTCAAGCAAAAAGAGGAAGATTGATAACAGATGTTAGCTCAGGGTGACTCTTCCTCAGCAAAAAAAAAAAAAAGAAAAGAAAAGAAAAAGAAAAAGAAATACCCATGCCATTAATTTGGGATAAAGAAGGACAATAATTGTAAGAAAAAAAAATGGTTATCCAACATGATAGTAGTTGTTATAAATAAGAATTTCCATGTAATGCAGTTGTACTAATCAGGATAATATCTGCAAATAGTCAGGAAAATATTCTGCAAATCCTCATGGAGTAACATAGTAAAAGTTTATGCCTCTCTCTTACAACGCAGGCAAAAACAGCCACTGTTCTAAGCTGTTAATCACGGACCTGAGCCCCTTCCATCTCATGGCTCTACCGTGTTTAGGATCTCAGAATCTTTCACTTAATTCTTTGCATTCAGATAAAGATAGAGAGAGCTTGCAAGAGTTTGGGGAAACATTAGAACCCAAGCCTAGGAGGCGCTCCATCACTTCCTTTTGTACACCACTGGTGAGGACTCAATCACAGGGCCCTACCTAATTACAAAAGGGCTTGGAAAGGTAGACTAGAAGTCAAAACATAGATATTGGTGAACAACTGGCCAATTTCTGTCACAGTCACCCAAGAGAGTGTACTTACTCATTAAATATTAACTCATTAGTTCGTTTATAGTTTATGAAAACAGTGCTTCAGTGCTTGTTGCAAGAATACAACATAGAATGCCTCCAGGGACCAGCTAACAAAGAAAATGAGTAGAGTAGACAAGGATGTAAGTAATAGGGAGTGGTGGAGACTGAAGCAACAGGCAAGCACATGTCCTAGCAAAGGAACTGCAGATGCAGCTGCCTCATGTGGAAGCTGACCTAGAGTTACCAGCCCATGGAAATTTAAAGAGAAATTAGTTGTATAGACTTTTTATGAGAAAATGTTTGATATTCAAATTTCTTTGAAAATTCAAAATTTCTTTAAAAAGACTTGAGGCTAACTCAACATTTATGGGCCTTTTTTATGGAGAAAGTAGGAGGGGATTAAAAGCATTGAATTGCCCAAGTCTTAAATATGAAAGAAATGAAGAAGAGGACATTATAGAGAGGCATCCCATAATACAGTCACAAACATAAAAGCTATATTTATGTAGAAACGTGGTTTGAAGCTGTAAGGTTGTACTATGACTCAAAAGAACGGCTATCGAGGGGCAGACAGAGTAAGAGACAGCTTGACCACCAGGAGGAAAACAGAAGTCGTCAAAATGCACCCAAATGAACTGAGGGCCAATGTCTTGATACATGGGCCAATCAACCTGGTGAAACCAGCCAGCAGCCTAAAAGAGAACAGATAACTTTTGTTCACTCCGTTTTCCTTTTTCTCCTTGATATTTTCATCATAATCACTTCTACTTATCCATGTAGTTAAAAGTTACCTTCTCAGAAAATTTTTTTCATGCCCAAAAGCTGCTGTTATCTTTTCAAATAGAGCTGGTTCTAACAAATGCCTGTATACTTTATGCTGTACCACGTTCAATCCTCCTCTTGATGATCTGATGAACTAATTCCTAGACTGCCTGAATTAGTTAACTTTCAATAATCTGCAGTGGCACCTTGTTTTAGCACCAAGAGACACTTAGACATCGTTGACATAAGTAGCAGTGTAGACTGAGACTTCTCTATTGGGCATTTAGAGGTTAGCCACACATTGAGAACTATGTAATAAATGATCTATGAAATACATCTTCAGGAATTATTTTTTAAACAATTCAAGTTTTATTTCTGGTAAAATAATTTTATTAAAAACTCTGAGAGATATGATGAGTTCACTGAATTCATTTCTTACGTCATAATCTACCCATTATTACATTACAGCACAGCTAATTAAGATCAAAGCAGTGTCCATATATATATACACATCTATATATAATGATGCTCAATTTTATGGTGATTTTTTTCATAATGCTTCCTCTCATTGAATTTTAAAGTGTTTTTGTAGCAATATTATCACATCATTTACAATTAGTAGATCAAAAGAATTATTTTCTCTATCAGTAGAAAATTGATGTTGTTTTTATAAGTGGAACTGATTAAATAGCTGAGACGGTTGGTAGATTTGTCTTATATTTTCTATTTGGAGACCGCATTACATGGTTATTTAATTGAACTTATTTTATTTATTTTTCATTGTGAAATAATGACACACAGGGCCTACAAATAGGTAGAAAGCCTTTCAAAAACAGATCTGAAGCAGTAACATGAGTATTGTTGCTTTCAGGATACTGAAATCAGCATTAGCACTGCCTCTCAGGGAAATGGGAGTCCTAGTAAATATTTTAAAGAACAGAAGGAAAGGCGATGGGGGCAGAGAGACATAAGTAGGAGGGAAGAAATGGTCCCTAGTTGAACATTGGAAGATAGGAGTCATCATATAGTATAAGCCATATGAAAAGGAAGGAAGGGAATTGCTTCAAATAACTCAACTGAATTTTTGGTCGACAGAATTTTCCTGTCAATTCAGTCACAGAGATAGACATTGCTTTGTTTACCAGCAACCTCCCCTGCATTGCTGTTCCGGTTCATCTAGTGCTTGTGATGTTATAAAGAGAAATGCAAGGTGCCAAAGTCAGTCCTTCCTCGTTTGATCATCTTGCCTAGCACTGATATTTTTAAAAAGTCTTTGAATAGCTCAATAACAGTAGTTTAAAAGTATTTGTGATAGAACAATTTGTCCACTATGTTAGCAAATGGAGTATAGAAGATCCTCTCTATATTTTAATATGAACTTCTCTCCAGGTAATGTTCCTAAAATGATGCTTATAGTAATATCTTTTAGCACATACTATTATTATCAGTTTTCTTTAAACCCTTGAAAGTTCCTTCTTCAAATTTGAGGTTTTTCACTTGGAATCAATATATCAATATATTTATCTTGACATCAATATCTCTAATGAATAATTTGACTCTGGATTATAAATTCAATTTTTTTCATTAATTTCATTCATGTTTAGTTGCTTAATAATATATAAGTAATTATACAGGGAGCTGCTATTGGATTAGAGATCACAGTACATTACATAAGCTCAGGATTTAATCTACTAAATTATATAAAAATAATTTTAATAAATGCAAAGGAGCTAAGCAATATTAGAAATAAATGGCAATCTCCAGTTATGTTTTTTGAAAAGTCAAATTTCAAATTCTACCTCCTGATATTTAATTACTTTTTGAGCATAGATCATTTTAGGATCTTTGCATTCGAAATGCAAGTTTTGAATACTAAATTCAATAAAGAGTCCTTTTATATATAAAGAAATCTGATTTTTAGAATGATTTAAAACATGAATTAGCATTGAAAATATTCTGAAACAAAGCAAGGTTAAGTAATATATTCTAAAGTTTTCAGAAACCGTCTCTATTCTGATCATATATGTGATTTCCTTAGTCTGGAAAAACAGAATAATGTGAGAGATTTATATTGTATAAAATGAATTATACTTTTTTTTTTTTAAAGATTGGCACCTGAGCTAACATCTGCCAATCTTATTTTTTTTTACTTCTTCCTCTCCCCAAAGCCCCCCACTACATAGTTGTATATATTATAGTTGTAGGTCCTTCTGATTGTGCTATGTGGGATGCCGCCACAGCATGGCCTGATGAGCGGCGCCATGTACGGGCCCAGGATCCAAATCGATGAAACCCTGGGCCGCTGAGGTGGAGCATGTGAGCTTAAACACTTGGTCACGGGGCTGGCCCAAAACTGAATCATATTTATATTAAAGTAAAAAAAAAAATCCACATATCTATATCTACACAAAGATACGATTTAATATAATACATATATATTGCATTTAAAGCATCAGATATTTGCAGGGGTAAATAAACAGTTGATCTGATCTTGTGCTCTTTTTGAACATTCTGGAATGATGATTCCCTTGTCACTAGTCTGCTTTCCTTCCTGTTCTCTGATCAGAAATGGGTAGAATCATATAAGTAAAGACTTATAAATGACTGTAAGGGATATTTTGCACAAATTGTTTACACCAGATCAGAAAACTACTTTTAGGCAAAGATAGGACTAGAATAAAGATTTCTTGACCTCCAGTGCAGTGATTTTTTTTAAAGCAGACATACCTAAGCCATAAGTTATCAGAAGTGTTTTATTTACACAGCTTTTCATGAATTTATATATATATATACGTCTGTCTGTGTATATCAAGAGTTTGGTAGAGCAGTCTCAGTACATATTTAATTGAACTGTTTTCCTAATGTAGTATTTGCACCATCAAACTTTATATAGTGTTGGTCCTTATTAGCGCACAGACTACATAAGAAAGAGACACAAATGGCGTGAAACCAGGATGGCTCTTTATGCAAGAAAATCTTTTGGTCATCGAGTAATTCCTTTCTCTGTTTTTCTTCTCCCTCAAGTCTTGCATATGTAAAAGATAGTTCTGCCTCTTATGGATTATAGCATTTTATAGCAAATTCATAAGAAATGTGTCAATATTTTCAAATGCCCCCTCCCCATACTGCTGATTTCTTTGTTGGTTTTGCCCAACTGACTTAGTAACTCTGAGGAGCTGCGTTGTATTTTGTATTTGGATGACGTTTTAGCAGAAATTTTAGGCTAAAGACTTCATTCAGTTTGCCTTTTGAAACTTATTAATCTTGTGGGGAGGGTGGTGAACAAACAACAAATTAAGAAGCCTTTATTATCGATCTGTCCAAAGCTTTCAGATTACTTGATCATGCTCCATTGTTAATACAGCTGAAGGCAATTAATTTTAGAAACAAGAAAAGTTGTTAATACAACAGTTTGAAAGTCTTCCCATTGAAGACACTGAACTTCATTGTAAAGTGTTGGATCATTTCAATTCATTTTCTTTTAATTCTAAATTAGCAGAGTCTTTAAATGTGTACTTGCTCTGTTTTATGAGTCTATCTGTTCTCTGATCTTTCAAAATTGAGTGTCATCCTGGAATTTAAACTGAAGGGTCAAATGTAAAAGTAACAAGGATCTTAAATTGTTTGGCAGACTTGATAGCATTACGTTGCTCACTTTGTTTTGATGCTTGGTCGTAGGAATTTTGAATAGGCTTAGTATTTCAGCTGAAAAAGATTAGTTGCTCTTAATTCCAATATGTATTTTCATGCTTAAAGACTGATAATTTCTTCATATACCTAGAATTTGAATTTCTGCAAATATCATAGATATGTTGTTAATATTATAGTA
The DNA here is from genome assembly GCF_041296235.1 of Equus asinus. Taxonomy (NCBI): domain Eukaryota; kingdom Metazoa; phylum Chordata; class Mammalia; order Perissodactyla; family Equidae; genus Equus; species Equus asinus. Next base: position 65,112,643 of record NC_091800.1, read on the forward strand.
AAGAATTTATTAAAATGAAAAAATAAACAATAATACTGATTGTACCATTCAGTTCTATATAGTTTAAAACAATCTATTTAACTTGAACAGGTTAATGTTTCTTTAACCTTTAAAAGAGTATAATCCGATGAAACTAAATTTCTCTTCTTGTAATATGCATCCCAAAGAAAAGATCACATAAAACAAGTGAAACATAGTATCCAACCTCCTCTGACTTTAATTCAATCCCCTCTGTTTTCTTTCAATTTTAATCTGTAAGCCTGACTTCTTAGAACAAAATTAGATTGGCTAAATTTGTGATAACCTGGTATTTTTGTGGGTGCTTGCCCAAGGACTTCCACAAGAAAGGATAAACACAGTAGATGCAACGTATCTATCAGAGCCATAGCTACAACAAAGTTTTAGAAACATCAGAATTATATACACTTTCATTGCATTTCTGACACTTCTTTGCTCTACTGAGATCATAGATATCAGCATCAAAATTTTGGTTCAAATTTGAGAATGATTTTGAATGCTGTCCCAAGCATTTATAGTTAACTATTGCTACATCAAGTTAAGTATAAACACAACTAATGAGTTAAAATATTTAAATAAATAGCACCTAGGTATAGTGACATGTTTTCAAAATATAAAGATGAGTCTATCTTTATGAAATTGTCTAAATTGACCAAATTATAGTATAAATTTTATAGAGAGGAAGATATGGCCTTAGAATTTTCTTTACTCTGAATCTATCTAAAGCAAATCTTTCCAACTCTACATTAAGGAGATATTTATATTGTAACAATAAACACCACAAGTAGCTTCATTGAATTAACTTATGTGATGCAGTGGAAATAAATATGCAAGAAATTGTCTTTATACCGATCTTAAAGTAATAGATCTTAAGGGATTATGGTTATTTTAGGTAAATTAAACATTTAAATGTAAGCTTTCCTTTGTTTTCATCATGACAAAATTAAAGTAATAAATATTACAGGATGTAAATGTAAAAGAAGCAACTATGTAAAAAGAAGAAACTTTTGTAGGCATAATACAAAGACAAAATAGGTGGGAATTTTTGAAAAAACTAAAAATAAATCGTAGCTGAAGAACTAAAAGAAATATATTTTTATATCTGTCCTGTTTAAAATGGTATTCTGGCTCTATCAGTTAATGGGAGAAGTTTATGGGCAGTTGTGAAAACTGTCTACAGGTAAACAAAATATAATTCATTCTCACCACAATTTTTTCATAAACAAGTTATGCATTTTTTTTTTTTTTTGAGGAAGATTAGCCCTAAGCTAACATCTGCCACCAATCCTCCTCTTTTTGCTGAGGAAGATTCGTCCTGAGCTAACATCAGTTCCCATCTTCCTCTACTTCATATGTGGGACACCTGCCACAGCATGGCTTGGCAAGCAGAGCGTAGGTCCACACCTGGGATCCAAACCAGTGAACCCCGGGCTGCCAAAGCAGAATGTGTGAACTTAACCGCTGTGCCACCAGTCGGGCCCCAAGTCATGCATATTTTGAAGACTATAAAATGTTGTTTGAGTGATGAATTCTGTACATGATAATGTCTCTTTGTTTTTCCTAAAACTAACATCTATTTCCAAGGAGTTTCATTTAATTCTGGTATCATGGAATTTTGTGATCTTACATGAATCCTGGAAATAGAAATACTATCATAATAGGGAAATTATATATTGCTTAAATTATGACTGCATTATAAAACTTAAGAGAATGCATAGAATGTGTCAACAGTAGTAATGAATGTGTCAAACCCTTAAGTAAAAAACAGCAAATATGATACAGGCCCTGATATCAGTTCTCCTACATTAAACCCAGTATATATGGGGTTAAAACCAAAAGCACTCATCCTTTTTCCCTGCTTACTCTTTGGCTTCCTGGCACCAGAATCCACCTTCCACCACAGAGGCAGACAACCAAGAACATCCATCTGCAGACGCCCTTATTTCACCATCTTCCTCTCTGCAAGCTACCTCACAAGGCCAAACTCAGGCTTGTGGGAAATGGCCAACCAGCAAGGCCTCAGGTTTCCCCTCCATACAAGAAGCTACATTCCTTGCAACCTTTAAAACCCCTTGCCTCCCTTTCTTTCTTTCTGGGAGACAAGAGGAATTTGAGGCCTCACTCTTGTGTCCAGGCTGATGTCACCTGAAATAAAGACGCTTTCCTTGCCATAAGCATAGCATTCACATTTTTATTTGGCCCCTCTTGTGTAGTGGGTAAAGAACCTGTTATGTTCCCAATAACAAATATGCCTAGCTTATGAGAATAAATAGTTCAAACACCTGAATTACTTTAAATGGACATGTGTACTGAAATTATCATTATGAATTAAGGTTTAAAGTAAGAAACTTTATTTCTCTAATAAAAATGTTCTATCATTAACTATTAAAGTGAGAAACTAAAATATTGGCTTTCCTCATGGTTCAAGTACAGTAAGACATTTATTAACCATGTAAATGCAACTTCATGTGCACATGTGGTCATAAACGTTGCTACCAGAAATGAAGTTACAAAATAACCAATGATTTATTCTAAATTCGAGTAAAGTATGCATGGGTAAAGTTGAGAGTTCAGGGCTTAGGATTCAACAGTGTTCTTTTTGTTTAAACTAAACGTAGAAGTTAAACATCCTGGGACTTTATTTTTATATATATACACACAAAAAGAGTAAATATACAGAGCAGTTTTAAGATCTTGGAAAGGCCCCATTTGGGTGTTATCCTCATTCGTTGAGTAACTCCGAGCGATAGACACAGATCTCAGCCCTAATTCCTAAAATTTTTGAGCCAATGACTTTAAAGTTACTGGGTCAATCACAATGTCCAAATCATATCTGGACTGGAAATTCGTTATGGCCTCTCGCATCATTTGTGTATCACCATCTGTGAAATGTAATAGCTAGTTTGATAGATTTTCTTTTGAGACATGGCCATATGTAGAATCCACCCATTTATTAAATTAATTTCTTCACTCATTTACTTAGCATACCTACTCATGGTTAGATTGTTTTCAATTTTCGCTATTGTAAGCAATTAAATACCTTCCAAAAATAGTATTGTTCTATTAAAACCAAAGCTAAATGTAAAATGTTTGATATTTATTGACAAATTTCCTTTAATAAATGCAGTAACAAATTATTCTGCCTTTAGAAATTTATGAATGTCCTATTTCTACAGACTCTTGTACATAGCCTTAAAATATTTTTCAAATTTACATGAAACAAGAGTTAGATACAAACATACATCTATATGCCATCATCAAAATCTACCCATATCAGAGTTATTGCTCTTTGGAATGATATCAGCATGGTTTTCCCAGAATCACCAAAACTCTTAAAACTTTAGGTCAGGAAATTATGGCCAGTCTGTAAGTTTGATAAGTATTCTAGCTGATTCTGTATTTTAGTTCTGTCTCTACCTGTCTTTCGCTGAAATAAGATAAAGTAAGCAAGTTTTCAACCATGTAGCTAAATGTAAAAAACCAAAACAACCAAAAAGCAGGATGAAATGGCCATTGGGTACATGAGATTGACAGACTGACACACATTAGAGAGTCTGCATTTCACTAGAGTCTTGCTCATGAAATAGAAAATCATCTCATATAACGTTTCTGATTCTAATAGTCTTCACACCTCTCTTAAAAATGTAAAAAACTCTCAGATTTTTCTCAGCATTACCAGCTCACAGTATGTTTTCAGGACCATATGTCCCATTGGCCTGTATAAGAGTAGTTTCAGAGTGAAATAAAGGTAGAAGCCAGATGGATAAATATACAAAGAGTAAGTCAAGTCGGTGAGCAGAAAGCATTATTTCCAGAAACTTCACTTATAAAGTTAGAAGAGAGATATGTCATTGTCTAGAATTTAACTCTCAATGGAGAGTTTGATGGTTTTGTTAGTTTGTTTAGTCTTTAAGATAGAAGATACTTGAGTATTATTATATACTTACGACAAACATTCAGGAGAAAAATGTTGATGCCCCTAAAGAGAGAGAGTTGATGGAGCTAGGCTCGCTCAGAAATCATAGGAGAAGATGGAGCCATGGCAGAAGGGAAAGTTAAGTGTAGATTAGAAGAGATACATCAATTCCATTTAAACTGAAGGGAAAGAGAAAAGAGGAAATTTATTGGTGGAGAAAGTAGATAGTTAAGGGAATTCATGACAGATAGCTTCAATTACTTCTCCAGAGTAGGCGGCAAAGTTATCTGGTCAAAGAATGTTTGAAAGAGGGAGAAGTGCAGTGCAAAGCTTAATTGACATTGACTTCTATAATGAATAAAAAATAAAAGCTGGTTGGGGACATGTTTTCAAACTGTGTTCAAAACTCAAACTGAAAATATTAAAAGCAAACAAACAAGTCAAAAAAGGCCAAAAGTCCATATTAAAGTTGGTTGAGAATTGTTAAAATGTTTGAGAAACATTTAAGAAATGCTGGTTTAAAGAAATTCGAACAAGATGATCTTTTTTAAACTGGAAAGGACTTAATATAATAAGGTTCATGGATTGTAAAGAAGATACATATAGAGGAAATCAATGGAAAAAAGATGAATAAATTGAATGTGCTGCTAGAAAAAATGATTACAGTCATAAGGCAAGGGGATTAACCCATGCAGAGAAGAGGGTAAGTAATGGAGGAGATATAGACAGGAGAAAAAGGAGGGATCCAGCCATGGTCAGACTTGCTGAAGAGAAGGATAAAAAATTTGGTCAGAGAATTGGCTAATGAGGAATGCCGTCATGGTGTGGGACCATCTAATTTACTGCTAAGATACACTGTGAGGCCCTGCTGATGAGTTGCTGAGGCTGATTGGGGTTGATCATTTGCCATACCGTTTTAAAGAGGAATCTAGGGCTGAGGCCGGGTTAGCCTCGTGCATTCCGTGGATGTCAGGAATTCTGGAAATAGTTTGGAGAAGAGAGAGAATGTCTTGTAGAAAAAGCCTTGATAAATGAAGAGGAGTGATCTAAACATTAGTAGGTCACACTAACAAATCCAGGGGGTATAATTAAATGAAACGAACTTCGAAAGAAAAGATAATTTTGCCTGATGGTAGAGTCTAGTGGCAGCTCTGGAGAATTAAGAGAAACAGGTGCAAAGAAACTTGTGCATTCAGAATTACTTTGAATTTTTATCTAACCCAATGTTACATAAAACTGTGTATAATAACTTTAATATATATTGTTATTAAAATAGAAACTTGGATTGACCTCTTAATCCTTGTCAAACTTGTACTATGTAGCTAAATATGTATATGCTTTAGCTCAATAAATTCAGTTTTAAGAAAGTATTGGGGACAGCCCTGTGGCCAAGTGGTTAAGTTCATGCTCTGCTTAAGCGGCCCAGGGTTTCACAGGTTCAGATCCTGGGCATGGATCTAGCACCACTCATCAAGCCATGCTGAGGCGGCATCCCACATAGCAGAGCTGGGAGGACCTACGACCAGAATATACAACTATGCACTGCGGGGCTTTGGAGAGAAGAAAGAAAAAAGAGGAAGATTGGCAACAGATATTAGCTCAGGGCCAATCTTTGAAAAAAAGATACTTATAATACTTTATAGATAAGAAAATGAAGACTTAAACATTTAAGTATCTTTTTTGAAGGCCAAACAGCCGGGAAGAGGAGAAGCCTGTATTTAAAAAACCAAGTCTGTGTGACTATAGAAATGCCTCTATTGTAGGGTGCAAGTGGAGGAAGGAGCGGGTTGAAAGCAAGAGAATTGAACATTGGTGACTAGGTGGTGATTAAAATAGTAAAAATTTATTTAAAAAATTTGATGAGAATATTAGTGAAAAAGAGTGAGATAATAATGTAGCATAAGAAGAATCAGAATAGAATTTGGCTTGTTTGGTATTTTCTTATTTTTGCATAAAGAAAGAACAACTTTTAGTACTTTGGGGATAGATCACGTCTAGTAAAAGGAGCTTGTAGAGGAAAGATGAAAGATAAGCCAAGATAAATTAGATGAGATGACTTTTCATAATATGATTTGAAATGAGAGACAAGGAATATTTAGAGTAAAGTGTCAAAGGAGAAGGAAAGATCAGTAACATACATTAGCCTCTGGTCAGTTTTTAGATTGAACATGGACTTGGTTTTGAAAGAGTTGTAGTTCTTTTATTCGCATAAGTATCACTATTAGACATTCATTCCTTGCATAGATATCTCTATTAAAAGGATTTCAGGGGCCAACTCAGTTGCGTAGTAGTTAAGTTCGCACGCTCCGCTTTGGCAGTCTGGGGTTCACAGGTTCAGATCCCCAGCACAGATCTACACACCCCTCATCAAGCCATGTTATGGTGGCGTCCCACATACAGAATAGAGGAAGATTGGCACAGATGTTAGCTCAGATGTTAGCTCAGGGTCAACCTTTCTCATCAAAAAAAAGAGGACTTCAGTTAATTCAAAATGTGTTAAATCATTTTTCTGTCAAGCATGATCAAGGCGCTAATGAAAATTACAGTTATAAAGAAGGAAAGAAAGAGAGAGAAAAGGGAATGAAAAAGAGAGGAAGGAAGAAAGAAAGGGGGTGTTTATTAGTTCATTAAAATTGATTGATTAGCGTCTTTTCATGTGTATATATATTCCTTGGTGAAATGCAAATATTTTGTCCATTCTTAAATGTGTTTGTCATTTTCCTATCGATGAGTTTAGATAGTTCTTTTATATCTAAAAATGAGATCTTTTTTGGACGTTCAAATTGAAACTATCTTTGCCCAGTCTGTAGCTTGTCTTTTCATTCACAGGGTTAACAGTGTTTAATTTTGATCAATTCCAACTTATTATTTTTTTCTTTTGTGAATCATGGATTTGATATTATATCAAAAACTCTTTGCCTAATCCAAAGTCATGAAGATTTTCTCATGTAATCTTCTAAGAGTGTTATAGTTTTACACTTTATATTTATCCTGTTGATCCATTTTGAACAAATTTTGATATAACATTGTGAGATATAGGGAAAGATTCTTTTCTTTTTTTCTTTTTTTTTGCATGGCTATATCCAATTGTTCCAGCACTATTTGTAGAAAGGACTGGTTCTCTCCATTGCATTGTATTTGCAACTTTTAGAATTCAACTGATCATATTTTGTAGGTCTATTTCTGGACTATTATGTTCCATTGATTTGTGTGTCCATCCTCTCACTAATACCACACTGTCTTGAATAATGTATCTTTACGGTAAATCTCAAAATTTGTTAGACTGATTCTTTCAATCTTGTTTTTTCTTTTTCAAAACTCTTTGCTACTTTAATTCTTTAACCTTTCCATCTAAATTTTAGAATCAGTTTGTTTATATCTACAAAGATTATTGCTTTTCTTTTCATTGGATTTGTTTTCAATCTGTGGATGAATTAGGGGAGAATTAACATCTGAACTGTACTGAGTCTTCCAATTCATGAAGCTTTTAATTTCTTTCAACAGTGTTTTCAGCAGCTAAATCCTGCACATAATTTTGTTAAATTTATACTTAAGTATTTCGGTTTTGGGGAGCTATTGTAAACAGTCGTACTTTGTGTTGAGAAAATTATATTTATTCAAAACTGAAAATTTGATTTTATATTAAAAAATCACTATAAGTCAAAATATTAAAAGATTAATTAGAAAAATGAAATTTAATAATTTCGATTAATATAGGAAAAGCATTTAAAAAATAACTTTATACTTTAAGATTTTTAAAAAATGTCTCAGCATAATAGAAATACAAGGTAAGCTGATATAAAAGGTAAGTTAATTTTCACAGATGTAAGTTGTATCTGTGAAAAAATAGACAGCAAATAACATTAGTGTTTAAATTTGAAAATAATCCCGTAAAGTCAAGTACAAGACGAAGGTTGCTACACTCCTTCCAGCCAAGGCAGCTGAGTAAGGTGAAATAGGAAAGTTAAAGATGTATAAAGTAGATAGAAAGACACAAAAAGTTTTATATGCTGGTGATGCTTGTCAACATCGAAAATCCCAAAGGATCTAATTAATAAGTATGGCAAGGTTGTCTGATTTTTTAAAAAAAATTGATATAAAACTCAATTCCATGTCTACACAACATCTGCCAATAGTATATAAATATTAAAATGGCTATCTTAAAAATAGCATTAAAAAAGTCTCCAGGCTTAAATATAATGAAAGACTTGCATGAATTTTGTGGAGAAAATTATAAGACATTATTGAAAAATATTAAAGAAAACCAAATAAAATAGAGATCCCGCTTAATAGCATCTAGTGCAAAAGCAGATAAAACATAGGATGTGTTCATTATTAAATATCCCTTATGACTACTGCCAATATGATCATCAGTGTCAGTGCCCCTGGTGTATTTTAGCAATTTAGGGAAAACAGCACATGATGTCTTTAAACCAATTTGTCTTTCTACAATGACTTAAGAAGTTAAAATTGCTTTTTTCCCCCTTATTTTCGTAAAAACATGTAACTTGGTTATAAACTAGGCAGCTGCTATGGCTCCTGCAGCCTTATTTTGTCACTACTTTGTCACACAGTTTAGGATAGTTTTGATAACAATCCTAAAGCAGCACCCTGCATTCTGGAGAAAATTAAACGTGAATTGGTAATGAAATATTTCCAAAAAAATCATCTCAATTTACAGGAAAGAAAAAGTGGAATTTTCAGGTTTGCTGAATAAGGCAGTGTCTGTGCAGAGCCAGCTTTGAGGAACATGTGTTTCTAGACTCAGAAAAAAAGGATCTGATTCTTAGACAATTATGAGCAGACTCACAGGGTGGGCCCAGTTCTGTGGCAGCACACTCCAGTGTGCGTTCCTTTCTGCCTGGACAGTAATTCTTGAAGATGTCAGTTCCCACTATATTTAAAGACAGTGTCTACCTGGATTATTCTTAATGTATTACTTTCTCTGCCACTTCCTTTATTTGAGAATTAACTGTTAGTAATGTAGTTCACAGGCTTTGAATTTGTCAGATTTTATTTGCTTTTTTGTGCCAGTTATCCAAAGATTTAACATGAAATAGGATAATTTTGCAAGAGGAGATTTGAAAACAAAAATTCTGCCACACTCGCATAGGTATAAAACACTGTGACTACTAACTTTAAACTGTTTTATCATTCAAAGGTACCATTCCCTAGTACTTTGAAACATTGTTCTGTGGTGTCATTGTGTAAAGAAAGCTCTTTGCTCTGCTGTATATTTTCAGTTATAATGTTACATAGTAAAGCATGCATACAATAGCGTACTGAACAAAAGTTATGTAGACAGGATCCACAAGTACACCCTTTTTTAAAAAGGTAGAGCATTATGCTTTTTAGAGCCAGACAGGTAGAATTTGGTATATTTGCATATATTTATATGACTCCATATGCACAAACACACATATATAATTCACTTTCTATGCAATTTTTTTCACATAGGGAAATTCATCAAATATTGAAAAAATAGTTCACCAATATCTACATGAGAATATTCCTGACAAACCTTTGAAAAAAAGACGATGAAAATGTTAAGTAATTAAACACCAGCACATCCGTGCAGAGTGCTTTCCATTATACAATCTGTTCAGTAAAATTACTTTAAAACATTTAACAAAATCTCTGAGTTCTAAAAAATGAGGTGTCACTAAGCATTCCCCTAGCTAAGTCTTCTAGAACTTGCTCAACTTAGCATCCTCAACTGGTTGAATTCCTAGAATTTTTCCTTACAGTTTCCTCAATGCCTCACCTCACATCCTGCACACATTCATCCACAGGAGATCAATGGACAGACAAGATTATATGTATATATTTTCTTTTTGTTCCTTTGCTGTCCTTTTCGAATTCCAAGGAACAAGTTGAAATGTCAGAGACATCATTTCTGGTGGCATTAGAGGTGTGTAAAAATGTGATGTGCATTCTCTATTTTCCCCAAGAAAATAAGCAACTGTTATTACACTTTGTTACTGACTAGTTAAGCCTGAGTATAAGGGGAAATGATTGAATAAGACCACAATATTTCCTGTATTCTGACGATAGGATTCTAAGGACAAATTGTCCATATACCTTAATTCCAAGAACTTCTAAAAAACATCCAGGTAAAGCAATACTGCAGAAAAGAGTTGGAAACTTAGATTTGACTTCTTATGCCGTTTGGAATCAGATAAATGGATCCAGATTAGTTTTAGAACCATTTCTTTTCTAATAAGATTAAACTGATTATACGATACTCTCAAAACCAGGCATCGCCATTCAGTGGGAAACATCAATTATTTCCTCTGTTTTTGCAGTTACAAATTAATATAGCACTCCATTAGTGAGATGAACTTCAGGTTACTAATTAGTGTGGCACCTCATTAGTGAGTTCTGTTTGCTCTGTCATTTGGCAAAATCTGTTTTTGGAGAATGTCCTAAATCTTGGGCTCAGAATACTCTGTTCTTCTATTTTTTTTGTTTTAATCTCTCCCCTACCTCCAGATCTGCCCTTTGTCTCTCTGTCTCTTTTCTTTTTTCTATTTCAGTGGAGGCGATTGACTTTACTGCTAGCCTGAGATGTACCTCTCTTAGCATATTTTACTTCTCTCTTTCTAGTACCAAATTATTCTCTTCCCCTTATAAGAACTCATTTGAATGGCAAGCAAATGGGTCCATTTACAAAAAATAATCAATATCGTTATTGCTGAGACCTGCTCTATAATAAACCTGAAACACTTGTCCAATAGTGGAGAGACACTAAATTGATTTATAACACCTTTGTCATTGGATTACTCTTAGACTCAACTGCAAACGACTGCTGAACATCTTTCCTTACATAATGTCAACAGTCCCCGGGAATTCTAACTTGAGATTAGGGTACTTTTTAGACTCGCTATTAGATAGACACTGGCTGGTAACAACTATTGACCTCTGTTATACACTCCTTGTCATGAAATAGTTAGTATAACCTCTAGGCCTTTAAAACTACATGGGTACAGAGAAGTTAATCAGAGACAAAGAAGCCTAGTCAGGGGTACAACTGGTTCTCCCAGGTCTGCTCTCTATTTCCCCAAATGTTGTGAGGCTCAGGCTAGCATGAGTTCCTATGATCCTCTGTTATTTCTACATTTTTCTTAGGGTGACTCAGTAAAAACTTAATGTCTTCAAGGAAGCTATTTTAATAGTTTCTCCATTAGAGAATAATCCTTTGCAAGCATCCTGTGGAAACCACTAATCCCAAGACATTTTGTAATTCTCTGTAATGGCCATGGTAAGATCTATTATTAAGTTGATTTTTTTTCAGTGTTAGGCTTTACCTTGTGTGAAGACATTATATGCTCAGAGTATTACATCAAATAGGAAAACCACGCCTGCTTGACTCATACTATTTCACGATGTTCTTTCTTTGCCCCTGTTCTTCCAGAGTTCTTCCTGGCACATTGATGTAGTTTAAATAAACAGATCTTGATAATTCATACCTCCAAAAAGATTTGTGTAATAAATGCTAAAATGTAGCAAGGGCCTGAAAATAGCTTGAGATACACTTTCCAAAATAAAGAGCTGCTGGGAACAGGTTAAAGCAGTGACAAATTTTTTTATAACTCCCTTTCCTCATAGAAACAACTTTCCACGGTATGTTGTCCAGGGCAATCCAAAATCAGTGGAACTATCTGAATCTGTTTTCATGTAGTCACTCAATTATGTGCTTTAATTTTGTCTAATTTATTAAAAACTACCATGGGGCTGGGGGTGGGACACAGAGCTATAGGATTCAGAGATTACCTCAGTAAGCATCAAATATTTAATATGTTCTTATAAATAAGTTCATGACTTCAAACCATGCAATCGCATTTGACTTCTCAAAATCAGGCATCAATCAATTTTTATCCTATGGTGCATATTCTAAATTTAGGCCACATCCCTTGCATGGAGGAGATAAATATTATTCTTGGCTTAGAGTTTCTTTTCAATTTCTCTTTGCATTACAAAAATGGAAGCTCTCAAACTTTCATTTGGGAAGAAATGAAGGCATGATCCAGTCCACACACCTCCAGAGTAAGACCAGGAATGAACATCTTAAGCTTCTGCTTGGTCTTTATCTGAATCCAAAAATTGCATTTATAACATTAATGGAAAAGGAACATAAGTATCAGGTTCAGGCATGCTTCCTGAAGAAGATGGAATCTGTTCTGTTCTGTGCATCTCTGCAGATCTCCTGGATCTGGTGAAAATACAGAAGTTCTACTTACTCTCAACTGAACCCAATTTCTGCTCCTTCCTCCTTCAGGAAATACTTGTCTGGTGATCACGTAAAGCGTTCATGAATAGCTTTTGGCAAACAAGCCACAAGGGACAGCCATTTTATAATATGATAAGTCTATGTGTTTGTCTAGAATTATTCGACCGTGGTGATAATATATAATGCACTATCTGAGTTGACTGTTCTTCAAAATCCTTCTGTCTTTGCCTCTATCTCCAACTCAACTCAGGGCCCTGCATGTTTTGAAGAGACTGGAAACTGTTCAAGGAATGACTTGCAATGAAATTGTTCCAGAATGACTCCCATCTTTGGAACAGTCACTATTTGCACCATACTTTTGGTGCTCTCATCCCTCTAAGAAATCACAGATGATTTCTTATCACGACCCCCATTTTGCTTTGGTGAAATTACAGGGTTAAGAGGTTAAGTTGGCACTTGTTTTTTGGTCTACTCAATTTCCTTTACTTTTTTAGTCAGCATTGGAAAGCTTGAGTAAGAGTATCTATAACCCAAGTTCCCCAAACCCAGCTAGCACGTCTTTAAGGCATTGTTATATTTGCTCCTCTCTCACTGCCTGTCAGGATCTGCACCAGCACTACCAGCAGAGCTTCTTCCAAGTTATGTGGCCTCCTCTAAGGGTTGAGAGCTAGTCTTTCTCCTCGATGTGTCTGACTAGTTTCAATAACTAGAAAAGAAATTGAAGAATCGTACATAGTATCAGGCTAAGTTCAGAATGGAGGTTTCACTTAATTTAAACCCAGCCTGAAACTATATCAAGCTGGCACATTTGGGAGTCCAAAGCCATTTGGTCAGAAGCCTCAGCACCAAAATCTCCAGCCACATGATGTATACATATAGACAATTGTTTCTAAGCTTTCTGGCAGATACCATGTTTTGCTGCTTTATAGTTCCCTGAATGCCTCATGCCCATGAATATTTGGACACTTTGACTCAGTCATTATAGTGCTATTTCCTTTAAGGACTCACATGATCTCAGAGGCTGGGCTTTTAGTGCATCACCAGCCTCTATCATATATCAGACTTTGACACTCTCCATTCCGGCAGCATCTCAGTAATGCTCCCTAACCACGGATAAGTGGCACTTCCTGGAAATAGCCCCAGCTTTCCATAACATCTCATTTCTCAGTTATAAAAAGCACAGTTTCTCTAAGGGTCTGTCCTACTATATGCTTAATCTTTGATCGTTCAGAAGAAGCTTTGCACTCAGAAAAGGACGTTATAAATAAAATGTCTAATGAACCCCTCTAGGAGTTAAGCCAGCATTTTAAAGAAAGCGACATTAAGGTGCACAATTTGTATGTCATATCTCAGTCCTTTCACATTTTCTCTCCAAATGACTCTTGAGGAGCACTATGTGACAGCAACTACTAGTTTTCTTTTCTAACTTTCTTTTCTACTTTATAAGAAGGTTGTGCATATATTTCAGTTTGCCTAAGCAGAGTTGGGTTAAATCTCTTGTTCCAGGATAATTGACAGCACCCAATTTCACTATGAATAAATACTGGTTATACAACAAATTCTGTGATCACCCTATTTATAATAAAACCATAGATGATCAGAATGAAAACTAAATTCCTCAGCCTCTCTTTCAGATAAGTAAGTGCATGTGACTAAGCTCTGGACAAGAAGATACAAAGAGAAGAATTGCATGGGACTGTCAGAAATCTCCTTGGAAACAAAAAGACACCTGTTTTGCCTTCCCTGTCTGCTGCTGCCAATACAGAATGTAGACGTGATGACTACCGTTCCAGCTGCCACCTTGGATCATGAAAAAACTTAATGATTGAAGCCATGTGCATTATTTAAGGTGAACTCTAGTAGATATAAGAAGGAGAGTAGAAAAGAACCCAGTTGTTGAAAGATATATAGGTTGATTTCTCTTTCACTTAATCATCCTCAGATTAGTGGTCCAGGACAGTCAAAGAATTTTCTTCTATATGGGCTTATTTGGATCAGTTTCTTCTATCACTTTTCCATTACTTTCTAGCTCCTTGATACTTATAATTACAATCCACAAACCAGCCCTTCTGAAGTCACTTGGGATCTTCGTAGAAATGTAGGCTATCAGGCCCCACCCCAGGCCTACGGAATCAAAATCTGCATTTCAGCAACATCTCCAGGTGATGTGTATGTTCATTCAATGTAAAAAAATCATTGCTTTACTGTACTGTTATCATCTGTATGGTCCAAAGTACAGAAAAAAAAGTTTAAAGTTGATTGTTGAAAAAATGAAAAATTGAAGCTCTTTTTTCCCCACAAACTAATAACTTGTTAAGCTTATGAGATAACGATATCTTAGAGAAAATGTGAAGTTTGTCTATTAATGAGCAGGTCTAAAGTTGTCTACTGTCTTTGCAAATAGATGCAATAATGCAGGCTGGCGGCTTAGTCATAAAATTGTCACTAGAAATGGACTCATATTATATAGGTAACACCAGGATGTGGGACTTGTGCACAAAGAGAATTTCTAAAGAAGTCTGAAGGGGATTCACTTTTTGGAAAAGAAAGTCAAAAGAACTTTGTGGGCCTCTTTTCATGTCTTTTTTTTTTTTTTTTCTTTTGAGGAAGATTAGCCAGGAGCTAACATCTGCCACCAATCCTCCTCTTTTTGCTGAGGAAGACTGGCCCATCTTCCTCTGCTTTATATGTGAGATTCCTGCCACAGCATGGCTTGATGAGTGATGCTTAGGTTGGTGCCTGGTATCTGAATTGGTGAGCCACGGGCCACCAAAGTGGAGCACGCAAACTCAACCGCTGAACCACCAGGCCAGCCTCACGGGCCTGATAGTTTTTGATGGATACTTGGCCTTGTGATTTTAACTTGGTGGTGGTAGAAATTTTTGTGTCCCTATAAATATTCCTGAGTACTATTCAGGGACACATCTAAATTACTTGGTGATGGTTCAGTCCTCTCAAGGCTGCTTTCAAGCTTTGCTAGGCAGGATAAGAACAGCCTTTAGTCTAGGTCTGATTTTGCCCCACCATCAAGGCAATGCCCTCTGAGGACTCTACTCAATGAATTGAGAGGGTTTTTGACTCTGGCTAGTGAGAACAAAAACCATTCCAGATTGTATTTGAACTCTGGGGCTTCTTACCTTAAATTCTTTCAAGTTTTTCATACCTGAGCCTTGGCTAGTTTCCTCACCTACATTCACTGAGCAGTGCTCAGCTGAAGACTCATGGGGATGCCTGTAGATAACCAGAGATCCCCCTCTGGGCAGGTCTGTCCTCCATGGTAATCGTACTGCAAACTCTTGTCACCTTGGTCTCCCCAGACTCCCAAGTCTCTGTCTCAACTCAGGGAGGGGCCTCCCAAATTAGGCAGAGGCCATGCTTACTCTTCCTGGGGAGTGAGCTGTGTCAGCCTTACAGCTAGCTCATCATTGGTGCTTCCCCTTCTCGGGTGTCTCAGTCTTGAAAGCCTGATGTCCAATGCGTGAAAACTATTCCATCTATACCTTGTTAAGTGTTTAAGTTGTTTCAGTCAGGAAGATATATTTGGTCTCTATTCCTCCACCTTGACTAGCAGCAGAAGTGCTACCACAATTATCTTTTGAATTTACTTCTAGTATTACTCATGTTATGAAATGTTAGAGGATTACTTTAAGCCTCTAGTTATTCCCTGCTTTATAGAATAGTTAGGGATTTTTCCCCCTTATGCATTGGTAATATAGTTTTGCATGGATTGTGTATAAATACCATTTTTGAAATTTAATGTCATTGATGACAAGCTTCATGCTATTCTTTTTTTGCTAAATGAAATTTCTCTCCCTCTCTATTCTGCTTGATTTCGCTATTACGATGTTCCTTTGGTAAATATCTTTGTAACTCTAAATTTTAATTCTTTAAAAATGTTCATTCCTCATTTCCTAACTTAAATTCAGACAGTGCTGACTAAATTATTGCTGTTAATAATAAAAACACATGCATATATGCACTTTCACTTACTCTATCACTCTACTTGCCTGCAGTTTATGTAATTATGTTTATATTGTTAGGTTAACCATTTCTGCATTATGATTTGCAGCTGTAATTATCTTTTGTTTTTGTCTCTTTATTGATCATGAAAACAGATGAACATCTTTTACTATTGTCATTATGTAACTATTATTCATTTTAATACCATGAATCATGATTGGTCCACATAGAATTAAGTAGAATTCTCTATCACTAAAACTACCATTTATAAGAAAAACTTATAACAAATTTTTAAAATACAGCCATGCATTAGAATTATCTTGGAATTTTTAAAAAAATGCAAATGGTCCAGGTATGTTTTCTCTCCAAAACTCCATATGTGATTCTAATTAGCAGCCATGTTTAAAAACAACTTGACTATAGGGTGCTCTTTTAATTTTTCTAGTTTATTTCACTTTTTCTGTTTCATATTTAGTTGCTCCCATTTCATTTAGTTTACATTTTCCAATTTCTGCCTCTTTTCTTTTGTTGTAGTCCTTTCTCAAGTATACTAAAAAAGCTTTTATATATATTATATGAATAGTATATATATTATATATGTGTATTTTAGAAAATGAGGATTTTTGCTTAGTTAAAAGTTTTATGACATTTGATTCCACTTGTTTGAATAGGTATGAATAGAATGCTAGACTTCTAATTTATTCTCCCTCAAAACTTCGATATTGTTCTATTTATTCTAGAATCCAGTATTACAGCTAAATATCTTGAAAGCTTATTATTTTAGTGATTTTAAAAAAATCTTGAATGAAGGTTCAAACCATTAATCCAATTCTGAGAATACAAAGAAATAGTAAGTGGTAAATTAAGAAATTTAGGTCATTTTCTTTTCCTAAAATTCCCATGCATATTACTTCTCTTCGTGTTAGTTGAATGAAGATAATAAATTTTCTTTTTAATATTAATTTTAATTTCTTTGAGAGAAACCACATTCTTGAAGTACAAAATAAAAGCATCATTTTCATATTGCACGAGGGAAATATAATATGCCCCTATGAAAAAGGGTCTGTTTTTCTTCACACACTATTAAACTCAGTCTCTAAATTTAGATTAAAACCACACCTGAATGAGACCTGTAGCCTAAAAACTGATTTATGATACTAGGCAGTTTGACGTTTGGTCATTCACTACTGATTACATGGCATCCGTCTCTGGGTTGCAGATTACTACAATTTAATAGTCAAATAAATTACCTGGTAGAACACTTCATCCTCAACCTTGTCTGACTTTTGGACTACTTAATTTGTTCTCTGTAAATAAACAATTTTTAAATACTGATTTCAAGCAATTGTTTGCCTCTTTATGCAGGTAACAAAGAAATTGATAATGTTCAGTCAAAGGAAAATTCCTTTATACACTAAGGACTGTTAAAAGCGGCCTCTTTGCTCCCTCACTTTCCTCTCCTTCCATACATAGAGTGTCTGTTTGTATGAAAGGTCACTTTTCCTTTGCCATTCTTGTTTATTGTGTCCCAAGCATTTATGAAGATCTAATTTTATGTCTTCAAAAGTTTTCAATAAAGATGACTGTCATACTATTGCCCAGTTCCCATCAAAATTAATTCATGACCCTTTGTGTCACCATTTCCAAACCTAAATGATGAACTGTCTGGGTCCTTGCCTTCCTTCTTGGCCCTCCAGTTCTCACTGGCTGCAATTATACTCTGTTCTAGTTCATTAATTATGCTTATCGGGAAATTTGGAGATACATAACACTGACTTCATGTTCAGTGTCAACTCACACACACTGCTGTTTCAAAAGCAAACGTATGCATTGATGTTAATGCCAGATTTCCTCATGGCAGAGTTCAAGCCCCTCCTTCCTCACTAAGCTCAAGCCACACCTGTATCTGTTCATTTTTTCAATTGTGCCATGGAGCTATGCATCTAGGAGTTGAACTGCTGTGCAATAAGGTGTAAAAATGTCCCAATTTACAAGAAAATACAAACACATTTCCCAAAGCAGTGGTACCCATTTGAATTCCTAATAGCTGTATCTAAGCAGAGTTCCCATTGAATCATTTCTTCTCAGATCCTGGGTATTGCCTGATTACTTAATTGTAAGTTGGTGTCTCAATATGGTCCTAGTTCATTTTGCTTTAATTGCAAATGAAGTTGAACATCTTTTCATACCAGAGATGACTCCAAAATGATGATTTTCCTTGATGAATCCTCAGACCATGACACCCTGGAATATCTGATAGAAAGTTAGAATTCCAGATGGAGCCAAGACATCTGTGGGAAGATGAGGTTTATAAAAGAAAGACCAAACCTATAATTACCTTCCTTAAAGAAACCCAGGAGATGTTGTAAAATCTCCTCAAGTTTCTCCAAGAAAATACTCTGGGGGAGGTTTAAAACAGCAAAAAGGTCAGTACCCTCCATCACCACCACCACTAACAACAAAATTAACAGAGCATTACACATGTGCACAATGTGAAGAATTCTGTTAGAATATTTTGCTCAAAAAACAGTTTGACTATGTTGGAGGATTTTTAGTGGAAAGGTAAGGTTTACAAAGCAAAAAAGTACTTTGTGAATTAAACTATACATGCAGAAACTTAAACATGCATAGATTAAAAGAAGTCACTTGTCATGGGATAGAAAAAAGATTTGTCCTTAAGGTTAGAGTCTTACATTTCTGCTTCTAGGTGGTTGGATTTGAACGATAGCCTCCAATCTTCTTGTTACAAGACTCATATATGATTTTTGCTGGTTTTCTGAAGCATTTATTGTAATTTCTTATCAATTTCTCATAATGTACCTTTTATATTTTCAACGGTCAATAAAAATATAATAAAATTTTTAATTTAATTTTTTACTTTAATGTCAAAGGGTATAATGATGTTGAGGTTTTAGATGGAGCTATGTGATGTTATTAAGAGCTTGAGCAACCATACATTTAAGCTCACGAAAGACATTGAAATTCTACACCTAAACTAGTTATAGTTCAATGTGAGTGAATTATAAATCATTAGATTTTAAAAACTTATTAAGCTGAAATATGCTAGCATTGTTAAAACAGTTGTTTATGAATTTGTTTTTGTAAAAATCTAGATAATCAGAAAAAATACATGAATGAAAAAAGTTTTTGACTTGAACTTTTGGATAAGATAAATGTGGAAGGTCTGATTTTTCTGACAAGTATTGATAAATACAATATTTTATTTTAATATACTCTGGTTATTTTAACATCCTCAATTGGATTTTGGAAGTTTGAAATACCATAGAATTGAATAATGGATTTGTATTATTCAAACACCTCTTAGAAATTGGGAGTTCTACACTAAGATTGACTGCATATACAAAATAAAAATACTATAAACAATTGTATAAAATAAAGTCTGATTTTTACCCATGAGCCAAAAAATAATTTAATACAAAAACACAAAAGTCTATGTTTATTTCTTTTTCTCAGACAAGATGGTGTAGCAAAATACTAGAAAAAACTACTTGATCCTCTTACTTATACAGTAAAATTAAGACTTGATACTTGGTAAGCTAATATTATTAGGAGAATCAAATGTGCTAATACAAAACAAATCTTGATATTACTATAACAACACTGTATGTTACTCTGATAAGGAATATAGTATATTACAAAAAAGAAGAAAAGCCTGAAGATCAGAAAAGGAAGCAAGATAAATTAAAAAGCTCTAATTCAGAATAGAATTTGATCAAATTAAAATTTACTTGAAAATATGAAAATATAAATGTCATATATGACTAAATATGAAATAGTAACACATAGAAATAGTTTGTCTATTTAGAACATACACATAACTTCATCTAATTACAACTAATATATAAGTATTTCTAACTCTGTGATATGTCATGAGTAGACAAATCACACAGTTGCAAAATGAAATTCTTATGTAGAACATTGGGAATTAACATGCTGGAATTTCCTTATTGTCTCAAAGTAGACTGGTAGCTGGGCCTTAGTTTCTCCTCCAGTAGCTGAGTATGATCAAGAAGAAAAGAACATTGTCTTAGAGTCTCCACAAAGTTAAGATTTAGAACTGTCAGGCATGGTAATAACAAAGCCAACTGGAAAGAAAACTAAAATGATTGATTAAAAGGTCCATCAGATAAGTAATTATAGAGTCACACAAAATGATGCTTAACGAGACATCTTAGAAAAATAAAATTGACTGTGCATACATAGTCAGGTGCACCAAAGAACCAAAGGAAATGAAGACAGAATCTTGAGCTTCACTCAGCGCTGTCATTACTCACATTAATATTGAATTGCCATCTTCTATTTCCTTCTCCTGTAAAGGAAACAAGTAAGTATGCCATTTCATTAGGAATCAAGTTATCTAGCATAAGAGAGGAGGGAGACAAAATATAGAATAAAAAAAAGTAGCAGCATTTTAAAGTTGGATTGAATTTTACAAATTTTATCAGAATTATCTATCTGTTTATTACCTAAAAATCCTCTCCAGATCTGTCCATTGAAATGGGTTCAGATCAATTCAGCCTATACTTAGATCTTGTTCTTTAATTCTATTTTTCAATTAAAGATAACCAGGGATTTTTGGGGAACTAGTTCATTCCATGTCTGGAGCAGGAGTGTACAAACAGAGTCTGCAACATTAATATTCTAATGTTTAATTAAAAGCATTAATTAATGAAAAAATTAACGTTTAAAAAATTTACGTTAGTATTTTTTGAGTCAGAAAGAAATAAAGCTTGCAAGTATTAACAGTTATGCCAGAGCACATAGATGCCAACTGAAAGACAGACGCTGTGAAAATTTGAGCCTCAAAAGGAGGATAATGGCTGTATTTAATTAAAATACATTAAATCTATAAAAAGTCCATAATAATCAACCAAAGGGAAAATTAACATAAAATATTTTAAAAGAAGATTAATATAAGAAAAAAACATGATTATCTTGGGCCTTTTTACTTGTGTGGTATTATTGACACATTTATTTTATCAATAGAGCATATAGAAATAAGCGCTATAAACAAAAATTGGAAGACTTTCTCTGACTCAGGGAAGGATATCAGCTTAATTGTCACATTTGTTGTAATAGTAAATCAAATAAAACCATGCAAATTATCTGGAAATCAATTGAATATCATTTTAATTATCTCTAAGGGTTCCATGAGCCCAACGATATGAAAGGATGCAAGAACTCATCAAGGCTATCTTAACTTAACTCTGTATAGCTAAGGATTCTATTCATTTCTAAGAAAGACATTTATATAACTTAATTTATCAACCAGAGTGGGAGCTACAAATTTCTGTAAATAGACAGATGGTTAACTAATGTGTATAGCTTAAATCCAACCACGCATGCTAAGTGATTGTATACTTCCTGAAGGAATGGAATCATTCACATAAACACTAAAACTAGGGTTTAAAGTGTCGCATCCAGTTACTACATCTAGCCTAAATCTTTGGTAGTAAGTACCTTCAATTAATTGGGAAGGTAATAAACTTCTTCTTTAATGGGTAAGCATTTTTTAAACCTGAGACAATTTAGGAAGAAGCAGAGAAATGTTTATGAGAATTCAATCTATAGTATTAATAGTTTTGTGTTAAGAAGAAAGCTTTGCATATTTGCTAATTTATATGCTTGTAATGCATAAAAGATTTTGGCTTTTTAGAATGATAGTATTGTAACTTTAATTTGAAAGATACACTTACGTAATTTATTTAAACATAAATTTTATATGAAATGAATAGAAAAATCAGACTTGCAAGATGAATGCAAAAGTTATCATCTTGTGGAAGCTTTAGCCCAGACAAGAAAGTGATTATGCTGTATAATCTACAACAAATTGAAGACCAAGATGAAGCCTTGAGGGACTGTATGAATATGCGCACCAACCCCTCTTAGGACTTGTGATAGAGACTGGAAAACACTAAGCTAATTCCTCACTGTCATGGGACATTCTTTTCAATGTCTTAACAATAGTTGCTGCAATGACAATTACTTCTGGAAAGCACTTTAGTGAAATAGTATGTAAATGTGTGGAAGGTATAACCACAAAGGGAAGAAAATGAAGAAGAAATTGATGTCTCTGTAATAAGACAGCAATATGTGTTGATAGTTAGAAAAAGTTTCCATCTGGCCAAACTTTGTGAGTGTCTCCAAAGGTATTTCATCAGTATTCTTTTACATTATTCTGAGTATCAGAAGGAGACGAAGGGGCATTTATGTTGCAGAAAGGAACTGGAATGTGATCCCAGGCTCTAGTTTGTAAGAATCGTCATCCTTTTTTATGATATATTTCAGCATATGATAAAGGATTTTATAGAAGAATTATAAAACTAATTCTAAGTCTGTGCTTTTAATTTCTAACACAAGAGATCTGTTGATTCTTTTAAGGGCTAATTTTAACATAAAAATAATAGAACATGAATTAAATTTTATATTAGGGAGTGGCATGTTATGTTTTGAATGTAGCATGTACTCTGTAGATATACTCTGTGGGCACATTGGGGAACGAAGAGGAGGGATCCCCGTGGATTTGGAGAGGCCATTTTTGGTGACATCCAGGAAAGAAATGGTTATGAATTGAATGCATCCTCGCAAAGTTCATATGTTGAAATCCTAATGCGATCATTCCTGGAGATGGGACCTTTGGGAGGTAGAGTTAATTTACTTAGAGATTAAATGAATTAAACATTAATCCAGATAAATACTAAAATTTATTTGTATAAAGCTGAGAATGTGTTTGACCAGTAATATATAACCAAATCTCGTCCTTTAAAGTATAATTTGATTACTTGTAGCATTTAATAAGACTACATTCCTTGCGGAGCGTTTTACATTTGAGATCTACACACACAACACGAGCAAGAAAAAAGATGCTAGCCAGATTTGATAAAGCATTGGTGTGATATGTTAATGGTCAATTCATGTTTCTATGATAGTTTACACTTTTTCTAAAGTGAACATAAATACAGAATCACAATACAATGTGAATTCCTTCTGAAAAATCAACTTTTACTTTTGTCCAACAAATTTCTTTTCTTCTACTTAAAAGAAATTCCTATTTTAGATTATAAACATTATTCCATACTCTTCCTATTTTACATCTGAGAGAAGGTTCACACCATTTTGTAGATTGAATTCTAAAAGTTTTTATTTATTTTCAGTTGATCTTCTTAGCAACTGATCACCTCCTTAATATTTCTCACCTTCAAACTCCATAAAAGAAAGGACAGGGTCATTTCTCCCAGGTATCATGTAGAATGAATTTTCCCATAATTTTTGAGTTTTTGAGCCAGGGAACATCATATGGCACAAATCAGGGTATAGATCATGTTCCGTTGAAGAAGATGTTCACCCCGCCCCATCAGCTGAGGCCAAGGTGATTGTATTCTAAGCAAGTTTACAGAATTACCAAATGCATTTCTCTGGAAAGAGATCATTCATGTGGAAATTTCATTAAAAGAGGCTGAGGAATGAGAGCCCTGCAGAGCATCATAAACTCCTTTTCAGAACACGTGTACACTCGCACACAAATAACGATGATACTGTACATGGAAAAGTATAGTCTCCACAACCACAGGAATAATAACTCCACTGTACACTCCACTGGGCAGCTCCTATTAGAGAATTCAGTCACCCTGAGTCTCTGATCTGTAACAAGCACTGCTATGGAGCCTAGGACAGCAGTATATGACAGGCAGTATTCCCGTCATCAAAAAACTTACATTCTATTTGCAGCCTATTGGCAATGAACGCTTAAATAAATAAATGAATAAGGTATTGAAAAGAACCATACAGAATGTAAAAATAATGCAATACAATGGAAAGCTACTACTGGTACTAAGAAGCACACTATATATGCTAAAATTTTCAGGAGAGACCTTCAGGAAATTGACATGAGACTTAGCACCTAACTAAGAAAGAGGCAACCACGCAAAGATCTGAGAAACGATGTCCCAAGTAGAAAGAACAGCAAGAAACAGAGCCCTGAGATCCAAACAAGCTAATTGTGCTGGGAGACCAGGAAAAGGAGCAGACGTTTGGAGCATACTGAATAAAAGGGCATCATGAAGTGGGTAAGTCAGAGAGATAGGCAGGGGTGAATAATATCGGCTCTTGTAGATGACCGTCAGAATGCGTTTTTTATTCTAAGATTAATGGCAAGCCCTTTGCACTTTAAAGCACAGGTGTGATGTGACCTAACAACACTTTAGCAGTATTACATAGAGTTATAAGAGGAAATAGAAAAAATAGAAGAAATGAGATTTAGAAGCCTTTTATTATGATCTAGGTGAGAAGCTGTGTGATCTTGGATCAAGGCTATAGGGAGATAGATGGTGATGAAATATTGATTTCTTTTTATATATTATTTGGGAAATTTGCTCATTGAACATACTGAAGAATTGAATATAGAGCTTGAGGGAAAGGAATTGAGCGTATCTCCTACATTTGGGCTGGAGAGATTGGTGCGTAGTGGTAATCTAACAAGATAGGAACAGACTGTAGGAGGTAACTCACATTCTTCGTTTTGGCCATTTTTAATTGATTGATGGCTGAACTTCTATGTAGACATCTGAAACAGGCAGTGGGTTATATGAATGCAGAGCTCAGTATCTAAGTCCAGGCTAAAAGTATAAGCTCATCAGCACAGGCATAGTATCTACAGCCATGAAGTTCCATATTGAAATCACCTAAAGATACCACGTAAATAGAGAAAAATAGCAAAGTACTCCATCAATATTTTGCTTATTACATAGAGAAGCCAGTTTTCCCTGGAGCCGCCTGTGGAATGTATGCATCTGGTGTATCTTGCCTCTTATGGTTTCAGAACATTTCGACCTCCCTGAGCCTCTGACTCCCTGACAAGTGAGTTTGACATCCAGACCTCATTCAAGGAGGCATCTCAGGAGAGTATTGGGACCAGCTCAAATTTCTTGCCAGCAATTAAAGCCAGAGACATTGAAGATTGCTCCCATGTCAGCCTTACATTTTGACATCCTCACCCTTCTAGTACAACACTCTCAAAATCCATCCCTTCATGTGTTCCCTTTCTCCTGCCAATAAACGTTAGCCAGATCCCTCAATTCATCTGGTGAACAAAATAGTTCCTCTATAAGCAAGATTTTACTTTTTTCTGGAGAGCTATTCTGCAAGTTGACTCTAGTCACTGATCTAGAGGTGACAAAGGGTAAATAATGAACTGATATGACAAAATTTCTTGTGCTCAACTTTATTAATAATCAGAGAAGGGAAAAATTTAAACCACAAGGAGATACCACCAGCTGGCAAATAAAACACCAGAAAGAACCAAGTGCTTGCAAAGATGTACAGCAAAGAGATTTTGCATTAACTGATGACCAGAGTGTGAATAGTAAAAAGATTTTGGAAAACAAGCATTACCTAGTAAATTTAAACATATGCAAACAAGATGACTCAATATTTTCACTCCTAGGTGTATAGCCTAAAGAGGATCATGTGCATATGTGCCAGAATACAAGTACAAAAATGTTCATAGCATTCATAACAGCCCAAAACTGGAAACAAAGCAATTGTCTATATATGGTAAATAAATGAATAAATTAATTTAATGAAATAAAAAATACAAAATATGCAAGATACACAAAAACATAAGAAAGAATAACTACATTCCATTTCTATAAAGTTCAAAAACAGGCAAAACTAAAAGGATGCAATCATATGTGGTAAACTATAAAGAAAAGAAAGAAAATGATAACTAAAAAAGTCCAGGAATCTTGGGTAAGAAAGGAGAGTTTTATTGGGAAGAGACGCATAGTGCGAAGCATAGGGGCCTCTAGGACTTTGCCCCATTTGGGTCTCAATTAGAGGGAGTTTTTGTGTATTAGCCAAAACCCCAAAACCTTATCAGATGTTGCCTCCAGCAGTACAGAGAAAGGTGCAACTTTTCCATATTGTGAATTCACTTTTTTATACCAATAAAATTCAAATATATTAATCATTGAGATTATTACCACAAAGACACCTTTAAAACACTTAGAACCCACAATTATTGCATCTATTGACTGCCCATCTCAGTTTGCCCAGGACTGTCTAGTTTTAACAGTAAAGGTTGAGTTTCCAGGAAACTTCCCAGTCCTGTGCAAATTATCTAGTATTCAGTAGAGTTATGAAGATAAAAGCCCTGGAGATTTAACAGATTTTATGAACGAAGGCATCAAGGTTCTGTTTATCCATTCTTCTTTAAGGGTTTTTACGAAATCATTCTGATGGAAAGTTTTGTATTATAATTATTTAGCTATTTTCTTCCTTTTAGTAACCATGAAAAACAGCTAATTGTTTAAATTTTGAACTTAGCAGTCAAGTAAGTATAATTTGTCTCTGCAGTGGGACAATGAAACAACATGAATGGAGCTGATTGGAAAGACTGAAAACTCAAAAGCTCAGGGCCTTAACAGCTCTGCCAACACGTGTAGCAGGGCTGGGTATTTTTATGGTAATTGAATGTTACTACTTGTGGGTTAACAACTGTCAGGAATGTTCACAGAAAACAAGAAGCCACAGAAAGAAACGCAGGGTTTAGTAGCACTATTAGAGGTCAAATGTACCAAAATAGAAGAAGTAAATTTAAATACATATAACACAGGCACAAAAAGAGAAATGCCAATGGTTAACATAATATATTTGAGGAATAAGTAAAGAGTTTCAGATTGTGGTGTCTGAATATACTAATCAACTTTCAGATATATAAACCAATACGTATTTTAATGAAAACTAATAATTTAATATTTTAAAAATAATGTATAGGCACTGGCCTAGTGGCATAGTAGTTAAATTCACATGTTCCACTGTGGTGGCCAGAGGTTTGTGGGTTCAGATCTTGGGTGCAGACCTACATGCCACTCATCAAGCCATGCTGTGTCAGCATCCCACATACAAAATAGAGAAGATTGGCACAGGTGTTAGCTCAGGGACAATCTTCCTCAAGCAAAAATGGGGTTGACAACAGATCTTAGTTCAGGGTCAGCCTTCCTCACCAAAAAATAATAATAATAACAATAATAAT
Source organism: Equus asinus (assembly GCF_041296235.1). Classification (NCBI taxonomy): domain Eukaryota; kingdom Metazoa; phylum Chordata; class Mammalia; order Perissodactyla; family Equidae; genus Equus; species Equus asinus. Next base: position 65,139,820 of record NC_091800.1, read on the forward strand.
AATGTATGAAAGCCTATAATACAGATTGTAAATTAAGTAATTTAGCTTTTAATGTGAATGAAATTCACCTCATAAAATATGTATTCCTTTGTATTAACAGCAATGATATCTTTTCCTCTTTGATTCTATTTTTCAATGTTGTGAAGAATCCTAACCAGAAAACCTTCCAAGATAATATGTTAAAAAGTATGTACTTTTTTTGAACATTTTTAATCATAATATTCCATTATTGAATTAGAATTTATCTGATGAGTGAGACAATTTTATAAGGCCAAGCTCAATTGTCACCCCAAGACATAAATCTTTCTTCTACCTCCTAGGTCTACCAAAGGGCCAACCCATTGGGTGCACTACTGTATTCCATGCACTCTCGCCTCCTCAAAGATTTTATACCTGAAATGATTATCTTCTCTTTCTTTTGTCTTATCTCTTGTATCTTAAGCCATTTTTCTTTTCTCCATCTTCACTAGATATTTCCCAACAGTACTTGCAATTCTTTATTGTAGGGGAGGAAGAAATTTCCCCTACCCACTAGGTTCTCCTGGCTGGTCTAAGAATTAAATTGACATGAAACAGATTAATAGGAGAAAATTAAATTTAATTAATTTCACACATACAAGAACCCCAGATACAGGAGAGGGTCAGAGACCAAAAGGTAAAGTGAGGTACTTATGCCATCTTGAGGCAAGGAATGGGATAGGGACCTGGAACTGCAGAGGGGAGGAGGGAAATTGACATGAGGATAAAAATAGCAGATATGTTTGGTAATTAGATGCTGGCCATATCATAGAGATATGTCATAAAAAGATTATTTCTGGTAATTATTCTCCTTATAGGCAAAGCCCTTAATTTAAATTCCTCAAGGGAGAGAAAAAGTTTCTCTTGAGCCCACAGGGTCTCAATTGCCTTCAGCTCAAAATACTCCATACTCCAAAGTGGCACATCTTGGAGCGGCTTGCCCTGAACCTCATCATTACGATCTCTTATTCATAATGAATAAACAAATGAACAAATATGTAGAAAAATAAAATAAAAAATAAAGCCTTTGAAAATCTTCAAGAGATTATAAATTGGTAGATTGGGTAGTGGGAACATGAAATCACTCCTCAAACTAATTATGATGTTTTCCTTTTGAAAAGATCATCTAAGATTGTTTTTATTAAGTAGGTTTGGTCAAGATCTTTGGCACATTTTCTGTAAGTCTGTATTGAAGGAAAATTAATAATGTCTATTAATCCCCTGGATAATCTTCCTTTTGTTTAGGAATCTTGTTCACTGGTATTCCACTAAAAAAAGGAGAAAAAGCGTGTCTTTTTTTTTCCCCAAAAACACAAAGAAACTTTAATTGGATTTCAACTTAAGCTCAAATTTTGCCCTGGAAAATGTAATTAAATAGAATTAGAACACTTTCTCTCACAATCCCTGACATGTTAACCTTAGTAGACTACAATAACAATTTGTCATCTGCCCCCAGTCATTAAGTAACAACTCTAGCTCTGGGGTACAGGGACATTGTTAGTGGCCATTGGGGTGAACACAGTGCAGGTGATATTTGAATTCTGCTTATCAGTGCATCTGAAGGAAAATAAAGGGAACGTAAAGCCTTGCGTTGGTCTTTCCTCATCGTGATTAAATATTATATCATACTCTAATTAGAAGAAAAAATTGTCTGGGCTGTCTATTCTATTCTATTGGTTAAATTAAATTATAGTGACTTGAATTGAATGCATTTCTATACATTAACTACAGCAAAGGTTATTATTGGGTGGATTGGGGGAGTGGCTGTAAAAGTACTACCCAACCTTACAACTCTGTCTGAGCTGAAAAAAAAGGTCAAGGCTGTTTGCATTTGCCAAATGAAAAAAAAATAAGTGATAAGGGAACAATTACCAACTCTATTAAGGAATTTTCTGTATATTTTAGTCATTCCTATATTTTTTTAAATATCCCATAGAACAAAATACATCAAAAAAAAGTCTGTTTTGCAACACTGAATGTCTGACTTCTATTACTTTTTGTTGAAATGTATTAGAAGATTATAAACAGCCCATCTTTAAATTGTTGAATTCATAAATAAATGACCTTAAAAACTAACTCAGATTGTTTATCAGAGTGGAAACTGAGAAGGGTAGCTACTCTTCAGAGCATTAAGGTATTTGTTTACATCTTGGACGTGCCTTTTATATGTGGTGTAATGTTAAACAATTTACTTAAATTTGGGATGAGAGAATTAAACTCATGGAGTGTTGGTCGGGTTAAATGACAAAAACGTCTATAAAGTGCTTAGTCATGCATTTGGCAAATATTGTTACAAATAATTACACCTTTGATATGTGCAAGAAGCTCTGAAAATAAAATGAAACCATTGTGTAGTGTAACAGTGAAAAGCCTGAGGTCACAGGTTTTTTCTTCCTTTGAGGCAGGAGAGATCTAAAGTATTCCACACTATCTGTTGATTTCTTTGTTTGTTTTTTCCATTGAATAAAATCAGCTGATAGCATGAAAACACAAAACAGCCTCCAAAAACCAGTGTTCTGTTTAACATGTTGAGAATAATTATTTGCAAAAAATTTAAGTACTCTTACTTTTACATACTTTGACTTTTAAATGAAAATGTAAATATTTTTTAAATTTCTGATAAAAATTAAAACATTATTCCACTTCTACTTATTCATAATTGGCAAGAGAATCAAGGTAAAAACCATCATACAGGGTTTAAATTTTAAATCTTAATTATAAACCAGGCCAATGGGTAATTAAGATGTACTTATTAAGTGGTTCTATTAAGATGAATTATCCTAATACAGCTCTTAAATTAGCTCAAAATTTACATAATACGCAATAATTATAAATATGAAGGGTCCTATCTACTGCTTCATTACCAACACCTCCTTTGCATATAGTAACTGAGATTAGGAGGGCATATTCAAAACGTAATAATCATACTAATCGTCTCCTTGCTAAGCTAATCTCTTCTAATAAAGTACTAAGGTACAGACACAAATCTGTTTTTAGGACAAATAATTACTGCTGTAAGCCTTTATTTTAACATTAAACTTTTCTTCTAAAGAGTTTAGGAAATACCACAGGACAGAATTCAGCATCACAATTAAATTTAATCCAACAAAATGCACACAAAGCCTAATTTCCATCATAAAGTAGAACCCCAGGAAATAACGCTCCAGTGTACATTTTAATTTTCTTAGTATAACTAGACAAATCCAACCTAATAAATGGCTAACCAAATTGGGTTGAATTGTAACAAGAAACTAAATATAAAAAGGTGTGTAGGCCCCAAACGCATTATTTATTCTGAGTCCCAGTCACATAGTCAGAGGGAGAGAAGTCAGAGGGGAGTAATTTTTATGACATCTCCTAGGACTAAATTAAAAATGGTCTTGTAATTCAACCTGAGAACAAGAAGGAGACAGATATTCTACATCACAATTAGGTGGAAAAATTATACTAGAGCTGTGGGGGATATGAAACTTGTAGATCATGTGATACTATTTGTCAGAAAATGGCTCTTGCAATATCATGAGTCTGGTTTTAATTTTTCTAAGGTATGGTAGGATATGGGAAAAGAAAACAAAAAACAAGAAAGGAGTGAGGGAGCAAAGAGACGGGGAATGGATGAGGGTTCAGAAGCGCAGAATGGGCCACCCAGCACAATTGTTGTTCTTCCTCCCCACCCCTACCAACAGGGTGGCATAGCAGCAGTTACGTGTCAGTGACCGAAAGAATTTAGAAAAATTATGCACATTGTTGCACAATTTAGGCTGCATCTAAAAGCTTTAATCATGAGTTTAACTACCTGCAAAGTACATAATTCCCAAGATACTACATTACATTTAAAAGTTATATTTAGCTTTTACATGTGTAAAATGTAATGGCATAGCGATATTCGCTAACAATAATCATCTATTTATAAAATGCACATGAACAAGGACTTTAACAGGTGGTAATTTTACGATGTTGCCTTTTCATTTAAAACCTGTACTACCACTATTTCCCCACCAGAAGTTTATGCCAGCATCCTTCGCTAATCCCTGTATCATACATCCCCGAAATGAGCAACCCTTCATAAATGCCACAACACACTTAAAGTGAAATTTTCATTTCTGTGATTAGAAGTCTCCAAGTTTTAAACGAAATTATCCAGCTTGAGTTTTCATTTCAATTATTAATACCAGATGATTAATAAAAACAACATGAATGCTATAAATTTTGCTGATGATTAATTATTGAAAATGTTTTTCTTAATGACAGGGAAAACATGATATTTATTGCTAGATGAGACTGGAGTACACAATAAATTTTATAGTAATATATCTTTAGATGCCAGTGCTGAGAAAAAACTTGTTCATGTAAATGAAATGGAAGGTGTTTTATAATATTTCACACAATGATTTGAATTTCTTTAGAGTTATAGGCTAGAAATCATACAGTGATCGATCATTACAAGTTAATTTTTATTGATTTATTGTCTCATGAGTCGATTTGTCACTCCTTTCTTTTCTGTTGAAGTAAAGAAATGTAAAAAGATTTCTTCCCCAAATATTAGGGTCAATCATGCTTTTAGTTTCTTGGAAATGTACTATACCTATTAATTTCCCCCTTAGAGGAAATTCTTCTTTAAACTAAAAAATATTTTGATAAAATATTTAGATAAAAATAATATTTAGATAATTTTGGAAATCAAATTGTTCTTAATTTCAATATACATTTCCAAGTCTAGTTTTTTATTAAAATGTATCTATTTTATCACGTGCTTTCAATATATTTTCAGGAAAACTTTGGAGCTACAGATTCAGCTCAGTTAATATAAAATATCTATCATATAACCTAATTAGTAAACCCACTCCCCATCTTCTAACCAAGCAGCTGAATCAGGGTTGCTTTCTTTCATGAAGACTGAATTCATTTTTCAGTTTAAATATTTGTTTTAATATAGACTCCTATGATCACTATCTGTCCTTTAGTCCTCATTCAAGAAGAGAGAGAGAAAGAACTTGCTCTCTCTTAAAAGATGGAAAATAGGTCTTATTGAAATGAAAAACATCTGGAATTTTTCCTTTATTAGATATCTCAGGGATTTTTACACTTGTAAAAATGCAGCATCAGAAGACTAAGGGTAGCCAAGAGGTTTATACTTCTTTTTTAGAATGAGAGATAGCAACTAGGAAGGTGGAGGTGGGAGAATGGACCAATGGGAAGGAGTTCATGTGGAATTTGAGGATCTCAACTGTCCATGTCCACATACCCTTTGGGAAAGTTTGTGTACCTCCCAGGTGTAGGTATATCCAAAGGTCAAAGCCAATGGGAGAAAGAACAGGTTTAGCTTGTCTCTCACAAGGTAACTAGAGATTATCAAGGTCCAAGAGGTGGTGGGAATAGAAGAGAGGCAGAGATTGCAGGTAGAGAAGGGAAGTTAAAAGAACAAGAGAACAAAATAAAGTGACCAAAGGTTGTAATGTAAGAAAAGAAGAGAGTTTTCTTGAGGGGACACACTGCTGGCTGAGGGCATGGACAGTTTTGATGTCTCCAAATTCTGAACAGGAAGGGTCCATATACATATAGTTCATTGGAATGAGTTAGTTAATCCCGATGTTCCAGTTATGAGTTTTCTTGTGTTTTCCAGGAACATAACCCTCACTGAGTGTGAAGGAATGCTGTAGTCCTTTGTATATGTCTGATTTCCATTTCACACTGAAATGTTCAATAAATCCTGGCACTTGCTGAAATAATACGAATAATGTCATCACAAAAATTTTACCAATAAGTTGATACATAGATGATTTCTTTTTACTCATGCAAGGTTATTTTTAAAAGAATTAGACAGTTGTGGTTGTTTGAAATTCAGATATAAATTCAAACCCAAGGAGGGGCATTATGTTCTTTCAGCAGTAGTCCTTGATTAAAGCTAAAATGTATTTTTTTTTTCTTATGAGGAAGATTGGCCCTGTGCTAACATCTGTGACAATCTTCTCCCAATTCTACATGTGGAACGCCACCACAGCATGAGTTGGTGAGCAGTGTGAGAGTCCACACCTGGGCTCTGAACCTGTGAACCCTGGGCTGTCCAAGCAGAGTGTGCACACCCAACCACTATGCCACCAGCCAGCCCCTAAAATGTAACTTAACAATCTGCAGGTGTTCATGTGAGTCTGTAAGAGGTTTATTAACTCCAGGGTACAAATTAGTATCGAGGTTAGATGATAGAAAGCTATAAATAGATGACTGAGAATTTTGAAATTAATTTGACTAAAAAGAGAAAAATATGCAATACCCCAAATTCATTGCTAAATAATGGGGTTTTGTAGAGTTTTGAGTTGTTTTACAGTAACAACTTATGATCTTATATAAATTCTTCTTTGAAAGAGTGGTATTCATTTAATGTTACTAAATAGACCAGGAATGTAATCTGTCCTCAAGAAATAGGGCATTATTCTGTCCCAGGTAGGAAAGGCATCCAGACCTTGGCCTATTATCATCCATGGAGCCACAAGCAAAGGGACTGGACACATCTTTTCACAGATAATATCTTCACTATTTCAGTCATTTTACAAAAGCATGTTAACATCCAAAAGAAATTTGATCGACACTTACAATATTTCAAATAAAAATAATTAGGTCATATTTGGTATTACAAAGGGGCATTCTGGATACAAGAACAACATTTTAGCAATTTTAGTAATAGCAAATTACTAAATATCTTTCATTTAGAAAAATCAATAACTTATTTAATGATTTCAATTTTATATATTATGATATGATTTTCAATGTCACTACATTTTAAGTTTTTCTTAAAATATTGGCATAGGTTTTCATAGAGAATATTAAAAACCTCAAATATTTTTGTATAAAAAACATAAAGAGTGACAATCCTGCTCATGTTTACTGGTTATTAAGCACCATTTAAGAATTAAATTTCTTCATAACAACACTCAATATTTTCTTTAGAGTTCTAGAAAGAGAGTAAAAACATTGTTTTTTTATTTTAATGAAATAAGACTTTACAGTAATAATAATCTCGTCTGAAACCATCCAAACTTTAATCAATACATGAAGAATAATAGCAAAGAGAAATTATAATTCTTTTTTGGACTTCCAGCATATAGTACCAAAATTTTACATTCATTTTCATTAATTGGGCATAACCTATAAAACAATCTAAGAAAAAATGATTAATCAGAATCTGAAGTTGCGTGTTAATTATGATCCATTGAAACATTTTATATCGCAGCATAAGCTTTTTATACTCTCTTCAGCTTGCAAAGCTAATGTTAATTACTGTATGGATTAATAGCTGTCAAGTGTGTCCTACTTTCAGTATAAATGAATATAAATTAGCTTCATATTTTGGCAATAAATAGAGTACATCACTTTTGGAATTCTTTTAACTCTTATCCGCACACATCGTCACAGAATTTAGAGTAGTAGTTATATAGTTCTCTGAAAATAAAATGATTCTCAATTCTGAAGCAAGAAGAAATAACCTTGGTTTTGTTTCCCCCTCTAATTGAGATTGTTGATGAAGCAGACAGCAGGGTGTCAGGCCGCCTATGAGTACACACCATGGAGAATGAAGCAGGCTGAAGGCAATGACCCTGAGCTGCCACCATCAAAAACCCTTGGTGTGATTTTTCCTTCACACACTGTTTTGCTCCTTACAAATGAATAGGTATTAAAACACTTAATTTTTCCCATTAGTTATTCAAGGTTTAAAATCTAAGTTCATTTCATTGGAGACAAACCAAAGACACCTGGAAATTTTAAAACAGTGCAACAGTCATTGCAAATAAACGTTAAGCTCCTCTTTCTCTGAAAAAGTTCATGGATTCTCCAGTACTAAGTTTATGTTCTCTAGAAATCAAACATCCTATAGTTTCTTTCCTACAGATTATGCTTATCACTTTATTAGAGTCTTGCAACAACAATCCCAGAGTTTATTTCCTTGATTCCAGTATCTCTTCATTATCATTTATCCCAAAGTCCACTGCCAGAGCAGTATTTCTTAATTATTTTTTTAAAATACCATTATTTCACACAATGTCTCTCTCTTTCCTTATCTATTCAGTATTACTAGTAAACAACTAAAACCTGGAAAACTGGAAGAGATTGTTAACCCCAAACAATGGAGGGTTACCCTCAACCATGGTTATATTCCTAGGACATCAGACCAAAGGGATGGAAGCCTAGAAAGACATCGCCTCTTGGGTCTCAGCTCTGTCTTCCCAGCCAGGTTTCTTCTGTGAAGGCTTGTCTTGCCCCTGCTATTTGACACTAGCCATTTATGGCCAACTTCAGAAGAAATGAAAGCACCAGTTAGAATATATCCCTGGCCAACGACCTCAAGAAGATGATAGAGTCAGAGTATAGCATCATAAACTTAATTTTTGAAGACAAGAAAACAAGTTACTGCGGCCATTGTGTTGTTTTGCTAACAATTCCTTTGACCCTATATTAGTTTCTCAGGGCTGACATAACAAATGGCCATAAACCAGGTGGCCTAAAACGACAGAAATGTATTCTCTCAAAAGTCTGAAATCAAGGTGTCATCAGGACCATGCTTCCTCGGAAGCCTCTAGGGGAATATTCTTCCTTGCTTCTTCTAGCTTCTGGTGGCCTCAGGCATTTCTTGGCTTATGGATGCAACACTACAGTCTCTGCATCTGTCTTCACATGATATTCTTCCTGTGTGTTTGTATTGAGAATTTCCTATTTCTTATAAAAATATCAGGGGCCAGCTCAGTGGCACAGCAGTTAAATTTGCACATTCCACTTCAGTGGCCCTGGGGTTTGCTGTTTCGGATCCCACTCGACACGCCATGCTGTGGTAGGCGTCCCACATATAAAGTAGAGGAAGATGGGCATGGATGTTAGCTCAGGGCCAGTCTTCCTCAGAGAAAAGAGGAGGATTGGCAGCAGTTAGCTCAGTGCTAACCTTCCTCAAAAAAAAAAAAATCAGTCATATTAAATTAGTTCCCCCCACCTCCTCAAATGACCTCGTATTAATTCAATTATTCTGCCAAGACCCTGTTTCCAAATGAGGTCAAATTGACAAGTACCAGTGTTCAGACTTCAATGTATCTATTTTGGGAAGACGTGATTCAGTCCATAACAGACCTCATTTTTGGAAAAGCAGCTTAAGGGAAACATCCTCTGGAGACTTTGGAGATAAATGATTCTGGATGATGAGTCACAGAATACAACCTTTGGAGTAAAGTTCTTCTGGGTTGGATAAAAGGTTATTTTTTATTACTTAAGTACCATGTATCCTTTTCATTTTATAGCATAGTCATGTATGTTCACAAATGCTTTCAGAGGAGTTTCCAGGAACTTACCTTTATACTTTTGGATGGGTTATTCTATTGTATATATATATTATTTTTTTTTTGATACCACAACCTACGAGGAATACTGACAAATCCTAGTATAGCTGAAAAATAAGTCAAATAATGAAAGCTCTTGAAAGCATTATATCTGGAGAAAAATCTGAGGAATCGGGGAGCTAAAAAAGAAAAGTCACTCGGTAACTGTCTTTGGATAGACTTTGTGTGTGTGATTTGGAAAGGGATTAGAGTGACTTTGCTCATCTTTATGAGGCAGAAATAGGACAGAGGGGTCAAGGGTATGAAGAGACAAATTTCAGTTCAGTGTAAAGAATGCCGTATTTTATGATATCCAGACTCAAAATCAAATGTGTAGGACAGTAATCTTATAAGAAGAAGTCTTCAGAGGTGGATAATCCCTTCCATTAGGTTAAAAAAAAAAAAAAAAAAAAAACGTTTAATAAGCACAGGCTCTGTAACAGGGTCTGGGGAGGTGACCAAGCCTGAGGATGCAAGTTTTGCTTGGATAAGTAGCTGGATTGGGCTGGTCCTGGCCCCATGAAGAGTCCTCTCATCTCTAGAATTATGCTTTAATATACTACTAAACTTTCAAAGACAGGTCTAACGTTATTAAACTTGTAAGTCAAATTAAATAAACATAGAATGAGTTTGATTATAAAATACACAGTACAGTACAGAGGAACTGTCATAGTATATGAAGCCATTTTCTGACCAGATACCTTTGCTGCCCAATAAGGAGTAAGGACATGGTTATACTTTTCCCCACCATATCCTCAGCTTCACTGAGAGTCTTGATGAGCATACAGCACCGAAACCTGTAAAATACCTTTCTCTCCAACCCAAAGGTGAAAATACATGCTAACACACTGGATAATAGGAAGTAGACCAATTATTTCTAACTTAATTAGCAGAAATTCATTCACAGTTTATGTTGGTGTCAATTTAGCTCTGAAAAGCAAAAATGTAAATAGAATGCAAATCACAATAATCAGTAAGCTAAATCGTTTGTAATAAATATACATATGGTATGTTTCCTCCTGGCTCATCAGAAATGATTGGAGTATAGAAACTATCTCATTGGAATTAATGCAGGTTCTCTACTGCCATCAGTATTTTCAAGTATTACTCCACTATTTTACAAATTGAAATCATCAGGCGTTAAAATGGAAAAACAGTGCTGAGTTAAGATGTAATTATCTACTATAGCACATTAACACTTTCAAGCATCAGATTCATAATTAAAGGCCAAGAGAACCACCTAAGGCTTCCACAACCATCTGTCAATTTAGCTTTATTGTTGAGGAATATGAATAAACAGAAACCTTATTTCATTTAGGATTTAGTGAAAACATAGCTCAATAGAATTAACTTCCAACTAGAATGATGAAGAAAAGAAGTGAGAAGACATAGATAGCGAGTATCTGAAATGAAAATGATGTGATCATACCTTTCTGACATCTAAAAGATGATAGCGGAATATTACCCACTATTTTAAACCCATAAATTTGACAACTTAGATGAATTGAATGAACACTTTGAAATAGGCAAACCATTAAATTTTACTCAAAAGAGATAACTTGAATAATCCTGTACCTAATAATTAAACTCCATTTATAGTTAAAAACCTTCAATGAAAGAAAACTCCAAACTCAGAGGGCTTTACTGGTAAGTTATACCAAAAATATAAGGAAGACATAACACAAATTCTACACAAACTGAGAATATAGAAAAGTAGTGAATGCTTCCCAATTCACCCTATAAGGCCAGCATTACACTGATACCAAAAATAGACAAAATGTTAGAAAAAATACTATCCCTCATGAACAAAGACGCAAAACTCTTCAAAATGTTAAACTGGATAAAACAATATATGAAAATGATAATACACCAATACCAAGTGGAGTTTATCAAAAAAATAGCACGTCAACATGTCAACTAACTGTAAGAGGGGGGAAAAACACTTGACAATGTCATTATATGCAGGAAAACACATTTAATAAAACTGCACATCCACTCATGCTAAAACCTCTCAGTGAGGGGCTGCCCCATGGCCGAGTGGTTAAGTACATGTGCTCTGCTTTGGTGGTGCAGGGTTTCGCCGGTTCGGATCCTGGGCGTGGACATGGCACTGCTCGTCAGGCCACGGTGAGGCAGTGTCCCACATGCCATAACTAGAAGGACACACAACTAAAATACACAACTACGTACCAGGGGATTTGAGGAGAAAAAGGAAAAATAAGATCTTAAAAAAAAACAAAAAAAAATCTTCTCTGAATAACAATGGATAGGAATTTCCTCAAACTGATTAGGAGCATGTACAGAAAAGTCACACCTACTATTCCACTTAATGGTAAAAGAATGAATGCTTTGCCCATAAGATCATGACCAAGGCAAAGATGTTTAGTTACCACTCATTGTTCATCTGACTGGAATATCTAGCCAGTGCAATGGTGCAAGAAAAAGGAACAAAACATGCAACAGACAAATATATTGGAAACCAAGAAATAAATTGCACCTATTTTCAAATGGCATGATTGTTTATATAGAAAATCTCAAGCATTGTTGAAGATAACGTTAACAGGAACAATTCTCAAAAATGATGAAAAAATATAATCATGTATGATTTAGTAAAAGAGCTTTAAAATAGATAATAATTGTGACAATTACAAGGACAATTTTACAAAGCTTATTCAGAGTGAGAGAAAGTTACTTGCTTCTATTGATAATTGCTAGGCAGGCCAACTAAAAAGAGTAATGATTTAGAAAATTTGAATAATAAAATTAACAAGTATCACTTTTACCAAATGGATGTACAAAAAATTTTGCATTTACCATTAAAAATATACATTTTTTTCAGCACACCTGGAATGTTTTTCAAAACTGATTACCTGACAAGGCAAAAAGTAAATTTGAACAAATGTGAATTAGTAGCATACACTCCAGAAAACTTTAACCACAACACAAATCAAGCAGAGATTCTAAAAAAAGGGTACATTCATATATAACTACATGGATTTAAACGTATTTTAATATTCTATTAGTTACAGAAGAAATTGTAATGGAAATGAGAAAATATTTAGGACTGAATAATAGTTGAAATATTCATATCAAATTTGTAGGATATGTATAAGCAGAGCTTAGAAAATTCTAGCCTTAAATCATTATATTTATAAACAGAGGAAAGACTAAAAGTTCATGAGCTAATATTTCAATATGAGAAATTAGGAAACAAACCTAGAACAAGGGCAATACAAGAAGAAGGATGGAAATAATAACATCAAAATCATAAGTTAATGAACTGGAAAACACAGGCGATCTAGAGGAGAGTCCAAACAAACAAAATCCAGTGATTTCTTAAGATTTACAAACAGACCTCCGGTAATATGGATCAAAATCAAGAGAATGAATTCCATTTAAACTTGACACATCAAACTGTTTTAATATCTAATTTATCTTGAAATTTCACTAAAATTGCAGTAAAGGAATAAACACACACACACAGAAACAAAGAAGGAAAAAGCAAAGAGAGAGCAGACAAGCGATGTCAACGTAATTTTGAACATGGGTAACAGATAAACACACAGTAATTGAAACAGCAGAGAAAATGAAAGAGAGAATTCCCGCTAAGAAGGGAACCAATCTTAATTGGCTAATTTACATTCCAGAATTCTGGGAAGGCTCTAGAATTGAGGACATCAGATTCTTCTCTTTGGAGGATGAAGCTGAAAACAGATTGCCCCTCTTCCCCCAGAGCCAGACACACCTGTCTTCTCTTTGACAAGTCTAGACCTCTGAAAGCTTGTGGTAGAGCTCAGGACACTGAGAAAGCAGGCAAAGTTGACATAGGCCATGAATTCAAGGTCTGAATAAACATATATACACTCCTATAGACTTGTATAAGTACACCAATATACACACATAATTTTATAAATGGGAAGTTCAATAATCAGATAATTAGTTTTGTTTTAAAAAACAATGAGTGGTGTATGCAAGTAAATCTTTCAAAAGTTGTTTATGACAGGGAGTGTACTGTTCACTATTTCTAGGTAATACTTCACTGATCATTCTTCCAGTTTTGGCTTAGGAAGAACACTCCATACTTATAGGCAATAACTTTGATCTCTTTAACTATTTAAAATATGACTATATTGCATTATACTTCAGATTGTTCTTTTTATTTCCTTCTTAGGATACTATTCCTCCTGAGTGTGGTCTCTACACACTCACCTCGTGGGGGATGTTTCTTGATGTAGATTTGATCTTTTATTAGGAGCTCATTTTCAGAGTCCTACCAATCATCAGCCAATCATTGAGACACATTTGGGATACTGGAAAAATCAAGGGAAAACACTGTGTTTGTTTCTGTTGGGCTTTCCATTATATTACCAAAGCAGAGGCAGTTTTCATATTAATTTCTGGGCTTGGCATTTACTTTAACATGTGAGTAATTTACATTTGTTGTTCATAACCATGCATGGAGGAGCCTTGAGATTTGTATTTCTCATGAAAGATTTTTTCCTGTTTTCCTACCAGATGCACAGGGAGACACAGGCTTCATTGATTTCTTTGAGTCAATAAGTAGAATATTTCTGTTTTCTTTTATGAGACAGCATTCTCTCTAAGTGACAGCTCCAATGCTGGATTCTTATCATAAACACCCCGGCACCCTGCACAAGTCCGCTTTACCACGCTAGGGTATCAACCCCCCAGCTGCCATGAGTGTAGAATGCTGATGATTTACACCTGCCCCTTTCCCCCCAAAAATTGCCTTTGGTTGAGGGGAGTCATCTGACCTGAGAAGTTACCTAACTGACACCCCCAGGCCATAGCCAATGCCCCACTGAAGCCAGACTATAAAAGCTTAAACCCTAGTCCCAAGGGCCGGGAGTATTCTGTGATATGCTTTATATGCCAGAGTCTTCCCTGTGGGCTATGCCAAAGCTCTCCCCTTTCCTGTCCTGCTTCATTTGCTCCTTGAAGACTTTTCCTGAAGAGCGTTGTTCTTGAATAAATCTGCACCTGAATCCCTGTCTCCAGCTCTGTTTCTAGGGAACCCAGAACATAGGCCCATTTCCAAGAAAAATTCCTACTCCTCCCTTTCTCCACCCAAAGCTCCTGTGACAGCAGCCCAGGAGCTTCTGCAAAATGAAACTGCTCTTTCTTTCAAGGTCAAGTTTGAGTTTAATTTTGTGTTTGTTGTTACATTTTTATCTAGCAGTCCTGTCTGTAATAGGCAAGGTGGTTCTTCTTAACTCATCCTGAGACGCTGTTGTTTTCAAACCTCATAGTTCATGTCATCCGTAAATTAGTATTAAAACTATTTGCTTTATGCAAAAACTTTCTGACAGTTTAGTCTGAGTCTTAGAGTTTAGAGAAGGGTTATTTGACCATGTAAAGCACTTCTGATTAAGACAAGGGGACAGAGAGAGAGGAATAATTTCCTCTGTACTGGGAATGGAAATTAGCACAGCTTTTTTTGGAAAGCAAGTTGGCACTATGTAGCATGGATATTAAAAATATTCACACAATTTGACTCAATTCTACTTCTTTCCTAAGGACACTTTTGAAGGAAAGAAAAATTAAAATAGAAGGAAAAACATGCATAAAATGGCAATGATGGTATTACCTTAGAGAGTAATTGAAAACAACATAAATGCTGCTCAACCAATGAGTGTCAAATAAATATAAAAATGAAACCCCAACAGGCTTCTTTAAGCAATTTATCAGATTTAAATAAATCTCTGAGGTAGGCAGGCTCTGCTCTGTGTTCAGATGCAAAAACAGCCAAGCTTTTCTGTAATCAACCTGATGAAAACAAATTGAACCAGTAACATTGTGGCTGAAGAGGGCAAGGCCACTTGAGCAATGGCCTGTGATTGATCAGTGCTGTGACAGCATCCTCGGAATTGAACTATCAGGGTTGATAAATGCACGAATAAAAGGAAAGTCATCATAACAAGTCAAATCATTACCATTTATTTTATGGAATTAAATAATAAATGTGTTTTAGGAGATAAAATATAGCTGGAGATGAGCCCTAAAATCTGTTTTCACTCTTAGATCAGGCCTAGTTGTTGATCTTAGTTGACCTAAAAGAAAGTCTTGTTACTTAATTACATTCTTATTTGAACTTAGTGTCTTTCTTTATGTTTTTTTTCCCTTGGAATTTTTTTTTTCTATTTTTGATTTTTCAACATTTTTTTTACTCTTTAGGGACTAACTCAAAGGTAACTTATTAATAATTTCCTGGCAAAATCCCCTTCCATGTCACCACTGTGGAATGTCTGATAATACAGTGTACTGATTTATGAATAGCTACATCTCTTTCTCCTACAGCAGGCTTCAAGAGCAGGCAACTTATTTTGTCTTTATAACTGCACGTCTAGTAAACAGCAGTAGTTAAACAAGGGCTGAGTTAATGTAAATTGAATTAGATGCAACATAGTTGAATTTTTACCACTCAAATTTTATCACTCCTATTTTGGTCACCATAGTATACTCTTTCTTTGAAAAAATTGTGATGGCAGATATTTGAGAGAACCAAATTGTTGGGATACAGAGTTCCAGCATTCCTTAAAATCTCGAGAATTGACAATAATTTTGTTGTTTTCCACTGCCTTCTACTTTGGGACGTCGTTCCACATATGGGATTGTGGAGATGTGGACCATACTTTTATATATATAGAAAGCTGAAATACATTGGTAGAGCGAGTATCCTAGCCATGCAAAACTCATGAAATTCATTAAATTCTTTTTAATGTGGGTGATTTACATGTTTTAAGAATTTTTCTTTTGACCCTTTTCCATTAACACTCTGTAACTTTTCTCCCACTACCACTCTATGAAAACTGCTATAAGATCAATAATTATAATATAAAAATTTTAGTACTTACTACATGCCTACATTTTTTTCCTAAAACATTTACGTGTAATGATTAATTTAATTCTCCAAAAACTGAGTAATTGTCTTTTACATATTCACCTTCTATTTAATTCATTCCAGAAAAGATATGTAAGAAGAATTTTAAACTGAAAATTGTGTTATTGAGAAATATATCTCATTTATAAATAAAACTATCAATGAGAAAGAGTGCTTCAATTTTTTAAACTGCTTCTAGTTCTAAATTATAGTGAAATTGATTCCACCATCTGTCAATCAGATATAAATGCAATATTTCCTATCAACTGATATAATTGAACAAAAATAACTTTATTATATCTATTTAATTGGCAATTTTGTCTATATTTCCTCAGTATGTTGCTAAATTTAAAGTATGTAATATTGCATTTTCCATTGCAATATTGTATTTTCTATGCCAGCGATACTTTGCTTTACAAAGTATAGTATGTATCTGTCTATGAATAAATGCTATTAAGTAACTTTAGGGGGCCAGCCCTGTGGCTGAGTGGTTAAGTTTACATGTTCTGATTCAGCAGACCAGGCTTCACCTATTTGGATCCTGGGCATGGACCTACACACTGCTTATCAAGCCATGCTGTGGTGGAGCCCCACATAGAAGAACTAGAATGACTTACAACTAGTATATACAACTATGTACTGGGGCTTTGGGGAGAAAAAAAAAAGAGGAAGATTGACAACAGATATTAGCTCAGGGCCAATCTTCCTCACCAAGGACAAAAGAAAGAAAGAAAAGAAATAAATAACTTCAGGTATATAATCAGGAAGTGGTTTTTTTGTGTGTTATTTATATATGTATACACTACACACACAAACACACACACCCATTGGAATAGACATACATGCCATTTAAAACATTTAACTTAAAAGTAATAAACATAGAAGAGGATTTGACTGTGTACCCAAACACACTGGGAAGAGGTCAGTATTGGTGGATGTGATGCAAAGTGATTGAATTTGGTATATCCTGTATACTGAACTAACAGGACTTCTGATGAATGTGAGTTATGAGAAAAGTGGAGAACAAAGGATGACTCCTATTTATTTTATTTAAATAACTGAGGGATTTACTCATATGGAATAAATGAATAATTTTAGGATTTATGTTTTAGAATTGTCATGTGTGCAGATAGGGTGCTAACCAAGATATTACACGAGCTCCCTTGCAGTTACGCTGAGGCCATATGATTAGGTTTGGCCAACAGGATGTGGTAAGAAGTGATGGCGTCACTTCTAAGTTAACGACATTAAGAAGCTTAGGATCCTGACCTCTTCTGTAGTAACCACAGATTCCAGACGGTATGCCTACAGATGGCAGGATCTCCATCAGCCAAGGTCCTAGAATGACTGTGGGAAGCAGAGCCCCCTCTGAAAAGGGGCTCGTTCACGTGTAGCATGAATAAAAAACATACCTTTTGTGGTATTACCCCAAGAATATTTGTGACAGTTATGTATTAGGGTAATGAGCATTGATTCTCCTGAAAAATAAAATGCCTTAACAGAGTCTAATTTTGATATGGAGTGGAAGGTTTTACTGTTTTGGAGTAATCTGCTATTCTTATATTGTTTAATTAATTTCAAAACTTTTTGACAAGGGATTAAAATATTAAAACTTCCCAGCATTCTGAATACCACATTGAACTTTATAAAATATTTTTAATTTTTGCTAAGAATTTTGGAGGAAGAGAGCAGAACTGGCAGTTCGGTGTATGTTATTCATATTTGGTGCCATAAACAGAGAAATATCAAGAACTAAGAGATAAGGAGTAAACTTTAAGAGAGCAAAATGTATGCAGGGACTGAGGCTTTGGGGGAGGCTGAGGGGCAGGACTGTAGACCCAGCATTTTGTAGAGGCCCTTGTATCTGAAGCCAGACTTAGGCTTTCCTAGTTGTGCAGTTGTTCATAATTCTGAAGCCTGAGTGTGGTAAGAACAAACAGAGCTCCCTGCCCCCAAAGATATCACATTCTAATTTCCAGAACCTGAGAATATGTTATATTACATGGCAAAAAGGAATTAAGGTTGCAAATAGAATTAAGGTGGCTGATCAGCTGATTTTTAGATGGAAAGAGTATCCTGGATTACACAGGTGGGCCCAATGTAAGTAATCACAAGCGTCCCTATAAACTGAACAGGGCGGCAGGCAAGTCAGAGAAGAGGCAAAGACGGAAGCAGCAGTCAGAGCTCTAGGGTTGCTGGTTTCAAAGGTAGAAAGGCTCTAACAGCCAGGGAACGCAGGGGGCCTCTGGAAGTGAGAAAGGGTTAAGAAAGGGACTCTCGCCTAGAGACTCCGGAACAGCCCGGCTAACACCTTGATTTTAGCCCACTTCAGATTCCTGATCTCCAGAATTATAAGCAAATAAGTTTGTTATAACCATTAATTTTTTTGTAATTCATTATAGCAACAGTAGGAAACAAATGCCCTAAGTCCTTAAACCTGCTATGTGCAGTAGTTTAACTTTGAAGATAGCTCCTGTCTATGGGATTTCGGTTTTGCCCTCAGGGCTGTTTTTAGAACATGCTGCCTGGGATGTTTGTGGTCTAAGAAGCAAACCTGCAGGAGGGAGGGCTTCAGCCTGGGGCTAGGAGAGTCTGGAGGCTTAGCTGAGTCACAGAGTGGGGAGCAGGAAGATCTAAAAGTACCTGGGGGCCGACCCAGTGGCGCGGGGGTTAAGTTCGCAGGTTCCACTTCTCTGTGGCCTGGGGTTCGCCAGTTCAGATCCTGGGTGCGGACATAGCCAGGCTGTGGTAGGCGTCCCATATATAAAGTAGAGGAAGATGGGCACAGATGTTAGCTCAGGGCCAGGCTTCCTCAGCAAAAATAGGAGGACTGGCAGTAGTTAGCTCAGGGATAATCTTCCTTAAAAAAAAAATAAAAGTACCTGTTCCCCCCTCTTCCAGGGCTTCTGACCTAAATGGTTGAGGTGGGACCGGGGCATGGAGATACATAAAGTGCTCTAGGTGATACTAATGTGCAGACTAAACTGAAAGCTACTGATTTAGAGAATGACATTCTGGAGGCCTTTTAGAAAAAATGAATAGAAAAGTACTTGCTACTTGTTAGACAGCCAAGATGATGGCTGACACACAATGCCAGGGCGTTCTAGCTGTAAATCATTAGTTTGAGACCTAAAGATAAGTACTAGATTAGCTGACCCTCAACTGTAGATTTAGAGCCAGAGAGGAAAGTGGTCCATGATCAACCTTGGATTTACGCGGCTGGAGATTGGGTCTGAGAGTGGAAAAACAGACAAATTTTGTGAGTTTCAATGCGATGCAGGCTTTGTAAGTGGGTGTAGAGGCATTTCCTCTTCCTTGAGCAAACGCCTGAAAATGTGTGGATCTTGAAAACCGAGAGAGCGTGCTTTGAGGAGCTGAAGGTATTGATCCTCGCTGGTCTGAGAAACACAGATTTTAGACGTAGCAGCAACATCATCTTAGGAATCCATTCAGAGCGATTTTTTTCTAGTTGAAATTTTTCCAGTTGTTTGAAGTGACAAACACCATTCAGGGGCACGTTTAAAAAGACTAAACCTGTGATTTTCAAATGTTCCTGTGTACTAGAATCACCTGGGAAGCTGCCCAGGCCCTAACCCATCTGACTAAATAGGAATCTCAGGTCAGAGCCTGGGTTTTCTTAAAGTGCCTCAAGTGACTGTCAGGTGGTCTTAATGTACAAATCAGATGGAGAATCCCTGGTGTAGGCCGCGCGGCAGCAAGAGGGGAGGCAGCGGCTTCTATGGCACAGAACTAGTAAGGTTTGACCCCAAGATATCACGAAGTCTGTTTTACTAGACAAATCACTTCCTGAGAACCAGAAGCAAAACCTTAAATTAAAAAAATAGAAATTAAGATGTTTTGGATATAGTGGGTGGAGAAAGAGGTACCTCAAATAAGTCCTGGTGACTGGGGCTACCCTCTGCCAATTTCTACACGTTCAGGAAGGAAATAATTTCAAGTGGCACTTGGTGAAGGAGGAGATAGTTGGTGTGCGTGTATTGCTTATCTCATTCCAACCTCCTCACCCCTGAGATTCGGTAAATGAATGATGCCAAAGTATCCCTTGCTAAGAATTCTCCTATTTGAGTTGCTTCTACATGCAGGCATAGACTGACTGGTATCCTAAGGAAGTTCAAGCGAGATGACTTTTTTCCCCCACTGAATGCTGCTATGTGTCTGGGGTAGTGTGCTGGGTATTATGGAAACATAATTTAGCCTGAGATGTCACCTTTAGAGTCTTGATTTTGGCTTCTTTTCTAAGCTAGATAAATATGGAGCCACTGTAGTAATCATATTTCCTGTTGAACCATTTGGACTCTATTAAAAGAGCCTACCTGGTGTTAGTTTAGCTTCTGATATTAGAGCTAAAGACTTTACTGCAAGAGAACATTTACATCGTAGTTGCTACAAGCTTGAATCTGCGCAAACCCCAAGAACAGTTCCAGCTGAGATTGATAGAGGAGGAGATGAGAGGGAGGGCTTGCATCTTTTTGGACTTTTAATACACAAGGTTAATAAAAGTTGATAGTGTGCTCTAATGTTAGGAACTTCTACTTTCAAAGGCACTATTGTGTCTATTGTTTTCTTCCTTCAAGTTCTGCTATGCATTAGGGAATAGCCCAGCCCACAGTCTCGTACCCTTTATGTCCACTATTCTATTGCAATAGCTCCTTAACCTTTCAAATCTCCTTCCTTTATGCATTTGAGTTCAGACAACTATGAGTGAACATCTAATTACTGTTTGCTACTGCGTGCTATGAACCCCTAGTGTCCTATTTTGTACTAGCTGTGAGGTCGTGATAAGCTTCAAATCTAATCAGATCATTGAACAAATTGCAGTTTCCATTTTTAAGTTTTTTTTCCTAGATACATGTCTATTACCAAAAAGTCAGTTCAGGAAAACAGAAGCCACTTGATGTGTTCTAGGTATTTTAATATATGGATCTGGGGCTTAAGCAGCCATTAGGAAAGCAAAGGTCATGACAATTCCTTAGTCTGAAGCATCACTGAAGATGGTCTCCAGTCAGGAAGGTGTCGTGACTCTCAGTCTCTGGGGAGCTCTCACTGGCTTTCTCAGTCTGAAGCAATGAAACAGGTGGTTCCCGCAAACTCACTCAATCTGCTGTGAATCTCATGTCTGTCCGCACATCTAGCCCCACCTGTCTCTAGATTAATGATGTCTTCCTCCTACTTTCAAATCCTGTGTGTGTATCTTTCACTGGGAAATTACAACCTGGAACCATAAAGGAAAGGATAATATGCATACCAGGGTTCCTGTTTTCTGTGACCCAAAGAAAATCTTAAAAGGATGAGGTGCTGATGCCAAGTTGACTGCAGATAATCCAGCATAATCAATGTTCTTTTAATTTAATTTTTTCTTAAAATTCAGCTCCACGTGAGGCTAGCCCAGTGGCATAGTGGTTAAGTTCATGTGCTCCACTACAATGGCCTGGTGTTCAAGGTTCATATCCCTGGCATGGACCTACACCACTCATCAACCTCTGCTGTGGCAGCATTCCACATATAAAATAGAGGACGATTGGCACAGATGTTAGCTCAGGGCCAATCTTCCTCACCAAAAATTGAAAACATTAAAAGCTCCATCTATTATGCAGCCTTTAGTTTAAAAATACCTTTGTAAGCATGTGACAATACAAAATAAGATTGGCAAATGTCAGGCAAATTAAAAAAAAAGCAGTGGTTTAACTTTTTCTGTAAAACGTTAAATAATAAGCACATTCTGCTTTTCCAGCCAGACGTTCTGTCTCAACTACTCCACTCTGCAGCCATATCATTTAAGTAGCCGTTGGCGGTATATAAAAGGACATGCCTGTGTTTCAATAAAACTTTGTTTATAAAAACAGGAAGAGGAGGCTGGATTTGACTTGAGAAGCTTAGTTTAATCCCTATGGTTGAGAAACACTCTACTTGGATACATAGCGGGGAGAGAAAGAAAGTTCCTATTACTTCCTAGAAGTTAAGAAAAAGGAAGAATCTAATGGTCTTTTAGAAAATCTGTTAATTAGGACATTCAAAGTATTTTGAAGGTTAATGCTGTTTCATTAAATTCTTCATGGAGTTTGTCATATTGATCCTTCAAACATGGATATTATATATAATAATTCTCAAAAGTAGATTTGAAAATATGTAAAACATTATTGACATGACTTTTTTACACAGATCTTCCATAAAGACAAGATTAAAATAATTAACTTTCAATTGGGGTGAATTGCCACTGCATTTTAAACTGAAATAGCAAATTTAGCTTTTCTGAAAAAAAGGAAGTGTGTTTAAATTTTAGAAAATCTAGTCATTATGCCCCTTAGAGTGTCTTGTCCAACTGTCTTTTTCAACATTTTTGTAATAGTTGGATAGCAGTATTCTAACAGAAATTTAATGATTTCCTAGAAAATATGATCTCAGAAGATTACACTTTTAGTCTTGTTTCAACGTCTATCCAGCTTTATGAAAATAGGCCTGTCACTCAACACTGGTTGTTGGCTGTAACAATTCTTAGGAAATATTGGGAACACTTTTCAAAAAGCTTTACGTTTTACAAGTGACAATATGTATTGATCTACTGAATGAGACAGAAAGGAGCACTTAGAGATCTTTTGAAAAAACCAAAAGGGATTGATATTAAATTACTGTAGGTTGACAAATATGTGTAAAGGGAGCATCTTCAAAGTAGTATCGAAATTTAGATTGATGTTAGAACTGTTTAATTCTGGATGTTTTTGCCTCTGAAGTTCCAAAGTGCTCCAATAAAAATGGAAAAAAAATCAATAATTAGAAGTACTTGGAAGCATTTGAGTCTTTTTTTTTTCATGTCTTATTTGAATATGTAACAGACATGACTTTAGGGAGTGAATTGAAAAGATGCAAACTGGAGCACTGACTATTCTAGAAAACGGCCACTTTATCAGTATTTTGTTTTACTTGTAACATTTTTTCATCGGTTAAATGGATCTGAAGTTGAGAGAGGAAATAACTTCTAGACTTGGAAATAAGGCAAATTATTGTAAAATTATTTTTGTCTTTCTAACTAAAGTTCTTCATAAAAATCCATGGAAAGTGGGACAGGAATAAAACTAACCTTTATGCCAAGTCAAAACAGTGATGTTGATCAGCACAGAATCACGTACATGCCAAGTCAAGGCCTGACTAGAGTAAGACCTTACTAACTTTCAGAACCGAGCTCTGTGCCCACCCCTTTCTGCCAAAAGAAAAAGAGCCGGTTTTTTCATATTCATCAAGTTTCCATGAGGAAATTAGTTCATTAAAATTTTCACAATGTATCCCACTTTTCTGTGTTCTGATTTATCAACTTTACATTTTTCTTACGACCTGGAAAGATATGTATTTGTAACAAACAGAAAATATATATTAGAAATTATAAATGTCCATTCTTTGACCTAGTAATTACACAATATTTATACTTATTTTAAGGAGATATATACAAATAAACCTTTATCAAAATGCTCATTGTTGGGGCTGGCCTGGTGGCACAGCGGTTAAGTTTGCATGTTCTGCTTTGGCGGCCCAGGGTTCGCTGGTTTGGATCCCGGGTGTGGACATGCACCACTTGGTATGCCATGCTGTGGTAGGTGTTCCACATATAAAGTGGAGGAAGATGCATGTGGATGTTAGCTCAGGGCCAGTCTTCCGCAGCAAAAAGAGGAGGATTGGCAGCAGTTAGCTCACGGCTAATCTTCCTCAAAAAAATTCATTGTTTATAGTAATAAAAATATAAAAACTGATATCTAAATATTCAAGCTACTAAGTTATGATTCATACAAGTGATATAATCAGCCACTAAACATTGTTTTCTAAACAAATTTCATAACAGGAAAATTCTTATGGTGTGTTAAATGAAATCATGGTGGAAAATAGAACACGAGGTATACATAGTTGGAACACTGATTATCTGGTAATACAGAGTTTCATTTTGCTTTGTAAATATTTTTATTTTATATTTGTTTCATAAGGAAATCTCTAGGGCATCTCATGGTACTTTCGTACCTGGTGATAATGATGAATGGACAATTGCAATAACCATGAACTGATAAGAGCAAGTGTTCGAACATCTCAGGGTTGAAGGTCAAGACAACCCCAACCTAGAAAGTTACCTAGACCAGTAGAAATGCTAGTGATGGGTAAGAGAAGTCTAAAATAGGTAGTAGAAGAGAAAGATAATCAATATAAATTAATAGCCTTAAGTCAGTTGCAGGAGCATTGATTGTAGCTTGTTACAAATTGGCTTGCATTTTGGCTTTAATAGACATTAAGGCTGACTTCAAGCTTAAAGACTCAGTGACAAAACAGACCAGAGTGAACACAAATGGATCTGAGTAGAAAAGGAGTGGGCTGTAGCAAACACCTGTCATACCCCATGTCTCACCGCCTCCGTCCACCCCTGATAGTTGATATTGGATCGTTTCATTCAAGCTCAGACCCACCTGCCACCCCTCACCTCCCATGCTGACCATATTTTTGCTTTCTGACCTCGGACTTTCACCAAGGCAATCAGTGTCTGCTGGATCCACACGCAAATGCAGCCTGGAAGAGTTAAGGACTTAATGTTCTTAGAGTCGAGCTTCAATACATCAGAGAAGGGATCTGGCAGATAGACACTCCACCTGACAGTCCTACCGATATTTCCGGAAGACATTCTGTACACCTCTCGGGGACCTGAAACAGAATTGGTCCCCATTTCCCACAGCAGTAGTTTTGAAACAACCCTTCTTTGGCTTTTTCTTCTTCCTTGCCTCTCTCTCCCTGATCTTGGATCACTTTCCAAATATACTACCTAAACCCACGTTATTTCAGGCTCTGCTTTTTGGCAAACCCAAACTTAGCCACTGTTATATTAAGTTTATTTGGTTACTATGATTGTAATTCTAATACTGGATAAGGATGCTATAATAAAATAAGGTTATAGTCTTATTAACTATATACAGATTTGAAAATTCTAAATAGAATATTAGCAAAGTATACTAAAAATCATATAATTAAGAGATCCTAGAATTATCCTAGGGATAGATACAAATAACAAAGACAGAAAAACCAAAGTGTCATTTTTAAGTGATACAGTCACCTCCACATAGAAAATCCAATAAATTTAACACAATTTCAAACTAACAAGCCAAGTCAGGAAGTTTGCTTGATGCAAGATTATATAATTGACAGTTTTATATACTATTAATATTAGAAAATTTAAAATAAGATACCACTCACAGTAGAAATTTAGATAAGAATCTATGAACTAACTAAAGAAGACACAAAGCTTATATTGAGAAACACATAAAACACTTATAATAGATTTTAAACAAAGAAATGTCACTAATGCATGGTATTAATTTTAAGATGTTAATTTTGTTTTAATCTATAAATTCTATCAAATGCTATTCTAAATTTGGCAATTATTTTATTAGAAACCTTGTCAAACAACCTAAAATCTTATCAAAGAATAACAATACACAAAAACAGGAAAGAACAAGTGGAAGGGACTTGTCCTGTCAGATATTATATGATGCATAGCTATGCACTAAAAACAATGTTATATAAACACAGGAAGGAACTAACCGAAAATTAAACTGAAGAGAAAGCCTAGAACAGAAATGCATGCATGGGAATTGACATATGATAGGGGTGGCATCACTAATCAGTGTGGGGCAAGGATGGATTAGTCAATAGTGGTGAGAAAATTGACTCCATCCATGAGGGAAAAGTCTGATTTCTAACACAGTCAAATGAAAAAAACCCAAAACTCTGCAAAGTGAATTCATGACCTAAAAACAAAAATTGAAACTCTAAGTCAAATAGAAAAGGCAAATCAACTAAATCAAATCAAATAGTAAAAGGACAATAGCTGTACAGATGGAGAGATGATAGATAACTTTTAAAACAATTCATAAAAAGCATATATAAAAACAAAAAGTGGATCTGACTACATTAGTTTCATCTTCAACCTGATATGCTCTAAAATGAGAATGAGAAAATATTTTTGACATCTGAGAGTAATCATTTAATACTTAAAACATATAAGGGTACCCTGTAACCACTAGGAAGAAGGTAGGAAAACCATAGAAAAATAACAGGTATGAAAAGTTAATTCACAGTAGTAGAAAGCTAAATGGCTAAGAAAAAAAATGAAACAATGCTCAACTTTACAAGTAACTAGAGAAATGGAAATTAAAACCACAAACTTGGGGGGATCAGGTCAAGATGGCAGTGTAGGCATACTCTGAATTCACCTCCTCCCATGGAGACAGCCAATTTACAAATATTCTTGGAACAATTGCCCCTGAGAAAGAATTGAAAACTTGATAGAACTCCTGCCACAAGGGACAGTCCTGACTGAGGTGCAAGAGGCAGAAATTCCTTTCTGAAGAGAATAAAAAGCTGCCTTCACGAGCCACAGAGCTTCAGGGCCAGCCAGGAGCAAGCCTGATTTACACAGCCTTCCCTAGAGGAGTTGGGGAGCATCACCACTATAAGCATACTTTGGACTCAGCACAACTGAGATGAGTCTCATAACACCTGGCTTTGCTGGCTATTAACTACAATGGGGAATACCCCTAAAAAAGCTATCAGACATAAGCAGAAAAAAGCTGACTCTTAAAGTGCCCACACGCAAATTCACCCATTTTGGAAAGCAAGCTAAAATTACCAGAAAGAAAGGTAAACAGTCTTTTCTTGAAAAGAGACTCACCTGATAGGCTCTGGGTGCATCTTAGAGGTGAGACCTCTCCAGGGTTAGAGATACTGACAGTAGCCGTTATTGTGATCTAGTACAGGTGTGCTGACACAGATGCCTGCAGACGCCATTGGAGTTCTTCCACCCATGAGAGCACTGATTTAATCCAGCTCAGCTGGGGCAGGGAGCCTGCCCTAGGGAATGGCCCCACCCAACAGCAAGCCCTAGGAATTGTCACTGCATAATGTGAGACTGAAGGCTGATGCTTGCCCTTCTGATTTCTTTATGTTATTCCTCTGGGCATAGAGTTTTAATATTTGGTCAACATAGAACTCTTCTAAGGATTTCCTGTTACAGTAAATGACTGCATTGTAAGCTCCACAATTGCAAATAATTTAGCTAACTCATCCACTGCTAGCTATTTCCCCACATGCTTAGCACTGGGAGTGGCCAAAATAAGATGCTTAATACTATTGAGTAGAATGATAAGTGAGTCTTGCCAAAATAATACACTACCAGAATTGCTACTACCACTCCCATCACAACCACCCACTGCTACGGCCTATATACATAGTGACAGATGGGAAAAGGGGTAGCTAAAATATTCCAAAATACTATCTCTGTGATTAGTTTTTAATATACTATATTATAGCACCCCTCATTTCATAAAAAGTTAGTGGGTCTGAAGTCTGATGTGCAAATACGGAAAAAGTGGTCCTTCTGAATTCTCTGATCTTCACAAAGCTTTCTATATTGGCTGTGATAAATGTGACAACTAAGATACTCTGAATTTGTGGTGTGCATGTGCAAGAAGGTTCAGCCTTTGCAAAAACACTTTGGATATTTAGAAAGGGTGATATGTGGTTATCAACATTCACAGTACATTATGTAATTTGTTAGCTTGACATTTTATCCCTATTGTTGGCAGTAGTTTATTTATAACAGCTATTTAATCAGTAAGATATTCAGCTAGTTGATTAAAAACAGGGAGTAAATCCTGATCAAGAGGGTATCCAAAAAAGAGAGTTGAAGTTCAATCCTCTGCAACTGGACCCTAATTTATCACTGAGGTGTGTACTCACTAGAAGACACAGATTTCCTATCTTTCTCCTAGGTAGCCTTTTAGAGTTTGACTTTTCTTCTTTCAGTATCTGAGCTTTTCATGGGGAAATATTTTTAAATTGGGAAAACATTCTTATTGCCATTTTTTACCACCTGAAAGTCAAGAATTATTTTCTTTACCTTACCTCTCTGCATTAAAAGACAGAACTCCACTTGGTAAACAGTAGCCAACCCAATAAGGTGGTTAGAGAGTGGTTCTAATGAAGCCAGGGTCCTAGGTAAAGCAGCATACATGCCAATTAGTTTGATGTGTAGAAATATATAATCCCATGGCTACATGCTGCATTCCTAGCTGGGCCCAGATTTCAAAGACGGAATTAGAGAATGCAATGACTCAGCAGAAACCTGCCGTCATTAGCTGAAGCAGGGGCATTTTGAGTTCACGTCCTCTTACATATTGACCAATTCTGTCTTTTTCTTTCCTAAGTAAAGGGAACATTTGAAGAGGCTAGGTGGTTTGCTTGTGAGTTGGACAGGTAAAAATCTGGAAATGTAAGCGCTAAAATATTTTGCAAAATACAGTGCAACTCTTCTTTTCTCCCCACCATAGAATCTCGGCACCACTTTATTACAGAATGTGTTTACATAATACATGCTTATGGTACAAAACTTAAGTTTCTAAAGGGAATACATAAACTGTATCTCCGTTTCTTCTCTGTTGCCCAGACATCCAGTTTCCTCTGTAAATTGAGTAACTGTAACAGATTCTTATTCATTTTTCTAGAGAAACTTACTGCATGTAAAACTATATGCTATAACTTGTCTTTTTTCTCCCTCATTTATAACAAATGACTTTATTCTTTGGCTCATTCATGTGGCAGTTCAGGGAAACTGTTGCCTTCCTCAAATCATTGTCCAAATAATTGATCTTTATAAAGTTTACCCCAGTAATGAAATACTGAATCAAAATCAGTCTTCCTAAGGAATCCTTCATTCCTTCATTCATTCACTCCTCAAGTACTAACTTAGTACCTGTTACGTGTTGAGTGCTGTGAGTATTGTACGTATATCCTCCTTGAATTTCCTAGTGATCTGTGTGCTACACAGATTACTCTGACTTTTCCTAATGATAGATTTTTGTGTAGTTGATTTTTTCATAAGATTTAATACCTTCTGTTCTTTCAATTGTTGATCATATCATAATTTGAATGCCCTTTTCATTGCTCTACTTTGAATATGCAAAGAAAATTTGGCACCTGTAGATACATACAATATTATTTGATTAGCACAAAATAAAGTGAACTTAACATCCGCCTTGTACCCAGATGCTTTGTAGTAGAGGTTTATCTTGCTCTCTAGGTATCCTCCTCATGAAAATGTCTTCCCTTAACACTACCCATCAAGACTGTTAGCAATTAATCTAAAGGGATATGCTGAGCCATCAAATACTCCTGTGCAGGTTAGACAGTGACCAAAGATGTTCAGCCAAGAGGATAGTCAGGACTCAAGCTCAGCCCTACTTTACTTTTCATTCTGTTATCTTGCTACACAGCTGGGGGCATTTGGGGGCAGGAGCATCTTTTTTTTAAAATAAACAATAGTCCATGATGCTGTGTCAGCCTAGAGGAGCATTGTTACAAATTTCAAAATGGGGCAAGATAATTTTGCAGTTCCTCTCATTAAAAAGTAAAGTCCATTTTCCTTAACTTTGAATTTTGGCTGGCCTTGTGTCTTTGACCAGTTCAGAATGTGGCAGAAGTGACACCTTGTCAGTTCTAGAATTAGGCCTTAAGAGGCTTTGCAGCTTTTTACCTTCCACTCTTGAATCACTACCCTAAGATGGCCATATAAAGAAACCAGTCTAGGCTGCGGGAGAATGAGAGACCACATGAAGGTGAAGCAAGGCACCTTAGGCCACATCCAGCACTAATGATTAGACAGGTGAGAGAGAGCATCTTGAACTTTCCACCCCAGCTGATCTGCCAGTTAAATGCATTCTCGTGAGGAAGGCCAGGTGAACCAGCTGAGGAATTTCCCAGCCAACCTACAGAATCGGGGGAAAAAATAAATTGAGGTTTTAAGCCATAAGCTTCCTAGGGATTTAGCAGCAAGAATTAATTGATAACTGGTGTATTTTTATCAATCCTTTGGTCAAGTCCAACATCCAAGTACAGAGGGACCCGGGGTTTTTTCTAATTTTTCACATTGTACAATATGTGCTAGCACTGATACTGTAGTTCAAAGCAATATCTTGAGGAGTTAAGACATTCAGATAGTATGAATCCCAGGTAAGAGCATCAAAGGGAATACTTCTTGAGTGACTGCCTCCTCCATATATATGGCTATTATCGATAATAATACTGAATTATCAAAGTTGAGGGTCTTTACCTAGTTTGCACTTTTGTCTTTTATATTAACTTTGGCTAAAAATAATGCTCAGAATCAAATTTTCTAAAGAAATTTTTAAAAGCCATCTCAACAATTATAACAAAGAGCCCATGCTCTTGGTAAGATGCCTTCCATGCTAGGTTTCAATTAGTTTTATACTTGTGTTTATGTAGTATACTCAAGGAGTCTAGGATGGAATGTGACCAACCAAATGGACTCTATCTGGTCCTTTTGAGACAATTTTCTGCCACTACCTAAACATAGCTGTGTTGTTTTTTGTTTTTGTTTTTCCCTGACTGTGGCATATTTTAACACACAGGAAAGTATTGCAATTATTATTTTTTTTTATTGAGAGGTAATTGTCATAACATTAGTTTCAGGTATACAACATGAGTCAATATTTGCATATATATTATGACATGATCACCAGAATAAGTCGTTAACATCCATTACCACTCATAATTATATATATTTTTTCTTGTGATGAGAATTTTAAGGTCTACTCTCAGCAACTTTCAAATATTCAATACAGTATTATTAACTATAGTCACCATGCTGTACATTACATCTCCACAACTTATTTATCTTATGACTGGAGATTTGCACCTTTTTGACCACCTTTACCCATTTTAGCCACACCACACTTCCTGCCTTTGGCAACCACCAATCTATTCTCTGTATTTATGAGTTGGGTTTTTTTTTTTCTTTGATTCTACTTTTAAGTGCGATCATGAAGTATTTGTCTTTGTCTTATTTCACTTAGCATAATGTCCTCAAGGTCCACCCTTATTGTCACAAATGGTAGGATTTCTTTCTTTTATGGCTGAACAATGTTCCATTATGTACATATACACCACGTTTTCTTTATCTGTTCATCCATTGATGGACGCTATGTTTCTTCCATGTCTGGGCTATTGTAAATAATGCTGCAGTAAAGGTAGGGGTACAGATCTCTTTTTGAGTTAAGTTTTTGTTTCATTCGGAAAAGTACCCAGAAGTGGATTACCGAATTAGATAGTAGTTCTCATATTTTTGAGGAAATTCCATACTGTTTTCCATAGTGGCTGCACCAATTTACATTCCCACCAACAGTGCACAACCTTTTCTTCATAACCTTGACTCCACATTTCTTGTTTTCTGATAATAGCCATTCTGGCAGGTGTGAGGTGATATCTCATTGTGGTTTTGACTTGCGTTTCTCTGATTAGAGATGTTGAGCAACTTTTTGTGTATCTGTTGGCCGTCTGTATGCCTTCCTTGGGAAAATGTCTATTCACATCCTCTGCCCACTTTTTAATCAGATCGTTTGTTTTTTTTGCTGTTGTGTTTTATGAGTTCTTCATATATTTTGATATTAACCCCTATGAGATGTGTGATTTGCAAATATTTTCTCCTGTTCAGTAGGTTGTCTTTTCATTTTGGTGATTTCCTCTGTTGTGCACAAGCTTTTTAGTTGACTGTAGTCCAACTTGCTGATTTATGCTTTTATTGCCTTTGCTTTTGGTGTCAAATCCAAAAAGTCATCACCAAGACTGGTATCAAAGAGTTTATCACCCATGTTTTCTTCTAGGAATTTTATGGTTTCAGATCTTATATTCAAATATTTGTTCTACTTTGAGTTAATTTTTGTGTATGGTATGAGATCCTGGTCTAGTTTCATTCTTTTGTATATGGCTGTCCAGTTTTCCCAGCACCAATTATTGAAGACACTGTCTTTTTCCCATTGTGTAATCTTGGCTCCTTTGCCCTAAAGTAGTTGACCATATTTGTGTGGATTTATTTCTGGGCACTCTACTCTGTTCCATTGATCTATGTGTCTATTTTGGGGCCGATACCTTACTTTTTGACTACTATATCTTTGAAATGTAGTTTGAAATCAGGAAGCATGATTCCTCCAGCTTTCTTCTTATTCAGGATTACTTTGGCTATTGGGGGTCTTTTGTGGCTTCATACAAATCTTAGGTTTTTTTCTATTTCTATGAAAAATGCCATTGGAATTTTGATAGGGATTGCATTGAATCTTAGATTGCTTTTGGTAGTATGGACGTTTTAACAATATTCTTCCAATCCATGAGCAGGGAATATCTTTTCATTTATTTGCACAACCGTTCAATTTCTTCTATCACCATCTTATAGTTTTTGGTGTATAGGTTTTTTGCCTCCTTAAGAAATTTATTTCTAGGTATTTTATTCCTTTGGATGCAATTATGAATCATATTTATTTCTCTTTCTGGTAGTTCCTTATTGTATAAAAACACAAAAATTTTTTGAAATTGATTTTTTGTATCCATCAAGTTTACTGAATTTGAGTAGTTCTAACATTTTTTTATGGAGTTTTAGGGGTTTTTATATGTCATCTTCAAATAATGACAATTTTACTTTATTTCTGATTTGGATGCCTTTTCTTTCTTTCTTCTTTTTTTTTTTTAATTGCTCTGGCTAGAGCTTCTAGTAATATGCTGAACAAAAGTAGTGAGAGTGGGCATCCTTGTCTTGCTCCTGATCATAGAGGTTTTCACTATGAGTATGTTGGCTGTGGGCTTGTCATATATGGCCTTTATTATGTTGAGGTATGTTCCCCCAATACCAACTTTATTGAGAGTTTTTAACATAAACGGCTGTTGAATTTTGTCAAATGCTTTTTCTGCATCTATTGAGATAATCTTATTTTTATTCTTTTTTTTTAACGTGGTATATTTATTTGCAGATGTTGGACCATCCTTGCAACCCTGGAATAAATCTCACTTGATCATGGTGTATGATCCTTTTAATGTATTTTGAATTGGGTTTGCTAATATTTTGTTGAGGATTTTTGCATGTATGTTCTTCAGGGATATTGGTGTATAATTTTTTTTCTTGAGGTGTCTTTGTCTGGTTTTTGTATCAGGGTAATGCTGGACTCATAATGAGTTTGGAAGTGTTTCTTCTTTGATTTCTTTTGGGAAGAGTTTGAGAAAGATTGACTATTTGGTAGAATACACCAATGGAGTCATCAGGTCCTGGACTTCTGTTAGTTGGAAGGTTTTATTTACTGATTCAATTTTTTTACTAGTAATAAGCTAATCAGATTTTCTATTTCTTCATGATTCAGGGTTAGTAGGTTGTATGTGTCTAGGAATCTATCCATTTCTTGGTTGTCAAATTGGTTGGCATATAATTATTCGTAGTTTCTTATGATCATTTATATTTCTGTGGTATCAGTGGGAAAGTCTACTCTTTCATTTCTGATACTGAGTCCTTCACAGTTAGTTGAGCTATATGGGTTGGTCTATTTTGTTTATCATTTCAAAGAAACAGCTTAGTTTTGTCAATCTCATCTTTTGTCTTTTCAGTCTCTATTTCCACTCTCATGTTTATTTTCTTCCTTCTACTACCTTTGGGCATCATTTGTTCTTTTTTCTAGTTCCTTAAGGTATGAAATTAGGTTATTTTTTTGAGATATTTCTTGTTTCTTGATATAGGCTTTATTGCTATGACCTTCTCGTTTTGAACTGCTTTTGCTGCATCCCATAAGTTTTGGTAGGTTGCATTTCCATTTTCATTTGTCTCAGGGTAATTTTGTTATGTCTTCTTTGGCCAATTGGTGATTCAGTAGGATGTTGTCTAGTCTATATATATTTGAGTTTTCCAGTTTTCTTGTAATTGATTTTTACTTGCATACTATTATGGTTGAAAGAGATGTTTGATATGATTTAAGCCTTCTTAAATTTATTGAGACTTGTTTTGTGGCCTAATATATGATCTATCATGGAGAATATTTCATGTCTGCTTTAGAAAAGTGCATATTCTGTTGCTTTTAGATGGAATGTTCTGTACATGTCTATTAAGTTCATCTGGTCTAATGTGTCATTTTAGGCCAATGATTCCTTATTGATTTTCTGTCTGGATGCTCTCCATTAATGAAAATGGGGTATTAAAATCCCTTACTATTATTGTATTGCTATTTTTCCATTTAGGTCTGTTAATATTTGCTTTATATAATTAGGTGCTCCTATATTGCGTGCATAAATGTTTACAAATATATTGTCTTATTGGATTGACTCTTTTACACTCATATAATGACCTTCTTTATCTCTTATTGTAGTCTTTGTCTTAAGGTCTATTTTGTGTGTTAAGTATAGACTCCAGCTTTCTTTTAGTTTCCGTTTGCATAGACTGTCTTTTGCCAATCCTTCACTTTCAGTTTCTGTGTCCTTATATTTGAAGTGAGTCTCTTGTAGGCAGCATAAAGATGAGTCCTGCTTTGCTTTTTTAATCCATTCAACCACTTTGTCTTTTGGAGAATTTGTCCACTTACATTGAATGTAAATATTGATAAGTATATTGTTAGCATTTTGTTAATTGTTTTCTGGCTATCCTGTAATTTCTTTTTCTTTCATCTTCCTTTGTGATTTTGTGATTTTATGTAATGCTATGCTTAGATTCCTTTATCTTTTTGTATCTTCTATAGGTTTTGCTCTGTGGTTATCATGTGGCTTACGTAAAACAACCTATGTTTGCAACAGTCTATATTAAGTTGATAATTTAAGTATGAATGCCTTCTAAAGTTCTACGTTTTTACTGCCCTCTTCCCAACATTTTATGTTTTGGATGTCACAATTTACATCCTTTTATCTTGTATATCCGTTAAAAAATTATTGTAGCTATAGTTACTTTTACTTCTTTTGCCTTTAAACTTCATAATATCTTTACAAGTGATTAACCCCTCACCTTTACAACATTAGATTATTCTGAATTTTATATATTTACCTTTACCAATGAGGTGTATACTTTCATATGTTTTTCTATTACTAATTAACACCCTTTCTTTTTAGCTTAAAGAAGTCTCTCTGATATTTCTTGTCAGCCTAGTCTAGTGGTGACTAACTCCTTTAGCTTTTGCTTGTCTAGAAACTCTTTCCTTCAATTCTGAAGGACATACTTTCTGGGTAAAGTATTCTTGTTTGGCAGTTTTTTTTTCTTTCAGCAATTTGAATATTTTGTGCCACTCTCTTTTGGCCTACAAAGTTTCTGCTGAAAAATCTGCTAATAGACTTATGGAAATTTCCTTGTACATAATAAGTTGTTTCTCTCTTGCTGATTTTAAGATTTCCTGCTTGTCTTTAACTTTTGACACTTTAATTATAACATGTCTTGGTGTGGGTCTCTTTGAATTCATCTTATTTGAAACTTTCTGGACTTATTGGTTCTGGATCTCTATTTTCTTGCCCAGGTTAGCGAAGTTTTCAGACATTATTTCTTCACAGTAAGTTTCCTGTCCCTTTCTCTCTTCTTCTGGGACCCCTATAATGCAAATATTGGTCTGCTCGATGCTGTCCCATAAATCTCGTAAGCTATCTTCACTCATTTTCTTTCTTTTTTCTTTTTGCTGCCCTGATTAGATAAGTTCCACTGTGCTGTCTTCAAAATCATTGATTCTTTTTTTATCTAGTCTGCTCTTCAATCCCTTTATCATATTTTTCAGTTACTAGCTTCTGCAGCTCTGGGACCTTTATTTGGTACTTATATTTTCTGTCTCTTTGTTGAAATTCTCACTTTGTTTATCCGTTATTCTGAGCTTAGTGAGCCTCTCTAAGGCTCTTATTTTGAACTCTTTTCAGGTAAGTCACTTATGTTTCATTAAGTTTTTTTCCTGATGTTTTATATTCTTTCGTTTGAAACACATACCTGTTTCTTCATTTTTGCTTGACTCTCTGTGTTGGTTTCTATGCATTTGATAATACAGCCACCTCTCCCAGTCTTGGAGTGCCATTGTGTAGGAGATGAATCTTATTTTCCAACCCTGCCCTAGCTCTTGGTTGTCTCTCAAATCTTTATGATTTTCCAAACAGTCTATTTTATTCTTAACAGATCCTAGTAGTTGAGGGTGTGCCAAGACCTGTCAGTGTCTCAAAGGGGAGGATCTCAGTCAGTACCTAGATTCAGACTGATTGAAAGCCAGACCCTCAGGCAGCAACTTTTAAAGTATACAAACCTACCTCTTTTAGGGAAAGATTGGGAAA
Organism: Equus asinus; assembly: GCF_041296235.1. NCBI lineage: Eukaryota > Metazoa > Chordata > Mammalia > Perissodactyla > Equidae > Equus > Equus asinus. The sequence continues at coordinate 65,176,246 of NC_091800.1, forward strand.
CAGCATTTCTGTCTGCTTCCTCTGCTCTAGTCCTGGTGTGATAGCCAGTTAAGAAACCCTGCTTGTCATAGCCACCAGAGCCAGGCTATCAAGGGATATGTCCTCTAGGCTGGAGGCACAAAAGCCAGGGTGCCTGATGTCTACACATGATCCTTTCTCAGAGATGCCAAACTGTGGTGGAACATAGGAAGAGCACAAAGATGGGGCCCATCAGCCTCTCCAATCTCTGGAGAGGATTCTACTGAGTCCCTAGATGTGTGTTTAATAAGAAGCCTTCTTCTCAGGCCACAACTATAGTAAGCTAATAGTCCTCTTTCACAGAAAGACTGGGCTGTGTTTTGGTGTACTGTCTCTCTTCTGTGCCCTGGGGGTGGGAAGTCAGTTAAGAACTTCTTCTCTGTTACAGTCTTATGGGATCTGTGGATAAAAGCCCCGCTGGCCACTAGAGCTAGGCAATCAAAGGATGTCTATTGGGCAGCAGCTGCAAAAACTGGGTCACCAGATATGTGCACTCATTCCTTTTCATGAAATACTGGCAACCTGGAGCAAGGCAGAGGGAGACCATGATAGACCCCGCCCTCTGAGTTCTCTGGAGAGGATTATGGTAGTCCCATAGACCTGTGTTAAGTTAGATGCCTGCCCCTCAGGTTGAAGCTTTAAGATAAGCGAATAAGTGTCTTTCACAAAAAGACTGGGCACTTGTTGGTTGCCTCTGTGTTGGGCCCTGGGTAAGCAAACCTGGGTGAGCCCATGCTAGCCCTTTAAGACCTGTTTCTCAGTTCACTATAGCCTTGTGGGCCTTGTGGATGTAAACTCTGTTGGCTTTCAAAGCTAGATGTTTTGGGGGCTTCTTTTTCAGGTGCAGGTCTTAAAATTTGCGGTGCCAGATGTGGGTGTTCAAACTGTTTGCTCCTCAGGGAGAAGCTTGGGGTTGTGAGTTCCCTCCTAATTACGGGTCCCCACACTGTGGGTGGGGCTTATTGCAAGATTTTGACTTAGCTTGTTCTATCTGCTTCTATGTGGGGCTTTTCCCCCCATTTGGCAGATGTATAGGAGTTGCTCAGCTAGTTTTGGGATTTCTTTCAGACGAAATTGTTTCACATATAGCTGTAGATTTGGTGTGTCCATTGGAGGCAGTGAATTCAGGATCCTTCTATGTCACCATTTTCAACTGGAACCCCCACTGGTAAGAGTCTTAAGGATTACGATGTCCCTGTAGTTATCACCACCCACTTAACACCAACGGTGGCATCCCACTTGCTATTGGATTAATGAGTCATCAAATGATCAAATGATCAAAAGGCTACATAGTGGGGAGAAAACCACCATGCCTGGATTTCCCAGAAAGCATAAACCTGAGGAAAAGTCTTATGCACTTCTAATTTAGTACACTTGCAGAAAGCAAGCATGTAAAAGAGTAAATGAAACATGACAGGAAGAGAAGCCAATCTGATGGGTTGTTACTTACCTGGCCACTGTCTGATATCAAGCAAGACTGATTTTTATCCTCATTATTCAGATAAAGAAACAAAGCAATTTGCTTATTCCCTCGTAGCTAGAAAATGGTAAATCTCAGATAGAAACACAGCACTAGGATTCTGTTTCTGAGAGGCCAATCATTATGTTACTCAAAAAGTCCTTTGATTCTACTAAATAGTTCTCGAATTATCCTTTTTAATCTGTGCCCACTATCAAAAACTCAGTCCAAGTTGCCATCTTCCTGAATTTATACAGAGCTCTTAACTAAATGCCCCGTTATCCAATCTTACTCCTTTCCAGTCCACTCTCTACATTTCAAACATCACTTAGAATATAAATGTGATTATGTCCATTCCTATGTAATGTCATTCAAAGGCTTTCTAATGATCTTGAAACAGCGCTGAACTTTGTTAACATGGCTCACAGTGGATTTAGCATTCTACATGTGGCTTATGCCCGCTTCTCCATATCGTCTCTCCAGAATCACCTTCTATCTAAATGATAGCCACATTCAGCTAGTTTGTCTTCAAAGATACCACACTGTCTCTCATGACAACACCATGTCCTCTACGTGCAACCTTCTTCCTATCTCCAGCGCTCTCATGCACGTTATTTTTCTGGTTTGACCCACTGATCCTCATTTTTCAAACTTAAACTTCCTCAGAAAAGACTGATCTCGAAAAAATGTATGCTCCTGATTTATAAGATTGTTTAGCTACATATATCCCCCTCATTATATTATTAATAACTTTAATGTTGTTATTGTCTAGTGTCAGTATTCCCTGTTTGACCATAAGCTCCCTGTGGGCAGGGACCATGTCTGGCTTGCTCACCACTCTTCACTGCTAGCACAGCACTGGGTACAGGAAAGTCTTTTTCTCACACATGCAAATATGTACACACACATGAACGGGAAACCAAATGCATGCACAAACATACACAGAGGGGCTTACAGCATCCAATAAATTGGTTTTGTAGGGTTCTTCCAGTTTGGTTTGATGGTTAGAAAAAATACTCAACTGGGAACAAATGGGGAGAAACCTTAATTGGGTATCACTAGTTAGACATTTTCTGTACTGACATGAGAAAGTCAGCTTAATAAAGTTTGCTTCTAATTTATCAAACTGTTTGCAACATCTTGTCTGAAAATTGTTTCTCTATCTTTATTCAAGATCCTTCTTTTATTTTTTTCAAGATTAGCACCTGAGCTAACATGTGTTGCCAATCTTTTTTCTTCTTCTTCTCCTCCTCCTCTTCAAAGTCCCCCAGTACACAGTTGTGTAGCCTAGCTGTAAGCCTTTCTGGTTGTGCTATGTGGGACACCCACCTCAGCATGGCTAGATGAGCAGTGCTAGGTCCATGCCCAGGGTCAGAACCAGCAAAACCCTGGGCTGCCGAAGTGGAGTGCAGGAACTTCACCCCCAGGCCATGGGGCCGGCCCCTCAAGATCCTTTTGATTGTAAACATAACATTGGGTTTGTTCTCTCCCCTCCTTTAAATTCCCCTACATTGATATGTACTTAAGCAAATGTGTTCTACAAAACTTCTGATGCTATGTTTTAAATAATCTAAAGCAGCTTTTCTTAAATGAGCTGCATTTAATTAACCTTAAACATTAAAACCTAAAAATACTACTGGATTAGGCATCTAGGTAAGTTCCAACCTTTTCTCTTAGCATTGAAAAATACTATTTTCTTCTCACAGCATCTAAATGGAAGTGTTTACTGCATGCTAAAGAAAGTATAAAAAAGGGATGAAATGCAGTTTAATTTTCACACATTAAAATGAGAACACTTTGAAATAAACACAGTTATCTCAGTATTGTTGTCACTAAATACCTTAATGATATTCCCCTGGTATGAATTCTAAATATTGTAATCAGAGCATCAATCCAGATGCCTTATCCAACTGAAAGTCAATATTTAAAAATTCTGTCCCAATGCAGGTAATTTCAAGAAAGCAGCTTTCTCTTAAATCTACATATAACAACAAAATAACGAATCCATTCTAAAAAATTTTAATTTGATCTGTCTCTATGCATTCAATACAGCATGCTGTGATTTCTTGGTAAAAATACATCTTAAAACAGTGATTTTTGAATTTTGGCAACATGTATATTTTTATGTGCGTATATCTTAGAAAAAAATTATTCATAGTGATTTCTTAAGAAATGGTAATTTTCAGTACTTTCTGAAAATAATTCAAAGTATTTAAATATGAATGAAAAAGTGTTATTCCTTTGGTTTTTTTTTTGCACTGAGGAAGATTAGCCCTGAGCTAACATCTGTGCCAATCTTCCTCCACTTTATATGTGAGTTGCTGCCACAGCATGGTTGATAAGTGGTGTAGATCCACTCCCAGGATCTGAACCTGCAAACCTGGGCTGCTGAAGTGGAGTGCACAAACTTAACCACTCCACCACAGGGCTGGCTCTGAAAAATGTTATTCTTAACTCTGAAAATAAGTCTCTCTTTGTAAGAGAAACACAAATAGCTTTTGTTTTTTTTTTTTCAAAGATTGGCACCTGAGCTAACAACTGTTGCCAATCTTCTTTTTCTTTTTCTTTTTTTTTCCTGCTTTCTCTCTCCAAACCCCCCATACATAGTTGTATATCTTAGTTGCAGGTCCTTCTAGTTGTGGCATGTGGGACGCCTCTTCAATGTGGCCTGATGAGTGGTGCCATGTCTGTGCCCTGGATCCGAACCAGTGAAACCCTGGGCTGCTGCAGCAGACTGCATGAACTTAACCACTCTGCCACGGGGCTGGCCCCACAAATAGCTTTTGAATGCAACTATTAAAACATTCTATAAAATTTCTTTCACCTTTCCCACTCCATCTCATACCAGGTCCTTATACTCTACAATAATAACTTTGCTGTTTTTCCTGCCACAAATCTTATCTTCCTCAAATGCCTTCTAGTCATTCTTGTCCTGTTTAAAATGCAACCTTGACTATAACACTTTGCATATTTAAATTAGTTGATGATCCCTGTTGGTTACAGTAGAAAGTTCAAACTAAAATAACATACAAGTTCTTCCATAAACTTGCCTCTCACTTTCTTTCACTATAACCAATATAGAACCTTGGTAAAAGTGGGATAGCCCAGCATTGGTGAGCCCTGGAACTCCATTTCACCCATAGCCAGATCTGTTCTTTTAGCTCTGGTATCATGTCCTTTCATGACACCATCCAAAGGAAGAAGGTATGATTTATCTTTGCATGTCTCCCTTACCAGGGGGAAAGCTTCCACGGAAGCCACAGCCCCTATCCTCTCAGAATTGCCCTTAAGTTTTGTTGGCCGGGACAGGGTTACATATCCACTACTAAACTAATTACTATTACTAGTAGTAATTAGTTTAAATACTAATACTTTGATCAGTTTGGACTAATTGTGATTAATTCCCTGGAGCACGAGAGAAACCTATCTCTCTTGAATATATTGGCACTTGAACAAAATTGGAGTCGAATTATTTGGCAATAATAACAGGAATTCATGTTGGATATGCAAATAATGATTCCCAAATCCTCTGAATATTTCTAAAAGTTTGGTAACTGGCTTATCTGTCCCCAGAATGTTTCCCTTTGTTGGGTTTATTTCTTCCATTCCTTCACTTCAAATCTCCAACGTCCAGTGTCATCTTTCATTCTTCTGATTTTATACATTTTCATGCATAAAGCAAATATAGAGATCTTTAATGACACATCACTACTCACGTTTGAACAAGCACATCTAAGGTACTAACTCTTCATGACCCAGGGAGGAGACAATCATAGACTTCATGTTTTGTCCCAGTTGTATTTACAACCTTAAAACCCTAAACTACTTTTAGGTTACTGTCAAAGCCATATTTTTTTAACTCAGGCTTCAACTCTTGATCCCACTGTGCTTATATATGTTTTCTCCATTCCATTTCTGCTACATTGGCAGCTCCCAGATCATCTCTAACAAGCCTTCTCTGACTTCACTGGCATTTCGTCACCTTCCTCCATGCTTCCAAAATACACTGGACATATTTTCCTCATTGTCAAAATGTCCTTTATAAAATCAGAAATGGCATGCACTGTTATGATGTATTTTTCTTAATTTTGAAATGTAATGCATGAAGTTTTAGATTTGTCTAACATGCACAGCAGCTCAAACTCTCTAACCTGTAAAATGTAACCAAAATTATCTTACATTTTGTTGTAAAAAATTTTAAGTTGATATGTAATATCTAAACAAACGATTTAATACCAGTACTTACCAATGCTAAAAATGGTGATTTGAAAAATGACTGTTTAATTATTCATGCATCTCTCCTATTAAGAATATTAATTGAATTCATTATTTTTATAGTAGCTGTACCAGGTTATTGCAATCTTACCACTATAGGTAAGCTGTCATAGCATCTATTTGTTAGTGGCTATTACTGGAATTCCTTACCCTATATTCCAGAACTCCTCCTTTCACTACTTCATTTTTTAGGTGTCTTATCATTTTTTGAAATGTAACAAGATAATTTCAGTAAAAATATAGATGAAAATAGCAAAACATTATATACTACACAATATTAAAAATAGTGTATGAGTGTGTGTCAAGGAATGTTGTCAGCATTTTACATGTACTAGTTTATGTAGTCTTCACAAACCACTCTAAAATAGTTATTATTAGCCACATTTTAAAGATGAGGACTGAGATAAGTTGCCCAAAGTCATACAGCAAGTTAGTGGATTAATCAGAATTCAAACTAAGGCATTCTGTCTCTGAGGATAGTAAATGCCTCAAGAATTAATAATTAACTTATATATTCAGATCCTGAGAAACACTGAGAAATAAATTCCTTGTTTCACCCCAGAATGAAGCAAGAATGGGAAGCTTAGAAAACAAGAGACATTTCTCTCTTGACCTTTGTCACTTACTAAAGGCAATTTATTTTATAACGTCACTTATAAATTCATTTACCTTCAGTGATTCCACATTACCTCAAGGTTAAAATCCAAACTCTTACAGGGCATTCAAGTTGAGCTGTGATATGACCCCATCCACCTTTCTCAGAACTATCTTTAGCTGTCTTTGTTGTTAGCGTGATGTGTAGTAAATCAAGAGGACTAGACTTTGGCTCTGACTGATCTGAGGTAAATCAGGGCTAAACTATCCTCCAGTTCTGTTACACTGAGTGTCTTAAGTTTTGTCATCACTACGCTCTCATTTGTGAAAGGAAATGATTCCTACTACATCTTGGGTGATTGGCAAGAATGTGTATGAGAACTTCAAAATCTTTTCCTGCCCTTCCAGGTAATTGAGGCCAGGAAGCATTCCTTAATGTAAGAGCATTTTCATGGTTTACATCCTCATTTCTAAGATCACTAATCTGTCCCCACTGCTCTGAAAACCTCTTTGTCCTATGGTGGATCTCTCCTACTTGTGAGCTATTTTAGTGTTTTCTACTGAAACCACTTAATTGACAATTAAGCAATGGTTTCTCATATTTGTCTCATTATTTTAAGTTTATTTCTATTTTACTATCTAACAACTTTTTAATTCATGATTTAATTAAACAAATTGTTGGGGCCAACCCTGTGGGGCATGATGGTTAAGTTTGGTGTGCTCTGTTTTGGCAACCTGGGTTCTCGGGTTCAGATCCTGGGCATGGACTTGCACCACTCATCAGCCATGCTGTGGCGGTGACCTATACACAAAATAGAGGAAGATTGGCACAGATGTTAGCTCAGAGCCAATCTTCCTCGCAAAAAAAATTTCATCCTTGAGGTCAGGAAACATAGATTGTGACTATGTAAGAGTGCTACTAATAAAATGATATATTGACAGTATTTTGCTTATTTTACCTATCATGTTGCTATATTGTAATCATTGCTTTAAAAATATATCAAATTCAAGGTGTCTGAAAGGAGAAATTTATTGGGTACTCACCTTTTGCTCGAGTCCATGCTAGTCACCTTTTAATGTTATTTAATCCAAACAACCCCTCCGTGATGTTACAGCTAGAAACTGGCAGCCTGAAATAGGGGTTGTGAAAAGATAGGAAGTCAACTGAGTATGTACAGGTGTGAGCATGAATAATCTGTATGTAAAGCAGCGTCATTGATCAGCTTGAGTCCACATCCAAAGCAGGGTCATTTTGTAGAACTGATAACAGAGTATGTTAATGTGTGATGAAATTATGGTGAAAATTGAAGAATGCAGGCCAATAGATTTATCATAATTACTACTATTATATTCAGGTTAATCATTGTAAGCAATATTTATCATCTCAATATTGGACACTCTGCTAAATACTACACATGTATTACATCATTTAATACTCTCAAAAGTCACAGATAAGTACTATTATTTCCCCAACTTTCCAGGCAAGAAAACTAAGACATAAATATTAAGTAAATTGCTCAAGTTTAAAAAGCTATAGAGTAGTAGAGACAAGAATTACAATATAAAATATGGATTTGATTGATTTTTTACATGCCCAGGAGTGTTACATATCCTATACTGCCTCCTATATCAGATTAGGTTGTAGTCCATAAAAGAAGGCATAAATGAAGAAGAATAAAATGGCAAAAAAGACTGCATGACTTACATCTGTGCTCTACTTTTCACTATCATTTTAGCCAAGAAGCATGGTCCACTTGTGATCTCACCACCAAAGAATGATTATAAAATTCAATGATGAATAATAAAAAATCTGAGGAAGGAATAATCTGGGAGCTGTTTGGTTGTTTGTATATACAATTGCCCATACAAGAATACATGTGAGATTATAAGTGTAGCTGTATGATTTATTAAATTTAGCTGTATCATATCAATCCACCCACTAGAATGTAGCCACCATATAGGTGGATATTTTCATCTGTTTTATTCAATATTGTAGCTGCTTTGCTTAAGCAAGTGCTTGGAATATCTTAGATACTCAAAAGTGTCTGAAGAAATGTCTGTGAGTTTATGCTTTTTTGTTCTATGAACTCCTCTGGAGTCTCAGAACATGGGTATGTAAGACACTATCTTGCAGTGGTTAAAACAGTGCATTTCACACAGAACGGCATTGATTTACCCTCATAGAAACTATGCTAGACAAAATATACTTAATAGCATATATTAAAGTGAAGAGACAGAAGGCTAAGAGTTGATTATATAAAACAGTCTTAAATATCTGAAGGCCAAATTTAGAGAGGGATGTGCAAGTGTTTTCATTTTTAAGAAGTAGAGAATAAGAGGTAACAATTTATTTCGGCTGTGACTGGTCATTGCTCAACTAATACCTAGAACATGTATGTTACCTACTGAGTCTTTATTTAATACCCATGGACTCCTCAACAAATTAAAGTCCACTTGACTCACAGGCCTGTGATGCTGTCCTCACGCCAGGCATCAAGCTAATCAATTAGCACCCATAATTTCATCTAATCTCCAAAACAGAACAGAAAAAAAAGTGGGAAGTACCATTAGTTTCATTTTACAAATGGAGAAACCAAGGTTTGGAAATTCAGGTCTGACTCCAGAGCCCAGGTTCTAAGCTAGTGCTTCTCAAGCTTTATTTTTTCTTCCATTTTTATTGATGTAATTGACATCCAGCACTGTAAATTTAAGTATAATGATTTGACTTATGCATCTTGTGAAATTACCATAATGTGTTCAGTTAACATCCATCATCTCATATAGCACAAGAACAGAACAGAAGTTTTTCATTGTGGTGAGAACTTTTAGGATTTACTCTCAACAACTTTCAAATACACTGTACAGCAGTGTTAATTGTGGTCATCATGTTGTATGTTATATCCCTAGTACTTATCTTATAACTGGAAGTTTGTACCATTTGACCACCTTCATCCAATACCCACCTCCCACTCCTACCCCTGTCCTCCTGTCTCTGGTAACGACAAATCTAATCTTTTACTGTGAGTTTACTTTTTAAAAATTTTCAATATAAGTGATATCATACAGTATTTGTCATTGTCTGACTTCTTTCACTTAGCATAATGCTCTGAAGTTTCATCCATGTTGTTGCAAATGTCAGAACTTCCTTTTTTATGGCTGAATAATATTCCGCAGTGTGTGTGTGTGTATCACACACAATTTATTGATCCATTCGTCCATCAATGGACACTTAGGTTGTTTCCATGTCTTGGTGATTGTAAATAAGGCTGCAATGAACATAGGCGTGCAGATATCTCTTTGAGTTAGTGTTTTCCTTTCTTTTGGATATATTACCAGAAGTGGTATCCCTGGATCTTATGGTAGTTCCAGTTTTAACTTTTTAAGGAACCTCCATACTGTTTTCCATAGTGGTTGTACCAATTTACAATCCTACCAACAGTACACAATGTTTCCCTTTTCTCCACATCCCTGCCAGCATCTCTTGTCTTTCTTATGCTAGCCATCCTAACAGGTGTGAGATGACATCTCATTGTGGCTTTGATTTGCATTTCCCTGATGATTAATGATGTTGAGCACCTTTTCATGTACCTATTGTCCATCTGTATATCTTCTTTGGAAAAATGTCTATTGAGATTCATTGCCCATGTTTTTAATTAGATTTGGGATTTTTTTTGCCTTTAAGTTATATGAATTCTTTATATATTTTGGACATTAACCCCTTATCAGATACATGGTTTATAAATATTTTTTTCCCATTTTATAGATTGTCTTTTCATTTTGTTGATTCTTTTGCCATACAGAAGCTTTTTAGTTTGATGTAGTCCCACTTGTTTGGTTGTTGATTTTGTTGCTTGTCCTTTTGGTGTCAAATCCAAAAATCATCGTAAAGACCCAGGCCATGGAGCTGTTTTCCTATGTTTTCTTCTAGGAGTTTTATAGTTTCCAGTCTTACATTTAAGTCTTTGATACTTTTTGAGTTGACTTTTGTGAGTGGTATAAGTGGTCTAGTTTCATTCTCTTACATATGAATAACCACTTTTCCCAGCACCATATATTGTAGAGACTATCTTTTCTCCATTGAGTATTCTTGGTTCCCTCTTCAAATATTAGTTGACCATATATGTATGGGTTTATTTATGAGTTTTATTCTATTCCATTAGTCTCTGTGTCTGTTTTTATGCCAGTAACACACTGTTTTTGTTACTACCACTTTATAATACAGCTTGAAATAAGGAAGTATGATATTTCCCACTTTGTTCTTCTTAAGATTTATTTGACAATTTGGGATCTTTTTTGAGTCCATATACATTTTAGGATTGTTTTTCTACTTCTGTAAAAAAATGCTGTTGGGATGTTGATAGGGATTGACTTGAATCTATAGATAGTTTTGGGTAGTATGGACATTTTAAAAAATATGAATTTTTCCAATTCACAGAGGTGGCATAACTTTCTATTCATTTGTCTCTTAGATTTCTTTCATCAATGTCTTGTATTTTTCAGTACAGAGATCTTTCACCTCTTTGGTTGAATTTATGCCTAAGTATTTTATTTTTTTTGATGCTATTGTAAATGGGGTCATTTTATTTTTCAGATAATCTTTAGTGTATAGAAATGCTACTGATCTTTGCATGTTGACTTTATATCTTTCAACTTTTGATCTCTTCAGGATGTTCTCTATATATAATCATGTCATCTGCAAATAGAGCTAATTTTGCTTCTTTACAATTTTGAAGACTTTTGTTTCCTTTTCTTTTCTGATTGCTTTGGCTAGGACTTCCAGTACGGTGTTGAATAGGAGTGTTGAGACTGGGCACCCTTGTTTTGTTCTTGATCTTAAAGGAAAGGCTTTCAACCTTTAACTATTGAGTATTATGTCAGTACTTCTCAAGTTTTAATGTGTGTCTGAATCTTTTAAAGATTTTGGAATATTCAGGTCTGGGGTGGCACTCAGGTTTTGTGTTCTATCAATCTCCCAGGTGATGCTGCTGCTGCTGCTCATGGACCATATTTCTAGCAGTCTGGCTCGAAATCACTATACCATACTGCATACAAGGGTTTTATGACAGGTGGGTGGATGGATGGATGAATATGTATTCCAGAACACTTATTTGCAATAAATGCAACTGAAAATATAAATATTTCAAGAAAAATCTTACATTCAAGTAAAATCAACCAGGCTATCATCAATAACCAGCCTATTCAATGATGTTATTGAAGTTTGCACCATCCTTATCCCATATCATTAACACTGATGTCAACGTCATGAATTACGCATACACATACTATCCTTTTAATGTCAAAAACAATCTATTAAAGCTCTTATCTTTGCATAGACGTTTTTGATAATTTTCAAAACCTGACATGCTTTTTTGCTATCAATAAAATAAACGAAATTTTAAACCAGAGTGTGAAACAATTTCTTTGCTTTTATTCCTATCTGTTTTCTTCCCTGGCCAACTTATTTATATTTTTGTTCATTTGTGTATATAACTGACAATCATTAAATGAATTTATATTGCTAACATAATAGCAAGTTTTTTCTTAAAGGTTTGCATTACGAAGTTTTTTGCTCCCATCTAACATTTTCCTCATGTATTTAGGTACATACCTTCCATGACAGTTACAAATTTTATCAATGTGTGAAAGAAAACTGTTTCTGAGCTAAGAAAACAAAAATCTGTCAACAACTTACATAATTGGGGAAGAAATGTTTTAAAATTATCTGACAACTCAAGTTGGCTAAATGAGATTTTAATTCTTTGTCTTCTAAGACTGAAAATAAACAGGAACAAAATCTCCAAGGACGTTACATTTAATTTTTATAAACTCAAAAACAAATAGGTGACTAGGAAATGAGATTGTAGCATAAGAGTGAAGAAATAATAAACACACTAATCCACAATCAAAACAATGCATGTCATTTCTGATTTTATAAAGGACATTTTTCTTTAGTTCCCCCAAGTACCTATTTTCTATTGAAATATCAAATTTTAAGCATATTCCTACTAACTTAATTTTTTCACAACAGATTTGCATACATACTCCTATCACTGCAACTTATAACACTGCTGATCATTGGGATAAACTTTTTTTCTGGAGAATATAGTAACTATATCTGTATCCCCAAGTTAAGATTGATATTAAATGCTAAAACAGCATGTTCTTATTATATTAAAAGATGGATTTATTCATATTTTCTCTTGGGACATCACAAACAATTTTTAAATTATCTAAAAGGTCAATTTTTTCCACTAACTTATTTATGTTTGCTAATTATTGAAATAGGCTAAAGGATGATTCTGGATTTAAAATGTTTAAAATCCAAAGCAGGGGCCTGCTCCATGGCCAGGTGGTTAAGTTTGCACACTCCACTTTGGTGGCCGAGGGTTTCACTGGTTCTGATCCTGGGCACAGACATGGCACCACTCATCAAGCCATGCTGAGGCAGTGTCCCACATAGCACAACCAGAAGGACCTACAACTAGAATATGCAAATATGTACTGGGGGACTTTGGGAAGAAGAATTTAAAAAAATAAGAAACAAAATAAGAAAAGAAAAAAGATTGGCAACAGATGTTAGCTCAATCATTAAATCGTTAGGCAATCGTAAAAAAAAACAATTCAAAGCAAAAGAATATAAACAATAGCCATAAAATATGAAAAGATGAGGCCATTCCTTTGATTATAATTAAAGAATTTTTTAAATAGACTAACATCCACTTTTTAAGAAAAAGCAAGGAGAAAATTTAGAAAACTTGTAATACCTGCTGAAACAACAGACAGGAGTGCAGGCAGCAGCGGTCGGGGTGAGGAGTCTACTTCATGGAAATTTGTCAGACATAAGCCCAGTACCTCTAAATTACTTGTGTAATGTTCAAGCATAAATTCTTTTTTAATAATTCTGAAAAGCAGACCATTGCTAATAAGTATATGTCAAATGGCTCTTGTTTCCAGGCACTGTCCTAGAAATGTTAGACTATTAAAAATAGATCATGGCATGGTGGTTAAGTTTGGTGTACTCCACTTTGGTGGCCCAGGTTTGCAGGTTTGGATCCCAGGCGTGGACCTACACCACACATCAGCCATGCTGTGGCAGTGAGCCACATACAAAATAGAGGAAGATTGGCAACATATGTTAGCTCAGGGCAAGTCTTCCTCAGGAAAAAAATGTATCATTCAGGTCAGAATCAGACATGGCTTTTCTCTGCAATTTTAGCTAACTTAGTTAATGCCTTATTGCTAAAATAAAGACAATGGTACCAGTCTGAAATGATCACTGTGAGAATTGAAGTAGTATATATCAATCTTAATCCTAAACAAGGTAACCTCTTTAAAAGAACTGGTATTCTCAACAATTCAATAGGTTTATTTTTTCTTAAAATGCTATTTAGGAGTATAAAAAATAGACTTTGGCAAATGGTCCTAATCTTTGCTCAGGGTGAGCTGACAAGAGCTCATGAGGTGATCGGAGGGATACTGAGAGATGCCATTCTGAATTCTACCTGTTTTTAATGTTGGCAAATGGGACCCCAAAACCTAGAAAAAAACTTCAAGAATTCCATATTTTCCTACTTTTCTATTAGTAGATTGAAATTGATGAGAGTTGTTTGACCCTTTTCGACCTAAAATAAATGGCATTTTATTAAGATGACTCTTCCATTACATGAATCCTGTATCTTTTCCTTGGGACCTTTGAGACCCTTGAGATGTGTGCCTGTGATCCAAAGCACCTTCCCAACAGAAAAACCATGCATTTTAGAGGAGCAAGAAAGGAGACAGATTCCAGAATGGAGAGGATTAGAGAGTTAGCAGTCCAAAGCCTACAGGACAAAAGGCGTCACATTCTTAAAGCCTCTCACCAGGCCTCTCACAAGTCATCCCCAAGTGCTCAGAAGCCAGTCCTTATGTGTCACACTGGTGTTTGTAGACTTCATGCCCAGCAAGGCTCACCTACAAATTCTGGAAAGTCTGGTTAACAGACTCTGGCTAGAGAGGAGCAGAGCAGGTGAGAGTGCAAAAGAGGACGTACCCTGCCCCCTCAGCCCAGGTTTCTGAATAAACTGACTTGTGAATTCTCTGGGAAGTTCACAGAACTTTGTGTCAATTGTACATCTGTTCTCTAGAGTTGATTCCCTTCTGTTTAATAATCTAGAAAACAAAACGCTTGGATCATCAAATATTTCTTCATAAATGACTGAATTCTCTCTTCCTCACTTTCTGTCTCTTTATATATACAAGTTCATGTATATGTATTATACATATGTATCATGTATATGTATACATATTTATGATAGCAAAAAATGTTGAGGTGGTCTTTTAATCTTAACTATAGTACTTGATCTTCAAATGATTCTTTGCTATTATGTACATCAATGAGTTCCAGGAGATACTACATCAAGAAAACTTGTGATTGCCTGCCTTATTTTAGAGCTAAAATTTAAACAATCGTCAGATGTCAATGATTTTCTGCAACGTGTTCCTGCTGTTAATAAGGGAGGAATGCTATCTTCTGTCACATGGTAATCAAGATGTAGAGAGCCTGAGAATATCTAGTACATGACTATGTGACCAAAAATAGCGCAAGGTTGAACCAGTTAGCTGGTTGGGGGTAAACTCTAGAGGGAGAACTTAGTATTTTAATGGAAGTGGGCATTTTTTTAAGGATAGAGGGCAATGATTATAACATCAGAACCAACCAATAAAGCCAATGGTTATTGTTAAGAAGAAAAGGAGTTTAAATAAATAGAAATGGCTCTTAAGACTAAAACTAGAACAGAGACAGGAATCCACATGGAAGCCATTTGATCCCAGCCATACAGCCTCTCACAAAGCCCCCCTAAACTGCCGTAACCTGTCTCATTCTGGGATTCACTGTGATAATTCTTCTGCGCTTCCTGGAGAGTAGAACCAGTGAAGAGCCCCAGTCAGGAGGACTGTTTCACAAGGAAAACTGAGTAAGCTCAGTTGAGATCACAGCCACCTTTAGTGTACAGAGGACAAAACCTACCAGAGTCCATGGGAAAGCAGAGAATTATTTAAAAGTATCAGGGGAGGGGCACTGAATTGAGGATATTCTTTTGTTTTTGAGGAAGATTAGCCCTGAAATAACATCTGCTGCCAACCCTCCTCTTTTTGCTAAGGAAGACTGGCCCTGAGCTAACATCCCTTCCCATCTTTCTCTACTTTATATGTGGGATGCCTGCCACAGCATGGCTTGCCAAGTGGTGCCATGTCTGTACCCAGGATTTGAACTGGTGAACCACAGACCACCAACAAGAAACCTGTGAACTTAACCACTGTGCCACCAGGCCAGCCTGAGGACATTCTTTACCTCACTTTACAGCAGATGCATTGAGCACCCACTGTATGCCAGAGACTATAACAGGCACAGTGAATGCTTATCCAAACTCATTTCACAGAGCTTGATACTTCATGCATTACACTCCAGCAGCAATGCTCTTGTCTGTTCTTGGAACACATGAAAGCCTGGGCATGCATGTCTCCCACTTCTAGGAATGCTCACAAGAGTGACTTCCTCTTACTAAATTCTGTTCATTATCTTGGCATTAGCTTAACTGATACTTCTCCAGAGAAATCTTTCTTTGATATCCATCCCAAACCTACTATAATCTCTCATCACGCTATTTCCTATCTTTCATAGCTCATTTCAAATTTTATACCTACATGTTTTTCCTATGATTACATTTTATTGTCTGTCTGACCAATAGACTGGAAGCTAGTGGTTCTCAAACTTGGCTGCACGTGAAATCATTAAGGGCCTTTTAAAAAAATTACTAGTGCCAAGACCCCACTCCTAGAGATTCAGAGTTAATTATTCTGGGGCAAGGTCTGGGCCTCAGAAATATTTAAGAACTTCCCAGATGATTTGGTAGATAAAGCTGATAATCTATAATGTAAAGTCTCTGAGACACGAACCTGTTATGAAAAAGACTATATCATTTTTTTTCAGTTATTATATTGAGGACATGATGGTTTATAACATTGTGTAATTTCAGGTGTACATTATTATTTATCAGTTTTTCTACAGACTGCATCATGCTCTCCACCAATATTCTAATTTTTACCCATCACCATACATATGTGCCCCTGTACACGTTTCACCCACCCCTAACCCAATTCCTCACTGGTAACTACTAATCTGTTCTCTTTATCCACACATGAATCAAATCATGTGGTGTTTGTCTTTCTCTGTATGGCTTATTTCACTTAACATCATACCCTCAAGGTAATCCATGCTGTTGCAAATAGGATGATTTTGTCTTCTTCTCATGGCTGAGTACTATTCCACTGTATATATACACCACATCTTCTTTAACCATTCATCCATAGAAGGACATGGGTTGCTTTCATGTCTTGGCTGTTATGAATAGGGCTGCAACGAACATGGGGGTGCATAAGTCTCTTTGAATCGTTGATGTCGTGCTCTTTGGACAAACACCCAATAGTGGGATAGCTGGGTCGTATGGTATTTCCATTTTTAATTTTTTTGAGAAATCTCCATACTATTGTCCATAGTGGCTGCACCAGTTTGCATTCCCACCAGCAGTACATGAGGGTTCCCTTTTCTCCACATCCTCTCCAACATTTGTTAATTTTTGTAATGTTAATTATAGCCATTCTAATAGGTGTAAGGTGATATCTCATTGTAGTTTTGATTTGCATTTCCCTAATGATTAGTGATGTTGAACATCTTTTCGTGTTCCTATTGGCTATCTGTATATCTTGTTTGGAAAAATGTCTGTCCATATCCTCTGCCAATTTTTTGATCAGATTGATTTTTTGTTGTTGTTGAGTTGTATGAGTTCTTTATATATTTTGGAGATTAACATCTTATTGGATATATGATTTGCAAATATTTTCTCCCAGTTGGTGGATTGTCTTTTCATTTTATTCATGGTTTCCTTTGCCTTGCTAAGCTTTTTAGTCTGATGTAACCCATTTGTTGATTTTTTTTCTTTTGTTTCCCTTGCCTGAATAGACATGGTATTCAAAAAGATGCTGCTAAGACTGATGTTGAAGAGTGTACTGCCTATATTTTCTTCTAGGGGTTTTATTGTTTCAGGTCTTACATTCAAGTCTTTAATCCATTTTAAGGTAATTTTTGTGTATGGTGTAAGATAATGGTCTACTTTCATTCTTTTGCATGTTATTGTCCAGTTTTCCCAGCACCATTTATTGAAGAGACTCTCCTTTCTTCATTGTATGTTCTTGGTACCTTTGTTGAAGATTAGCTGTCCATAGATGTGTGGCTTTATTTCTGGGATTTGAATTCTGTTCCATTGATCTGTGTGTCTGTTTTTGCGCCAGTACATTTTGTTTTGATTACTATAACTTTGTAGTATATTTTAAAGTCAGGGATTGTGATCTCTCCAGCTTTCTTCTTCTTTGTCAGGATTGCTGTGGCTATTCAGGGTCTTTTCTTGTTCCATATAAATTTTAGGATTCTTTGTTCTCTTTCTGTGAAGAATGTCATTGGGATCCTGATTGAAATTGCACTGAATCTATAGATTGTCTTATGTAAATGAGACATTTTAACTGTGTTTGTTCTTTAATCCATGAGTGTAGATTATCTTTCCAGTTCTTTATGTCTCCTTCTATTTCTTTCAATTGTCTTATAGTTTTCAGTGTTTACATTTTTCACCTCTTTAGTTAAGCTTATTCCTAGATATTTTATTCTTGTTGTTGTGATTGTAAATGAGATTACATTCTTGATTTCTCTTTCTTCTAGTTTGTTGTTAATATATAGAAATGCAACTGATTTTTGTTAGTTAATTTTGTAACCTGCAACTTTGCTGTAGTTGTTGATTATTTCTAATGGTTTTCTATCTGGATTCTTTAGTGTTTTCTATGTATGGTTTTCCTGAATCACGTTGTCTGCAAGCAGCAAGTGTTTTGCTTCTTCATCGCCTACTTGGATTCCTTTTGTTTCTTTTCTTGCCTAATTGCTCTGGTCAAAACCTCCAGTACTATGTTGAATAGGAATGGTGAGAGTGGGCACTCTTGACTTGTTCCTGTTCTCAGAGGGATGGCTTTCAGTTTTTCTCCATTGAGTATGATCTCGGCTGTGGGTTTGTCATATATGGCCCTTATTATGTTGAAGCATTTTCATTCCATACTCATTTTATTGAGAGTTTTATCACAAATAGATGTTGGGTCTTGTCAAATGCTTTCTCTGTATCTAGGGAGATGATCATGTGATTTTCCTCATTTTGTTATTGTGGTGTATCACATTGATTGATTTGCAGATATTGAACCAGCCCTGAGTCTCTGTTATAAATCCCACTCAGTCATGGTGTATGGTCTTTTTAACATACTGCTGTAGTTGGTTTGCCAATATTTTGTTGAGGAGTTTTTTCATCTATGTCCATCAGTGATATTGGCTTGCAATTTTCCTTCTTTGTGTTGTCAGAGTATATCTCTTTAGATTACTACCACACCACTTGTGTCCAGTAGAGTGCCTACCACAATACCAGAGACTCCTGAATGAAAACATGGGCTCTCACATTGAGCAACTCAAGAATGACATGCAGAATAAACAGGTTTTTCAATTATGACTAAAAAGCTTATAGATATTTTTTGTAAAGTAAGAGTAGGGAGACAGTTTGGCTGAAATCAGAAGGATATCAAGCAGCAAGTAAGGTGTTGTTTGAGTGGTCTGAATGGGTTCAAGTTACAGGTACAAATAGTTTAAATATTCACCCTTTTATTGGCTGTGTGAGCTTTGGCAAATTTTTTGCCTTGCTTGTGCCTCTGTTTCGTCATCAGAAAAGTGGCAATAATAATGATACCTAACTCATAGAATTCTTGTGAAAATTTAATGAATAAATGAGTATATAGTAAGTGCTAAGTAATTACTAATTGTTATCTGGTATCATTATCAGTAGCTAAGTATTTTATTCTGAACATACAACTACATATTAACCTGAAGAGAGTGACATATTCTAAGGGAAATTGCCTGTCTTCCACTATTGCCTTGGAAAATGAGCACTGTGTAGCAACAAGATGAAAATAATGCCTTGGACACTGCCACAGTCTAATGAGGTCATGGCTATTCAGTCAGAGACCTTTGGAACGAAGCCCAGCCACACAATTCACGAAAGCACTGAGAATTTCTCTCCTCCAAAGAAAACTCTAGATTTGTCTCTTTGTTTTGTGTTCTTACAACACAAATTTTATCCAATATGTAAATTATCTAGGTAGATATATACATGTAAAAATTACTGACAAACAAGAAAATATGCTGACATAGCAAAAAAAATGTTTGGAGTTAATGGAGGTTTGAAGAGTAGACAAGGTAAAAAAAAAAAAAATTAAAGCACAAATAAGAAAAGACTCCCAAATTTTTGGGACGATATTGAGAGTTGGTAAATACCAAAGCTCTAAAAGCCAAATTTATGATGTCATTCTGGTTATTAGCATTCTTTCAAATGTATGCTGCCAAAGATTGCCAATTTATACAATAAAATAGATGTAAATAATTAATTCAGCAATAATGTCCCTCAATTTTCTTTCAGAAAGAGCTAGTTGGAGAAACAGTAGCTTGAAATTTATTAAACATGTGCTCTGATTCTATAGATGACTTTTGTTCAAGCTCCTTTTCTTGATACAAGGAAAACAAAACCAAGTCCAGAAGTGCTGATGGATTTCTTTCAGAGCGTGCTTGAGAGTGTGTACCTCATATGGTCCATAATGACTGGCAATGTTATTTACTTACAAGGGGAATTGGTACCTTCAAAGGGCTGTCTTTTTCCAATCCCACAGTCTTTAACACTATTTTTATTGCACTGAATTCTCACTTTTCCATAGAACTGAATAGTCTAAGTCACGATGATGAGTCTGGTCTTCAGAGAGTATGAGTTCTAATTTGTGAGTCTAATTAGAAATGCTGCTAGGGAAGGTCATATCAGAAACAGTGATGCTAAACCCCTTTTGCTGGAAAGGTCTTTGAGCCAGAGAATTCCTTCCTCCGTACATAACTGGCTGGTAATTCTTTACCATCATTATGAATACATGAACATTGCCAGGGTAACAAAAGAAAAGTTTCAAAGCTGTTGGAATCAAGAATTTCAAGTATTTCCTTTCTAATATGAAACATAAAGGTGATGAATGTCAGTTCTTTAATTTTTAGAGTTTTAACAAAACTGGAAAAAGCATGATAAAAGCCTAGTGTCAGAAGTTTAGTTGGCTATTATTATAAAGTGCCTTATAATTCCTGAAATTAAATTTAAGAGGAAACCAATCTTTAGACAAGTCAATAGTTTTTAATGGACAGGTAACATCAACATAGACTTCACGTATGAGCTTCACTTTCATGTCTCTATTTTTTCCTCGTCTGCAATCCTTCTCCTCAAAACTAAATTTTAAATATAATACAGGTGATATTACTATCCAATACCTGTTATTTTAGAGGTCTGCTTTTGTTGTCGCTGAAGTCTGATCAAAAGATTGCTGAGATTTACTTTACATCCTACCTTTACATTCTGAATAGAGAAAATATTTTCTTGTTGAATATTCAAAACCTCAGGATTAGTTTAATGCAGGGTCTCTTATGCTTCTTCACAGAACTGTCATGAAACTCTCCTGCATGCAATTTTTCAGTCAACACAGTTAGAACATTTATACACCCACACCAGCTGAGCTGTGGCAACTCTGCTGTTTGGGGGTCTGTCTGTCTGTCCTACCTTGTAAACAGATAACAGCTGAGTAGTTTGATCTAAAATGAGAGCTCCTGTTTCTGCTAGTTTAGTAACTGGTAACACTTCTCAGCAGGAGAACTTGTTAGCACAACCATCGTCTGTAGCTGTACAAATGTTGCAAAAGCAGTATTGCAATTTGGAAAAGCAAGTTAAGGAACCGTAGACCGCACTTTAACTGCTTATATGTGCACACTGCTTGATATAAAAGTTTTCTAAAATAATACTTTTAAGTACAGAAGATAAATAACATATTTTTACTTTCTATAACAAAATAACAGTAATTTTAGAAATATCTATTAACGTGATGGACAGTGAAAGAATATAATGAACAAATGCAAACAATAAAACCACCACTATCCTTCCAACAGACACACCCTGGTGGCTTTTTAAAAAATGCCATTTAATACCATCCCATGAATTACTAACCTGGATCTCTGTAAAATGAAATCAATTCCAATTTGGAAAGGGTTACATTTTGTCGTTATTTATTTAGGATATAGAAACCCCCAATAATTGCTTGAAAGAAATCACTATTTTAGGCTTAATCTGAGTTAGCGAACTCCATGTGTAGTTCTGGAAATGAGCAAGGCTCAAGGGCTTTATCGGGACCTAAAGGCATGTGAGAAGAATGACGACTTAGCAGTTGCGTTCTTAGATGGGAGACTGAGATAGTTCTGCCCAATGCTTTTCAGGCTGTGACTGACTGGAGTGGGTCAAAGGACGAAAGTCTACCAGAAGGATTTGCAATAGTTTAGATTTAGAATGACGCAGTACCTAAAGTACTGTACGCTTTCTGGAAGCCCAATGGGTAAATAGAAGAATGAGGGGTCTGATTTTCTCTTAGGTGCTCAAGGCTGCCTGAATGAAGTACCGCTTCAAAGTTCAACGGGCAGACTACATCACCGGCAGACTGCATTTCCGAAAGCCACATTTGGGGCAAAGAGGTCAGAGAAAAGAATAGCATGGTTAGTGCCTGGAGTCTTTAGGAGCCTAAATTAAAAATTTTGAACATAAAAAGAATTGCCTTCAAACAAGAAGCAAGACATTTGGAAGCTTTAAAATTTGAAATGAAAATAAAATGTTGCTCTTTTACCTTAAAGTAGAAAGAATTGAAGGAGAATGGGGAAAAACTTACCAAGGTTAACAGAACCTGTACAAGTGAGAACTGCGATACTCTTTTATGAAATGATGTATTTCAGATAGTCATCATTTGACATCACTTTTTTTTCTGTTTTCAGAATTTTGCAGGCTTTTTTTCACCTCCAGTTTTTCATATCTCATATATCCTCGCCTTATAATGCTAGGTGATAGTAGCAATATTATGAGTTTTTATTTTGATTTTCATTTCTTTATTTGATCTATGATAACCTCAGGGGAAAATGGTAACAATATGGCTTTTAAATTTTTAGGGAAAATTATATTAAATCCAATTTGGAAAAGATGATCCAGTTGACATTTGACATTACATGTGACAACAAAACCTGCAACATAAGCTGCTAAAACGAGTATACATGGTTTTCCATGCTTTTTCCCCCCTTTGCTTTAAAGTGAAACAAATTGAGAGCTTTCTTCACCCTTTGGCTAGAGCTGGGCTTTGTGGGCAGAGGTCATGTTTTTAGCAAGTGTAAGTTTGCCTCAGGCTGGACGGCTGCTTTGAGAAAGGGAAAAAGGCGATGAGTACATTACTATCCGTGTGTGTGTTTAATATAGCCCAGGAGGCAAGTTACTCTGCACAGAACTTCTATAGCCGTTACACTCTGATGCTGGTGGAGAGCTCTTCCTCAGTCAGACCTCCACCATCCCGCGGGCCTTGTCCTTTAGGACAAAAGAGGATGGCAGTGAACGGGAACAATTGATGTTGTCAGCTCTCTCTGTATCTTGTCAGTGCTGGACCACACAACTCCTCTTCCTCCCCTACGGCTAGCAAAAGGAAGCACTGAATTATTGTAATAAATAAGAATTTTATGATTTCTAAGTAGTATTTATGAATTCAGTCTCTAAGCATTATTCTGTAAATGTCAAAAGAGGCAGTCTCTTTGAAAACAAAGATACCTAACTTTTTTCAACTAGTATTAAATACTAAAAAAGCACTTAGTGAATAACGTGTTTAAACCTTGGCTCCTCTACTTAATTGCTGTGTGGTCTTGAATAATTTGCTGAATGTCTCTGCAGTTCAATTTTTTAATCTGTATAATGGAAATGATGATAATAGTTGCTTCTTCCTAAAGTAACTGCACGAATTCAGTAAAAAATACATGTAAAGAACTTTGAACAGTGAATGCCATCTTGTAATTGCTCCATAAATATTATTTTATCATTATTATAATTATTGTTAAAACTCCTGGGGATTTGCACACAAATTATGTCAAATTTTACACTGATGTGTGTTTGAACAGCCTTAAGATTTGGTTTGTTGATATGACTTTGGAGATGATCTATGGTTTCAGCTCCTTTAAAAAATATCTTGGGGTCAGCCTGGTGGCGCAGCGGTTGAATTCGTGTGCTCTGCTTTGGCAGCCCAGGGTTTGCCAGTTCTGATCCCCAGTGCAGACCTAGCAGGGCTCATCAAGGATTGCTGTGGCAGATGTCCCACATATAAGGTAGAGGAAGATGGGCACAGATGTTAGCCTAGGGCCAGTCTTCCTCAGCAAAAAGAGGAGGATTGGCAGCAGATATTAGCTCAGGGCTAATCTTACTCAAAAAAGTTTTTTAAAAAAATGATCTTAACATTTCTTAAATGCATAGCTTGGCATATATATATAATTATGTGACTTGATAGAAGTGTTAGCTAACACTACAGACGGGGTCAAATTGCAATATAAAGTTTCAAATCAACATGTTGTACACTTTAAGCAACATTATATGTCAATTATATCAATAAAAATAGCTTATGGCACTTAAAGCTTACAGCATCAATAAAGAAAAAGTAAATATATAGAGGAGTAATAAAAATTTCTATTTGCTTAAAGTTACTCATGGTCACTAAAAGCTTAACATTGGTCTACATGGTCATCACTTCATGATAAAAAATGGACCAAGGATCTTAGAATGAGCATAGCTTCATACACACTCTGATATCCACACATGCTTCTAACTTTGGGATGTTTTGTTGTAGTAAATTGAAAAGAGACCACATGGTAGACATACATTTCTGATACTACCTCAAATTCCCACCACTTCTAGGATTTCTTGAAAAAGCTTTAGATTTTGTATGTTCCTTGAGAATCTGTAGCTCTAATCAGGAACACGCATAGTGGGTAGCAAGGCTCTAATAAACATTAATGAAATGAATTGATGAAAGTTTCCATTTTTTCCTAAGTAAAACAAGTGGTTCTTCTTGGTTCTCCTACCTTTCCTTTCTCAGTGCCTGATAACAGTGACTACCTCCATTCCTACAGGTCTTTCCTCCTGTCTTCCATTAGGCTGTTCCTTTTGCTCTCATCCTATTTTTTTTTCCTTTCTGTTTGTTTGCTTCCTTTTTTGTTCCTAATAGAAATGACCTCACAAAGCCCTTTCCTTAAATCTTTAACAGTCTTTCCTCTCACTTATGTTCACTGTGAAATCTTTCACCTCTGTGGCTTCTACTAACACTTCTAGACTCATTATTTTTAAATCTTAATCTCTAAATTATGAACTCAGCTGTTTCCAGTTCTGTTTCAAACTTGAAACATTTGTATTTGGATATCCAACCATCCTTTCAAGCTCAAAATGCCTGCTTATGGCTGGGCCCTTTGTCTTCAAAACTCGATCCCAGTGAGAGGTCACCAGGTCTATTACACATATGTTGACCATCTTTTGACCAACTAGATTGAAAACCAGGAAAGCATTGATAATATGCCCCAACTTTACTTGTAGCTGATGACAGCTTGTCCTTGACCAGTCATTTCTTCTTTGAAACATCACTAAGACTTGCTCTTTGTCCTCTGGTTCCAAAGTTACCACCTGAGTAGAAACCTTTCAACTTGCATTATGGAATTGCCTTGTAGTTTCCTGTCTTTGGCATTTCCACAATCTTCTGTAACCAACATGCTACCCTCAGATTAATCTTGATGAGACACCACTTTCATCTTGCTGCTCTCCAGCTGCTCTCTCTGTGAAAAGCACCTCTTATGATCTTCAGAGCAACCAGAAATCATCCCCAGTCCTTCTGTTCAAATACATTTCCTACAACATACACCCTTTGTTCACTCAGTGTTTCTGAAACTCCCACTTCCATGCCCAGACTCAAACCCATGACAGATAGACTGTCCTTCCTTCTGTACTTCTTCTCATGCTGGTCATCCTCCAAAGCCCACAGCACACTCTTTCTTCCCTGTAGAGCCTCTGAAGTGAAGTGATTTCAAGTCTCACTGTTTCCCTTTTCTATTTTTGTGCTGCTCTGAGGGTCCATGGTTATCGCACTGCTGCACGGTTAGGCACTTCTGACTTCTCTAGTGATATCGATTATCCCAGTCAAATTTTAAATTCCTTAAGAAAAAAATCAGGCCTTGGGCTCTCTTCATATCTTCATAGGATTAGCACAGTTTTAGGCACTCCAGGGGACGTCAATACATGATTTTTTGGTTTTTTTATTTTTAGATATATAATTGATCATAAGAAGACTCTTAAAGTTCCTTTTTCCTTACTGATCTATAATGTCACCTGCATCATATACTAAAATTCCTTATTTTCACGAGTCTGATCTTGGGTTTTCTATAATATCCTATGGTTAAGTACTACACATTCATAATTACTAGAACTTTATAATAAGCTTTGAATAGTTTTAATTTTATATTTAATTATAAATAAGCTAGAAGAGTTTTAGTTTAGCTGAAGCTCATGGGACTTGGCAAAACATTTTCTTGAATTTGGACTTCGAAGTCTTTCAGAGTTCTTTAGCTAATTTCATTCCTTTACACTTACATATGCACTTTAAACTTTCACTGAATACAGAAAGTATACAAACAAGAGTATAGTTCACTGATTTTTCATCCAATGAACCTACCTTTGACGGTTAAAACTCTAAAATGGTTTTCAAGATTCCTGCCCCTGATGTGCATGCCCTGTATGATCTTCAGGACCGTGAATGTGATGGATTTCATTCCTGTGGTTAGAATATGTTATGTCACAGTGGACTTCAAGAAATATTTTGATTGGACCTGACCTAATCAGGTGAGCCCTTAAAAGGGACTTGGTTCTTCCTGAACACAGAGATTCTAAACACCAGAGGGGTCTGGGCTAAGCATAAGAATGCAAGGGAGATCCTTGTTGCTGTCTTTAAAGATGGAGCCATGTGGCAAGGAATGCAACTTTAGTCCTACGTATTTGAGGAATAGAATTCTGGCATAACCATATGGGCTTGGAAGAGTACCCTAAGCTCCAGATAAGAAAGCAGTCCAGCTGATACCTTGATTTAGCTTTGGGAGACCCTAGGTAGAGAACTCAGATACACACCGTACCTGGACTTCTGACCTACAGAATTATGAGCTAGTTAATGGATGTTTTAAGCTGCAAAGTTTGTGGCAATGGAAAGCTAGTACATCATTTATTGTAGTTATGCCCCTCCAAAAAAATCATATTATCAGCAACCCAGAAGTGCCCCCGTTAAGTTTAGCCATAGCTATACCTTGTATCACTTGAGTTTCTTTTCTGATGCTTCCCAGTTCCATGTCTCTTGCTTTATCCTCCAGGAGTACATCTATCATTTCTAGAGAGTAAGAAGTGCCAGTCATGATGGAAGCAGGCTGTATCCGCTCCTCCACTCAGCCTCCTGTCAGAATCTCATGACGATGAGAAGTGCATTTGAAGAGAGAACACTTCCTGAAAGACCATCATGATAAGAGCTGATTCTCACAGAGGCCTCAGCGAATGATCATGTCTCTCTCAGGATACCATGAAGAATATACACAAGGGTACAATCTCCAGCCCATGAGTAATTTTATGCTTTCAACTTATTCTGCCCAGAATGGAAAATGCTATGACAATAAAATCTCTGCAGTCAGGAGATTTACTCTATTTAAGCTTTTGCTGTTAACCATTTAAATAGTCTGTTTCCTGCCTTTTTGATACGTGTATCATCAAAACCATCAAAACAGCCTCCTTTTTCTGTACTGTTTATACAATCTATCTCTTAAGCATACCATCATACGACAAAGCTTGTCGCAAGTACACTATGATATACACACATGAATCTTTATTTATCCCTTGCTAATCTTAATATAGCTCCTCACACAAAACAAAACAATCTAGCTTATTTTTTTAATAGGCTTCATACCTTTTCTCTTATTTCTAAACTCTTAATGGCAATAGCCACCCAGACATTGAAGCTCTGGATAAAGTGTAAAACACATAAAAGACATTAGATTTTACACAATTGAGATGCTAGTTTAATCTTTTCTAAACTGTCAAGCAAGCAAACGTTCAGGTACTAAAAAAGTTTCAAGGATAATTAAAAGAGAAAAGAAAGCCTTTAAAATAAACCTTTCAATTATTTTCCATAGGAAAATAAGAGGTTCTAATCCTTTCATAATGAACAGCAACAAAATTAAATTCTATTCATCGCAATTGAATTTTTGAAAAGGTAAAAGAAATAATTAGTTATAAAAAATTTTTTTGCCCAGACCCATGAGCTTCAGCTAAACTAAACACTACCTCTCTAGCACATTTCTAATTAAATATGCAATTAAAATGTACACTGCACCCTAAGGCCTCCGATCCTATTTAAATAGCTTCTTGTCCTATTTTAAAAGGCAAGTTATAACTTTCTTAGTACTTTTTAAAAATCCTTTAGATTTTCCACGTGATTTCTCTAACAAACTTACCTTTCACTGAAATGCACCGCGTTAGAAAGTGAACAATGCCTTAAACAGTTAATGAGCATAAACTGGACATCTCTAAGCAGCTGATATAAGTCAAAAAGCAAAATTCTGTGAAAAATGAGTGGCTTTAAAGAAATTTAGGTGTGATTCAAATAACCACATATATTCATGTTTTTGACTTAAGTACCAGTGGAAAACTACAAAATAAAATACATGTTCCAACTCATTTTATCTCAATTATTTATTATCTAATAGAAATTAAGCTTTATATATTTCTATAATTTCAAATGATACTTTCCTGTATCATGCCTTTAAATCATATGTATGCCTATTTTTAGTAAGAACATCTTAGTGTGCTAAATTTATCAAATTATAGATGATATCTATGGAAAAAGTTCATTTCAGATTGTGTTTTTAACAAATCATTTTTGAGATGAGTCAGATTCAATATATATCAATAGACAACTGATTGGTTAATGAGGTCTCTAAGCTTTCCATGTTACGACATTCAACTGAAAGAATAAAAAAGACAATGACAATAGCTTTTATTACTAGAGGTTTTATATAGTAAAATTTTATCATTTGGACTTATTACTTAAAATCTTTCTTTGACAATGGTTAGGTTAAAAAATATACGGACCTGTCTTGGTTCTTAGGAAGAGGGCAGACTATTGATGGATTTTTGGCTTCCTTCTTAGAGGTGACCCTGGTGATGACACTAGGCAAGTCTAGGTTTGTGGATTTCAGATGAAAAATAAATGAGAAATATTCAGGGAAAGCAAAGATGCTTTTGTTTTACCACCCTCCCTCTGCCACACACATGCACATTTACCTGGAAGATCATTGGCCAACATGTCACCTTTGTGGGATTAAAAAAAGGACACTATAACTGAGATTCCAGGAGGAGCCTAGGACCTAACATCAAGCAATGCCGAAATATGTCTGAAGAGGAAAGCAGATTCTAATGAGAGCATCACATGGACAAGTCAGCCATGGTCGTTCTTTCCTGCTACACATCACCCCAGACCAGGAAAACTGTTAGATATCATAAGAAAACTAGGAATCACTGTTGTGGTGAGAACACCTCAACATATTTGAAAGGTTTATGGAAATTAGTAATATTTATAACATTTAACATTAATGAGTCTTTAATATCTAGAATTTACATGAAGAATTACTGTTCATCTAAAAGAAAAGGACAGGAAATCCAGAATAAAAATGGAGAAAGTTATCAATAGACAATATGCACATGAGGAAATCCAAAAAGCTAAAATCAGAAAAATGCAGACAACACAAGCTTTCCATATTACACCTGTCAAATTGACACAATTTGACAAAAATTAAAAATCGGATAATATCAAATGATGGTAAAAAAGGTGGAGAAATATTATATGTGGACCTGTTGGTGGGAGTTTTTATTGTAACGCCCTTTCCGCAGAGCAATCTGTCAGCATTTAGTGAAACTAGAAATGTGTAGGCCACGTGCCCAGTTATCCCCCTCCTGGTGTAACTGCAGAGATGGTCTCTCATAAGGAGTAATGGACCGCATACAAGGAACATTATTACAGCAGCTCTTGTGGTAGAAGCTGCCTGGAACCACTCAAGTTTCCATCACTAGAGATTGAACAGGATAGATGCATATTTCAGAATATTATGGAGGAATCGGGAGGAAGACACTAGATGTGCATAAAGAAGTATGGCTACATCTTAAAACCAAATTGAGAAGAAATAGTAGAGAACAAAAACAATAAGACTTACAGCCTAAATATCTGTAAATCATACATAAGACAAACCATAGAGACATGTGAATTTTATTTAAAAACTTAGAGTAGATACCTACGAGGCAGCAGGGAGTAGGGTTGGGGTACAAGGGAAGCCTTTCATGGGTTGATGATTGTAATGGGTAATAATGTGACATTGATGAAAGATTTTGATTAACTAAATTCTCTGCACTTGAGGTTCAAGATAAAGTCTGCTGATATGATAAAGTGCAAATACTACTATTGAATAGACTTACACCTACTCAAGAGAATAAACTGATTTAAGAACTCTTTGGACTACTTATATATAGACAATATGCTCATTATAAATCTTTATCTTAAGTTAGTCTTTCCTCCCAGCTTTCCTTATCAACCTTTTTGTTAGTCTAGTTTGAATTACTGTAGAGAAACTGAAAGCATTCAAACTTATTCCATAAATAAATCTTTTTATTCATCAAATATGACCTTTGCAAAGTTAGACTGTTTTTTTCCAGGTTAGACTGCTTTGTTTTTCTTTTCAAATTTTACCTTTATTTTGCTCTTGCAGAATATGAAAGTGTTTGGAGTTTGATGGGTTTTTTTTTTTTGTTTCTAGAAACTCAAAGCTAGATCTATTCAGAAAACAAATAGCAGTAATTCATTAAAGAGATGAATGACAAGAAAGTCATACAAAAACAAAAAGACTGTAATTATGTAGAGACAATATTCCAGTAAATATTGAAATGTGAACAATTTAATAGCATCAAAATCTATAATAAAGTCTTGTTTTAGTAAGAATAATTTGGTAATCTTCATCTTCAAAATTAGTATTTCTGGTCTCAGCTACTGTACCATATGTGATATACTGACTTGGATGGTATTCTAAAGGAATTCTCTTAAAACACTCAACATTCTGTATTTCCCTATTTTTTTCAGAGTTTAAAACTATACAATCGTTTCCATAGTATAATAACATTACCTAGCAATATTAAATGTTAATAGTGATAGTCTTAGACATAGACTCAACAAGAAAAGTAGACAAAAATTGCTTACAAAATATACTTTATTTCCTCAATATTTCCAGGTTAAAAGCAGCATTGGAGAGCTAATTTAGCTTCAGTTTAATACTAGAACATAGGAAAAGAATGGTGTGTTCTTCAACCTATGATATATCCTTAGTTTTGCCTTTGACCGCAACAGCCTGAATCAATACTGGTGATGGAGTAAGAAACGGAACCCAGAACTGAGTGCTAGGCCTATATGATGGGCCTTGATAAGTCAGATCTCAGGAATGCATGAAAAGTCTTGGTATGTGCCCACTCAGATCATTCAAGTTGGCAGGAGCTCATCTGGGCAAGGCAGAATTCCATGGCCAACAAACTAAGCATGTCCAGCAAGGAACTAAGGAGATTCAAGAAGCTGCATGCATTACACTTGCCCTTGCCAGGTATCCTCCAATCCCCACTGCTGAAAGTCAACTCCTTTGGCTAATCACAGGGAAATGTAATTTGCACAAGATTTTTGTGCTAAAATGTTTATTTTTACCAAGGTTCTCTGAGGTTATTTCAACTTCCTCAAAGGAATTAAATATGGTTTGAGGTGAGCTTAGAAAAATGGATAGGAAAAACCGGCAGGAAAAGATGGAATTGAAGGCAAGTTGAAGGAACATCTTTGGCAAAGTGACAAAAGTTTTGAAATGTGGCATGTGTTCAGAGATGCCGGGCATTTGCACGGGAGAGGACTGAGAGATGAGACTAGAAAGGAGGCTCAGAGTTACTTCATGGATAATTTGAATGTAAACTAAACTGTTTGGATTTGAGTGTTTATGCCAGCATTCTCAAGATTGTTATTTCCCATTAAGCATACCCCCATATGTGGATATTTAATCATTATATACATGTGCTCATATGATTACATAACATGTATGTTTATAGTAAAACAAATCCAAAATTTTAAAGGATGATATAAAAATATGTCAAAAAAGGGGCCGACCCGGTGGTACACAAGTTAAGTTCACAGGTTCTGCTTCGGCGGCCTGGGGTTCACCAGTTCAGATCCCAGGTGCAGACCTACACACCACTTGTCAAGCCATGCTGTGATAGGTATCCTACATATAAAGTAGAGGAAGATTGACACGGATGTTAGCTCAGGGCCAGTCTTCCTCAGCAAAAAGAGGAGGATTGATGGTGGATGTTAGGTCAGGGCTAATCTTCCTCAAAAAAAAAAAAGATACATAGAAAAAGAAATTCTAAGATTAAGATGGATCATTATACACCCTCCTGGAGTGCACATACTTGAATTCAGAAACCAAAGTTATTATAAGTATTAATAAAGATTATTGAACATAGAAGTAATATAGTGATCCAAATATATTATATATCGTCAGCTTTACCTAAGAGTTAAATTGTCTTCTGCTAGAAAATTTTACAATTTGATATAACATAATTATATCATTTCAAGAAATTAAAGGAATACAAGGAAAATATAAGACATGGACCAGAAACAGCTACTCTAGGTATACTATATAGCTCTGTGATTTGTTTTATCATCTTACAAACTCATATGCAGACAATTATGTTTTCACCAGTTCTCTAAACTGGTTTAGAGTAGTGATTTGCAAGCTATCCTTCACATACCTGGGTAGCAGCCTCAGATGCTCTGGTTGGATGGAAGAAGGGTTGGGGAAGATTGATTTGGTGAATCTTTGGGACCCATCCATAGCATCTCTGATAATCCAGCTCATACCCTGAGACTTCTGGAGGATTGCATTTGATAAAGTGTACCCCTGCTTTCAAAATAAAAAGTAAAAACCACTTAAGCAGATTATAAGGCCAAGAGGAAGCAGCATTTCTTTACAATTAGATGTAATTCCAAACTTAGCTTTGCTATACCTTCAGATCACCTGTTACCTACGTATAGTGGCCATGTTGCTTCCCAACAGAAATTTACATTTTTCAATTATGTTATTTAAACAAATAACATTAAAACATAACTTAGTCGGCTAATATGGTCCAGCAATAGAGATATACAAATTGACTATCGCATTGCAATGCAAAGCTCTTACTTTTTTCTGTTACACCAAACAAAAAGTAGAACAAGGAAGAGAATAAAATATCTGTTGTGGTGTAGTAACTGCATTTCTTCCTTTGAAGGAAGCATATTAATCCAGTTGAGAGAAATGATTACTTAATGGGGTTTTGTACTAGTACCAGGAAATTCCACTTATGTTCTTTGGCAAGAACATTGCATTTGAATCTTGGTTCCTCTTAGAGAAAAGACGTAATTGACAGCTGAGAAAGTACTTTTTGATTCTCATGAATATTAACTAATAAGATGCATTCTTCCTACTGAAATATTAAAATTTACAATACTGTGAAGCTGGCTATATAATTGTGATGAAGATGTAAATATTATAGTTAATACAGTGACAATATAATGTGACAGCCATAATAGTTCTTGACTGAATTTTGGGAAAATGTGGATAATAAAGAGCAAATAAATATTCAGAAGTTCTTCAAGATAATGCTACTCATTTGCTACCTTATGGATGACTTGGTTGCAACTCATTATTCCCATAGCAACCTTTTTTGTGTTGTTCTTTTTTAACAGAAGATATAAGTTATTATTTTTTATTTGATATTAGTGGTTCAAAACATGGATCTTGAATTTCATAATACCTAAACTTACAAAAATTATTCAAAATCACTAATAGAAAAATAGTTTTGCAAATTTATCTCCCCGTTTTCTCTCCCAGATTTAACATTTTCTGTTAAGCAATGACCAATTAATTCATAAGTTCTTTGTCTAAAGAAATAGAGTGAACAGATGCTTTCCCCTCTCGCTCTCATTGTCAGGGTTACTTCCAAATGATACTGGATAGTTTTAAACATTTCTCCTCAAACCTTATGAATTTAGAGTGTCTGCTTTGCAAACTCCTGAGATTTTTATGTCGAGATATGTTTAATTAAAATAGGTTTTAACAAATAACAGCTGTATGGAACAATGCCTGGGCCACAAAGAGAAATATGTAACACCTTTTATTTTTTAATTGTTTTGGTGGAGAGGACTTTGCTCCCTGCATTAACTAGGAAAGGAAATACCTTTTTCCTTTACACCAACCAAGTTCCTAAGAAAGAGTCTGATAATCTTTACAAAGGATCCTGTTGAAGTGATTTATCCTTATGTTCTATTTATATGAATTCTGTTATGAATATTAATAGAAAATTTGTATCTGCACATTCTTGACTGGTAAAATATTTTTCATGCCATAACAAAATCATGTCTTAAATATATTTGTCTTATGTAAAATTTGATCAAAATATTTATAATTCTTGATCACATTTTATTTGGGATCCAATCACACGAATACAGGACTTCTCAAACTCAGCACAGTTGACATTTGGGACCAGACAGTGTTTTGTTGTGAGGAGTTTACCTGTGCATTCTGGGAGATTTAGCAGCATCACTGGTCTCTGTGGCCTAGATGTCAGTAGCTCGCATGTACACACACACGTACAAACACACACAAAAAATGTGTCCAGATCTTGCTAAATGTCCCCTGGTGAGCAAGTAACCCCTAGCTGAGAACCACTACTCTAATACATATTTTATAAGAAATCGAGCTTTAGGCTACAAATAGTATGTTCCATTTATTTGGACTCTTTTGAACTTTCAAAATTCCATATGTTAGCAACTAAATCTTATTCTTAGCAATAATAGAAAATTAATAAATATACATGATATTTGGTAAAAAAAAAAAGAGTAAGTACTTTACTAATGGAAAACTATTACTTAAATTTAATAAAAATTAGATTTCAAAATATCTAAGAATGTAGTAGGTGTTTATGGGTCCACACTGTGAAGTTATGTATAATTTCAATAAACCAAATTAACATGTAAAAGTTCCTCTAATAGATATACCAGAAAAACTATTCATGCCCACCTACCAGGAAAATAAGATTTTGAAATACTAGCCATAACTTCTAAGTTACTATGATCTCTGTTACACTATTCTGGAAAAAGTAGGGAAGTAGGCATATAACCAAAACTTAAACATATAAACAAAAATTTAAGAGGAAGCAAAAGACCATGGGGAAAGAAATGTTTTTTTTTCCAGAGAGCTTGGTGGTCCTCACAGTTCCTTTTTACGGAGGATTTCTTTCTACTTAAGATTGTATGTCAATATGAACAGCAGCTTCTAGAAGGAAGCACAAGTTGGAGTTACTCTCTAGAAAAAAACATTCTTTCCTTGATGGTCTGATGTTTTTCTGACCCTCGTTAATGTGCCGCCATACTGTGTTTAATGTGCCATCCTGTGTTTAAAGTTTAACAGGTTAAAAAGAAGTTATTACTTTCTTACAAAACTGAAACAGGTTCCCCCTAACTGGGAGAACAATATCGTGAACAAATGTGAAAATACGAAGTGACTGGGCTAGATGTAACAACCGTGGCAGAACTCTTCCAGCATCAACAATGGGAACCACAACTATGGCAGTAATTAGGGTTGTACTCTAGAAACATGGCTCAAGTACAAGGACAGAGGTTATAAGAAATCTCTACAGGTAGCACTAAGAGACATCAGCCTGCACAAGAAAACATCTGACCAGTAGCTTTGCTTGGGATTCAATAAGTGATGAAATAAAAGAGGTTTTGGAGTATGACTGACACTGCTTTTAAGCACTTGTGGTTAAAAGATAAGATTGGTTCTTCAATAAAGAATGAATACCTAATGTAACATTGTTCTTGAGTTACTAAGCAAGTAGGGTTCTTCGAAACATCTTTATTACAAGTGGTCTTAAAACACTTCTCTACATGCAATGCAGAATTTGTGTAACTTCCATTCACTGATATAACATTGTTCTCCATGTACCAAGCAAGTAGTATTCTTTTTTTTTTTTAGGTCATTAACATACCATTCTATACAGTCGTGAATTGCTTAACAATATATTCTAAGAAATGCCTCATTTGGGTATTTCATTGTTATGTAAACATCATAGAGTACACTCACACAAACCTCGATGGTATAACCTACTACACACCTAAGCTATATGGTACAAATCTTATCTGACCACTGTGGTATATGCAGTCTGTTGTTGACTGAAACAGTGTTATGGAGTGCACGACTGTATACACATGTAGAGAATTATGTCAGAACATTTGCAATGAAAATGTTTCTAAGAACACTACAAAAAATGAATGACTAATGAAAGCTATGCTTAGATACACATAAAAGATTTGACGAGTGTTTTGTAGTGGTTACAGGTGGATGTAGTATATACACTTACACGTAATTAAAAGATAGTTGTACATATGTAGGCCTGCTTTTCCCACAATATCACTTGGCTATTTTCTTGCCAAACCTGACTGCTAAATGACTCACATAAAGTGCAACTACGCCGGGATTTTGGTTATTTTCAATTCTTTGATTTATAAAATAACGCAATGAAGTGATATTCTTAGTTTGGAAATCAAGGCAACATTTATTCAAGCCCAGAAAGCTTATCCTGCTACAATGTACCTGTCTAAGCACAGACAGACCTTTTCCCTGTTATCATTTACTGCCCTGACAGATAAAAGTAACTACCATATTTTCAGAGCAAGCT
The DNA here is from genome assembly GCF_041296235.1 of Equus asinus. Lineage (NCBI taxonomy): Eukaryota > Metazoa > Chordata > Mammalia > Perissodactyla > Equidae > Equus > Equus asinus. The sequence goes on from NC_091800.1 coordinate 65,212,447, forward strand.
CCATATGTTTATCAATCCATTCACCCAACCATTCACTGAGTCATGCATCCATTCATTTGACAACTAGTTACTGAATGTTGGCTATGTGCCAGACATCATTCCAGGTGCTGGAGGTATGTTAGTAAATAAAACCAAGTTTGTACTCTTTTGTGAAACATGTTCTAGGGGGGAGGGGCACAAAAGGGGGATACAAACAATAATTAATAAAGCAAATGATCACAATTTATCCAATGTAATATGTATCATGGTGGTAATACAGGCAATGGATACACTTTGTATGTACTTTTAAGGCTGCAGTATAGGCGCTCCATTGTAATGTGCTTGTTTATGTTTTTGACCACTATGTTCCTCAGGAATTGCATTTGAGTGTTGCTAACACAGACCTGCTGTGGTCTCTCTTTTTTTACTTATGATAAGTGCCTGGTACTATAAGACTTTATATTGATTTTTATTGAGGTATAATGGACATGTAACATAGTAGTTTCAGTTGTACAACATGATTTGATATTTGTATACATTGCTCAAGTCACACTAAGTTAACATCCGTCACCTTATATAGTTACAAAAATATTTTCTTGTGATGAGAGTTTTAAGATCTACTTGCTTAGTAACTTTAAAATATACAATACGATATTATTACCTATGGTCACCATGCTGTACATTACATTTCCAGGACTTCTATTTTATGACTGAAAGTCTGTACCTTTTGACCCCTCCACCTATTTCACCCCCAACCTTCTGCCTCTGGCAATTATCAATCTGTTCTCTGTACCTATGAGTTTGAAGTTGCTTTTTTTCTTAGATTCTACAAATAAGTGAGATCATCCAGTATCTGTCTTTCTCTGACTCATTTCGCTTAGCATAATGGCCTTGATGTCCATCTATGTTGTCAGAAATGGCAAGTTTTCATTCTTTATTATGCCTGAATTATTCCATTGTATATATATGTATATGTAAGTATATGTGTATATATGTATATATAATATGTGGCATTTCTGTATATATACCACAATTTCTTTATCCATTCATCCATCAGTGAACTCTTCGGTTGTTTCCATAACTTGACTATGGTAGAGAATGCTGCAATGAACATGGGGATGCATATATCCTTTTGAGTTAGCGTTTTCTTTTTCTTCAGGTAAATGTCCAGAAGAAGAATTGCTGGATCATATGGTAGTTCTTTTTTTAATTTTTCAGGAAACTTCCATACTGTTTTTCATAGTGGCTGTGCAAATTTACATTCCCACCAACAGTGCACAAGGGTTCCCTTTTCTCCACATCCGCATTTCTTTTTGATGTTCAACGAATCCTTTATGTACAAACGGTGAATGGCACAAATGGAGTTAATTTTTATAAACATCTGCAGCAAATCCCCTAAAACGGTGTGAAGAAAAATGACTCTCTGCCCAAAGGGCCTGCGCATCCTTAAAAGTTCCCGGGAGCCTATTCTTAGCCAAACAGCTGTGGGGACCTCCTGGGAAGGGCAGTAGCACTTTAAGACCAGGAAAAAGCCTTTCCATCTCCCCAGAGAGCAAAGGTGGCTTGAAGGTCACCTGTTGCCCAGGACCCAGGAGTTATTTAACTGTTTCTTCCCCAGATTTGGGTCTTCTTTGTCAAGCTGCTGACTAAGCAGTCTCTCTGTTTCCTGGCAGTGGCCTGCAGGGAGGATGGACAGGAACCTACATCAGTGTGAGGAAGTAAACTAACAAAGTGCTACTATAGTGTCTTAAATAAATTAAGGGTTTATTTTCTCACGTAAAAGAAGTCTAGTGCTTGTGCAATGTATCCACAAGTCATTAGGCAGTTTTTTTTTCTGTTTAGTTATTCTTCAATATGCTTTCATCCTGAAGGTAACAAAGTGGATGCTATAATCTGCCTCCATGTCCTGTGTCGGGGAAGTGGGAGAATTCCCCCCACCGCTTTTCCTTAAGGTTCTTATGGCTGGTCAAATAATCAAAGAGGCAGGTTAGCAAGAGAAAATCAAACAAAATTTAATAGCATGTATACATGGGAGAAACCCAGAGGAAACTGAGTAACTCAGCCATCTGGCTGAGTCCACCTAAGTCCCCTCAGCTACAGACGAGGAGGACATAGTGATCTTGGACTCCAGGGGGGAGGAATACAATCTACATAGAGACCGAATGCAACTGTTTGGTAAACAGGACTTTGATAAGAGTGGACTTAGCAAGGATCCTCCCAAGTGTACTAGATACCCAGAGTTATCTATGGTGATGGCCTGTCCTGGAGACAGCCTTTATTTTAAATTTCTTTTAGGCAGTTTGGGGGAAGGTAAAATTTTCTTCCTGAGTCTTTTGTGGCTTCATTGTCTTCAGCTCGAAATAGTCTGCATAGCAGAGTGGCACAGCTTGGGGCGGCCCGCCCTCAGCCCCAGCACCTGCATTCCGTGTAAGAGGAAGAAGCGGAATAGCAAGGGGCAAAAAGATGCCCTCCCTGTCGAGTCAGCTTCTTAAAGACTTTCCCTGGATTCTGATTCTATGACTTCTGCTTACATCAAATTGGTCATTCCTAGCAACAAACAAGGATGAGAAATACATTATTATATCTGAAAACATCATTGTCCTGAATAAAATCAGGGTTCTCTTACTAAGCAAGCAGGGATAATGAATATTTAAGAAGTTCCCAGGAGTCCTAGCCACAGCATCCTAGACTTCAGACTTCTTTAACACAGCAGGGATTCTTTATGACTTATCTGGTGTCGACGAAAATAATCCATAACCAATCTATAAATGAAAATTTGGGTCAGTTTATTCTGAGTTTAAATCTGAGGATTATAACCCAGGAGAGTCTTTACACAAAGGAACAGAGCACTCCAAAGAAGTGGGAGTATACAGGGTGGTTATATACCCTCAAAGAGGATGTTTCACATATGATTGAAATGTCCCTTTTACAATAGTCACGAGGCTGCTCTGTGGGCACAGCGATTGATAGAAACAGCAGATAGGTCTGCTGTCTCAGTGAACGCTGCAGGGTGGCAGGTCTGTTGCCTGGAGCTGGGCAGTCATAGATGAGCGCTGCAATCAGTTCCCAGGCTGAAGAAAGATGCTTAATCTTTAAGGAGATGCCAACGTTGGGAGGGGGAGGGAAGTTGCACCTTTATCTCAAAATGTCTAAGCAGATATACAATGCATGCTCAATGGCCACAGTCAGGCCCTTTTGGAAAAACAAAGTCAGGCTGAATTAGGTTTATACCAAATGGCTTCCTCATATACTCCAATATATCCTATTGCTTGCCATTTTTATTTGTCACTGGGCAACAGCGCAATGTATAGCACGTAAGAGATGCTCAGTAACTGCTAGAAGGAGCCCTGAGTAAATGAATGAAGTTGTCTGTTACACTGGCAGTGGTTACTCCTCTGCTGTCTGAAATAGGATGGTCCTAAGTTAAATAGCCCAAGTACCATGCAAGGGCCTGTGGCTGTTACTGAGCTCACAAAGGTAGGTAAAGCAAAGTCTTTTACAAGGACTTTAAAATCTATTGTAATCTCAAGACTGATATATACTCAATCTAGCCTAAAATATTGTATCACATGAAAGATATAAGCAAATTGTTCTGGGAGCACTTAAGAGAAAGAGAGGGCCTGCAAGGCCAGATAATTAACTGAAAATGACTTTTATTCTAAGTATCCGACACTTAAGTGTTAAGTTTGTATTGTGTATTATTTCAATTTTAGAATGCAAAATACAGCTATCTGCACAAGTTGTACATAATTTGAAAGAAATGCAAATGATATCCTTAGAGAGTCTAGTTCATAAGAGCAGACGTATTTTCATATTCGAGGCAAACATTCCAGACAAATTTTGTGACAGAGCTGTGTTTTCCTTAGGTGTTAATATCTAACAAAAGGTCTACAGAGAAGCAGTACTTATAATGCTAAGATCTATGTAAGACTTGGGGCTTTATTCTTTTGGTTATGTCTCCCAGAAAAAGATAAATCAAATTACCTGAGGACATTCTTCTTTGGTAAACCCATGAGCTCTTGGCCCTCGCCACGATGTAAAAGTTCTCCTCAATGATTAGTGTCTGCTTTTAAGTAAATAAACTTTATATGCATATATATATATATACACACACACATTTTTTTATATATGGGCCACAAGAAGGAAAGACAGACCAGCATATACAGAAACTGAAGAAATTTTTCCTGACAGTTTCCCTGGAGTGATGGAGTGATCGTGGTTGAGTTTTGTTTCAAGATCATAGATAAATGTCACAAATTTTTTAAAAACTCTAAGGGGAAACAATGAAAATTCTCATAAGGTAGAAAATACCAGATTTGCAAAAAGCGAAAAGGGGTTACCATTTATAGAATTCCAAGAAGGAATATGCTAAGAGAAACTCAATGGCAAGTCTAAGTACAGGAAGGGAATTATACAAATAATGGATGTTAGTTCTTGACTACAATGTAACTTTTGATAAACTGTGGGAAACTCAGCCTTTTCCCTATAAGGATTGCCTGGGTCTCAAGTGCTAAAATTTGAAGTGTGTGTGCTTTCCTCTGTTTGGTCTTAAATTGAGCCCTAGAATCACGCTACATGATTAGAATTTGTCTTCCCCCGCAGAATGAGATCTGATTGACACTTTACATTTGAACAGTGCATTATGCAGGTCTGTAAAATAAGCATACATGTATGTGTGATGAGGCATGTGTGTGTGAGTGGGCGGATGCCCTGATGGTGCATACAGAGATCTATAAGCAGAAAGAACAACTTCTGCCAGGTTTGATCTTTATTTCCTTGAAAATCAAGCTTCTTAAGTAACCACCCCAGTAGTGGCTAAAGTGAAAGCAAACCTCCCCTCCAATTTACTCAACCTTCATCTGTGTAGCTGTCTTGGAAATTCAGGGAACTTTTAGTGTTGTGAAAATTTTTCAATAAAATGCCCTCTTCCGATTTCCAAGGTAATGCTTATTGCTTCATTGTAGAGCTAAATAGAATGTGACCTTCTAAAAGTTTGCTTCACCTCAGTATTGAAAAAAATCCAGAATTTGTAGTGCTCTATCAGAACCTCCTTTTCCCCAGCATGCTGTGGGCAGTACAGAGAAAAGCAGGATAAATCAGTTATTATTCATTTTAATTATAGTTTGTAACAATGTTAAGTAACTTAAATTTCACTTAACTCAGTGCCTGACTACAGTATATATTTAGAAGAGTTTTTGTGAAATGATTAAATATTCACAAAATCTAAAATGTGCTGAAAAATTATACAAGGCCTCTTAAGTCTTATGAGACCTAAGAGAAATATTTTCCTAAGAACTGCATAGAGTCAATGCTATCTATTATGTCCCCAGGTTAATTATTATGCCAGTAAGTTTCATAAAGCAGAGTTTCTATGCCCCCTCAATAGAAGCAGATGATATCATGTCAATTACCTGTACTCAGCAAAGCAGAAACACACAGAGACTAAAGAGCAATCCCAGAGCACAGTTTTCTCATCATCTAATTTGATCTAAGGACAGAATGTGAATTATACAAGTCAGGAATTTCTGAAATTTAGTATGCCTAAGAATAACACGAAGTGATTATGAAAAGTGATAATTCCAAGACTTTGATCACCGTCTCTGATTCAGTGCGTTAGGGCTTCTAAACCTATTTTAAATAAAATTGTTCTTGTTAACACTTGATAAACACTGTATGTAGGAACAAAGTGACTATGTATCCTTATTTCTCAGATGTCAGCTTTTGACAATAGAAGTCCACCAGGGCCCTTGAAATCATATTCAACTGCAGTAAGCAAGAGTACAGATATCCCATTTTGCTGATTAAGAGTAAATGTGCACATTTCAAAATTAAGTGGAGCAGAGGTTTGAGTTGGCCATTTTTTAAAACATTTAGAAACTAACAAGGACATTTGGCTGAAGAGGAACTCTACATGGTTTCAAGTTAAGGATTTCATTAGAAAACACATTTGAGCGTCAATTTACAAATGCATGTGTCATAAAGTTACCACTGTTCTATGCCATGAAGTCTGGGAACGATAGATTGGGCCCCTAAAAGTTTAAAAACATGTGATACTAATTGCCTAATATGGCCATAAAAAGAAAAACAGAGATTCAATAGACTCCACAAAACAAGGGCGTCCATATCTGTGTGTATGTGTGTGCATCTACATTAAGTAAATTGGTTGACTTGATGTATCATAATTTGTTTTTTTTCCTGAGGAAGATTCACCCTGAGCTAACATCCATTGCCCATCTTCTTCTCTTTTGCTTGAGGAAAATTAGCCCTGAGGAAGATTAACATCCATGCCAGTCTTCCTCTATTTTATATGTGGGTTGCTGCCACAGCATGGCTGACAAGTGGCATAGGTCTGCGCCTGGGATCTGAACCCAGACCACTGAAGTGGAGCATGCCAAACTTAGCCACCATGCCACAGGTCCAGCCTCCCTCATAATTTTTATTAAAGGCCAAATAACTTTTGGAGGACTGTGTTAAAATTTTTAATTTAAACAATTGAATCATAAACCACTGTTCCTATAAATATTTAAAGGATGGAATCAATTGTTAGTTGAGACCATTTTTTTAAAAAAGTCAAATCATAAAAAATATACATTTTTCTATATTTGCCAGTTTTGAAAATAGAAAAACATATATATGTGTGTATATGTACATATATATGTATATACACATATATAAATGTATATATACATATATATATAAATTTATACAACAAGATTATCCGAAATTATCAAATCATGAAAGTACAAGTTTAAAAAAAAACATTTTTGGCCTCTCCAATTTGTGTGGTCTTCTAGGAGATTGTTGCTATTGACCCTCAACCCCCTGGGGATATTAAAGTCTTTATAGGCATCATTTTCTGCCTGGTCTCTAATGATCCCACACAACTTAGCTATTGGTGGTCTCTCAGGGTCAAAGTCTAGGGAAAGATCAATAAAAGCTGCAAACGATCTCATGTTGTTTTGACAGGGTATTCACAAGGTGGGAGAAAATAGAATGTGCATCTCAACTATTGACTTCCATGTCTGGACTCATGGCTCCAAAAGACCAACATAATTTTAATACTTAAAATGAGAAAACCATCAAAGAATCGTTATTAACCGGAATGCTTACAGGCAATTATGAGAGAAATTCTGATGTACTTGCATCTCAACTACCTTTTTCTTTCAATTTCAGGGTTTTTTCCAGCTTCATTGAGATATAAATGTGAAAAAATTGTATATATTTAAGGTGCACAGCATGGTGTTTTGACAGAAGTATACGTTATGTCATTATTACCACAATCAACCTAATTAACATATCCATCACCTCACATAGTTACTATTTTTGTGTGTATGTGGTGAGAACACAAGTTGGAGAAGATGTGAAGAAATAGGAACTCTTGTCTACTGTCAGTGGAAATATAAATTGATACAGTCATTACGGAAAACAGGATGCAAGTTTCTCAAGAAATTAAAAATAGAACTACTAAATGATCCAGCAATCCCACTTCTGGATACATATTCAAAGGAAATGAAAACAGGAGATAGAAGAGATACCTGCACTCCCATGCTCATTCTTCACATCTCCCATTCCAAGATACAGAAACAATCTGTATCTGTCAGTGGCTGAAAGGAAAAAGAAATTGTGCCGAATATACACAATGGAATATTATTCATCCTTAAATTAGAAAGGAAATCCTACCATTTATGATAATGTGGATGAATTTGGAGGACATTATGCTAGGTGAAATAAGCCAGACACAGAAAATATTAAGTGATATCACTTATATGAAGAATCTAAAAAAATTGAACTTAGAGAAACAGAGTAGAATGGTAGTTACTGGGGGGAATGGGGAGATGTTGGTCAAAGGCTACAAACTTTTGGCTATAAGATGAATAAGTTCTAGAGAACTAACGTACAGCATGGTAACCATAGTTAATAATTAATGTATACTTGAAATTTGCTGAGAGAATATATCTTGTGTTCTCAACCACCTCTTGATACACTAGGCTATATAGTAATCAATTACTTTTCAAGCTGTGCACCAACGTGATCTGACACAGGTCCAGTGGGATGCCCTGGTTCCACTCTCAGTTCTTGCAGACGTGCTTATAAAGTGGTACAGTACTGCACGTCTCCGGATGCTTTCTCAAATTCGGTCAAAATCAAATTCTTAATCTTTCTCCCCAAACTCAGTCTTTCTTAGACTTTCTCATTTTCGGTGTAAGCTATCAACAAATGATCATCAGAGTTTGAGATCATAAAAGCCAGAGGCCAAATCCAGTCATCAGAAATAAACGGAACTTGAAAGAAACAAGAAACAGTGCAAGAACAGATGAAAATTATTATTAATGTTCTTGAAGTAAAAAAATGTTTACATACACAAAAAATGGTATAAAAATAAATGAAATATTGTGGGGAAAAAGTCTTCTTAAATTGAAAATGTACTAGAAGGAAAGTAATAGAGGGATTTTAAGAATAAGTTGAGGGAATTGCTTAGAAAATTGGACACTGACAATACTCAGAAAATTAAATTAAAAGACAACAATTGGAGGGAAAAATAACAATAATGGAGTTCAATAAAAGAGGTTTATATTAAGCTAATAAGAATTAGAGAAATTATAGGAGATAAAATTAGAATATAAATAGAATAAATTTTCTTAGAACTGAAAGATACTATATTCTACACTGAAAGTGCCTACTAGGCCCCAGAAAAACAAATGAAGAAAGACCACACCAAACACCTTTCTGTGAAACTTTACAACAGGAAAATGAACACAGTCTTAAAAGTTTCAAAATAGGGAACAAGAAGTTGCTGTACAAAGAATTGAGAACCAGAAATGCGTCGAATTTTTAGAGTGACAGTGGAAGCTAGAAGACTCTGGGAAGATGCTTTCAAGAGGAAGAAAGATAATTTATCTACCCAACTAAACTATTCATGAAATGTTAGAGTAGATAAGATTTCAGACACACCAATTCACAAGGGTACTTCCCAATTACCCTTTCTCTGGTTACTGCTTGAGCCAAGCTGCACCAAAATGGAGGAACACACCCAGTGAGAGAGCCTGGGAGATCCAAACCGAGAGTGAGGCAAAGGGACTCTGCAGGATGAAAGCACAGAGCACCTGGTCCATATTAGAACAGGAAGAGAGGAGTATCAGGTAAAAACCAACAGGTTTGATGATGGTATGGGGAAAGATAGTCAAAAGTTCTTCCAGAAATTGGGACAGTTGGTGGACAATTATGTTGAAAGTTAAGTTGATAAACAAGAAAACAATGTTCCCTACATAAACAATATCTTCTCGGCTATTACAAATATTGTGACATCACCCTTGCAAGAATAAGAGGAACAGAAGTATGTGTATTTACATGTGTTGAGGATGGGGAACAGGAAGTGTTAAAAGCTAAATATTCATGTACTATGGTAAGAAAAATCAATAAATAATAGTAGAAGAGATATAGGGATATTACTTGGGAATGTGGACGTAAATAGAGAAAAGCTTTCCCTAAGAGATGATAGCAGTTTCTCGGGGTATTGGGAATTTGGAGTAAAGAGGCGGTCAGGTAGGAGACTGCCTATGCTTATATTTAATTTTTAAAATTATGTATCCATATTACTTCTTTATAAACATAAATGATTTAAACATTTGCCTACTAAGAGCTAAGTATTTTAACCAAAACTAAATGCTCAAAAAATTTTTTATTAATACTTTAAAACCTTTAGTGCCACGTGTCCACAAAAAAGTACGGATATTATTGTAGCATTGTTTGTAATGGCAAAAGATTGGAATTAGACTAAATATCCACTCATAGGAGCATGGGGAAATAAAATACAATAATTTCTACACTGGGATAACGTGCATTTGTCAACACTAATGCAAATGTTGATCTGGAACTCACTCTAAAATTCATCGCGAAGCCAAAAAATTAGAACTACGTCTTTGGGTGGTATCGTTCGTGGGAAAGTGCATGTAGTATGTGTGAAGAGGAGTATATACAATGTAATATAGTATACTATGATGTATACATGTATCTAATGTATATTTAATGTATGCATCTATGTGCACGCAATACGTATATATAGCTACATATATGCAGGTGTGTGTGTTTGTGTAGTATTTTGCACATACAAGAAAAGAAAGAATATCATGTGGTTCACAGTCAGAATATTAGCTGGGTCTTCACCTCGCCTGCGCCACTTCCGTGCTCTCTCACTTAGGAGAGAAGTACGTCTCTGTGCCTCAGTCCTCGCTTCTACGCTGTGGGTACACTTATTCTCAGTTGATCATAATTTACTTATTTTGGTTGCCAAAGTATTTCAACTTTAAAAATTTCTCTGACAGCTGCTGAGATATATGAACCAGATAAACCCAACAGACTATTTCAATAAAAGTCTTATTGCTTATGTTTATCAAATATTTTTTTAATGTAACTACCTATCCCAGTAACCTCATTCCAGCAATTCTCTTCTAAGGAATAATTAGATGTATCTCAAAAATGTATGCCACAAATTTTTCATCACAGTATTATTTATAACAAAAATTAGAAACATTGCATTTCCAGGAATAAGCCATTATTTAAATACATCGGATTAAATCTGCAAAATAGGACATTTTTACAAAAACTACATATAAAAATACTGATAATGTGCTAAAAGTGAAACCAAAATCTACAAAGAAAAACTATATATATATCTTGTGGGCCAAGTTTATTTAAAGTTTAAGTAGTATCCACTTATGTAAGAATGAACATATTGATCTACGTTATGTGAATGCAGAGACACCACAATGCTAACAGTGGCTGTGTGTGGTTAATGACAGTGCTTGTCTTCCTCCTTCTACTTCTTTTGATCCTCCTTAATCTCCTCTTCCTCCTTTATATTCCTAAATTTGCCATACTGCGTGAAATGTTGGCTGAGGAAGGTATGTGCATGGGATAGAGCCACATATTACACCGCAGTCACCTTGACAAAGAGAATGGTGCCTTCCTTTCTGCCGTCCTCCTGTGCCACACCTGAACACGTCTCCTTCTGACAAGGTGTAGCTGTATCTGTCATTACCTGGGTGATAGATGGCCTGGTTTTGTGACACCAGCACACAAACTGCCTCGAGCTTTGGTTACAAATACTTAAACATAAACCTTGGTCATTAACAAAAACAAGCCAGTACTCTGAATGTTTCCTAGTTAAAGAGAGTTAATTATTAGTAGTAAAAGTTTATAATGGAGGCTCTTTTTGTAAATTCTGGAAAAATCATTATACAGGAAATCAAATGTTTGGTCTAGATTCAAGGGCAAGGCAGCCTGAGGCATAGGCCTGCGCTTCATAACCATTCTTAATTGTTTGGGGACCAGTCAACTACGATCATAAATATATTAACTTGTTACAATTTATAGTGCTGTCTGGCAACTATTTTTGGAAAGGTGATCCATCGCTTAGTTTAGGTAATAAATTTATCCCATTTGCTAAAACCTCTTGTTTTATAACCACTAAGCTGAAGTTACTGATAACTTTATATCAATTTGTATCATAAATCACCCTATTAATTTTCCCAACCTTATTGGATTTAAAAGATCTTTACATAGTTGAAAAATAATATTCTCTATATATCATCACGTACATAAAGCCTACTTCCCTGGCTCACTGGAGGGAGGACAAAGCTAAACTAAGTGTTCTCCTCGATGCGGGAGATATGTTTGTTCTTGTTTCAAATCATCTAAATTCTAAAGCTCATTGTACACTACCGATCTTGTTTCTATGGTTACCATGGAAAAGAAGAACGCATATTACTACACACAAACCTACTATTTTAAGAATGACCAAAAAGGGTAAGAAACCACACATGCTTTTCCATTATTTCTAACCTAGGCCTTCACGAGATTAGAGGGACAAAGAATAAGAGTGGGAAGTGAAAGTCAAAAAGGGAAAATTAAAAACAATAACAGAAAAAAATGGCCACAGAAATCTTTGAACACAATATTGAGTTATAACCTCCAAGGACATAAAGCATATTCTGTGTGTTGTGTGTGTGTGTGTGTGTGTGTGTGTGTGTGTGTACTTTAAAACCGTGCAAATTGATAGGAAGGAACAAGTTTGTTGTAAAGATGATGAACTTTAAGGATGACCTTCTGTGGTATAAACCTGAAAAAAGAAGTAATTTTGCTTCTTTATTCAACCATTAGGATAAAGCTAAATTCTTGTCGTTATTTCAAAGTTGATGAGCAAAGGGAAAGAAAAGATCATAAAACAGAGAAAACTTGTGAATGCCTCATTAAGCACAGTAGACAAAAAAAAAGAGTGTACAGTATGTAGTTTCTATCCTAAGGATCATTGTCATGTGTTTGCATTTGGAAAATCAAGATGCAATTACATGACATATTAGGTGTTAAAATGTAAGGGCATGAAAAAGGTACAGTAAAATAGGAGCCAAAAAGAGAGATCCAAGGAGTTAGGTCTTCATGTTGTAGCCACGTGCCACAGATTGTTTAAAAAATATTTGAAATGTGTCATTAAAATCAGTATTTATACCATCAAATGTTGGAGAGCGTCTGTGGAAATAGGAACCCACATTCCCTTCTGGTAGGAGTATGAACCAAAGTAGCCTTTCCAGAGTGCAGGCTGCCATTGCTTAAGGAAACAGAGATGAACCGTTCCCTATGACCCAGTAATCCAGACCTGAGAGAGGATACGAAGGCAGTTCTGTTTATGGTCACAGGGAACTGGGACAATGGTCCATCTCTGGGAAGTGGATAAGTTACACAGAATTCTATGGAATACTCTTCAACAGTTAGATACATAAGAAGATACATATTTTGCCTTATGAACAATTTTTTGAGTACAGCTTAAGACAAGGAAGGATTCTGACACAATATCATTTATGTAAAATAATACACATGTGCACATATCCATGGCATTTGTTAAACTTGTTATGGAAGGAACCTGAGTGAGAAGGGAGATGAGGACTGAGGAAAGGAGAGAGAATAGGGAGGCCTTAAATGTATTAATGATGACAAAGGAGACTAATTCTGTCAACTCTCTAGCTTTCCACACTGAAGTGAAAAAAAAGGATAATAATAATAGATATACCATATGTGTTCCTAAATTTCTGAAACTGAATTGTTGTAAGGAAGCCTTCCAATATCACCAAGTAGCTCTCAGTATCTGAGTGACAAGGACTGACTCGGGCTTTCAAGAGTCCCTACTAATTAAGAAACCTGCCTGTTAGATCTTTTCAGTTTTCTTAGTAAATGTTTACTAGATGTTTAATGTATTTATTACATCTTTTTATAAGCTATATCCATTTATTCTACAATTCCTGTGTTTATTTCTAAAAGTAAATGTGCAAAGATTAGTAACCATAAGATTTAAAGACCATGAATACCCTCAACCTGGCTTGAGAACATGTGGAAAGGTCCTGTATGCTAAGACCCACTGTACAATAATTAAATTTCAATGTCTCTATCTATTTACTGAAAAGCTGCCTTTATTTCCTAAGTAAAGAAATAATCTACCTAGAACGAAATCATATTCTAATCTGGAACATTTTTACTTGAGTGCCCACCAAACAATGTTAAGATATGAAGGAGATTTGACAATTTATTTACATCAGTCCTGTAGGAAAATGCGTTTCTTTATTAGTACTGCTTTGAATTTCACCAGGACCAAAGAAAAATTGGCATATATGAAAATATGAAGGCCAGGTAGGTACTTAAGCAACAACAAAGTACAACTCCTGCCTTCAAGGGTCTTATGCCTAATGTGGAAGACCAGCTAAAGAGCAAGTATTTTCAATGGGGTGTTTTGCATCGTGAGGAAGACATAATGCAGGCTGCCACGTCAAAGTTCACGGTCTCAGGTTGTCCTGGCTTTCTTTGAGAGAAAGAGATGCTACGTTGAGACCTGAGGAACAACTTTAACATATCCAAGGAATAGGAGAGACAAATGCATTCCTAGAAAAGGGAAAAGAATCAGTAAATATAGCTAGACAAGATGAACTGCAAGTACTTCAGTATGGCAGAAACATAATACGCAAGATGGTAAGTTGCACAAAATGAAAAAGAAGTCAGCAGGTGCTAAAGGGCTTTAGATCGCTAAGTAATAGGGACTTCACACTGGAGGCAACAAGAAGTCATTTAAGCATGACACCAGTATGATCAAATTGTGCATCAGAAAAATCAATCTTCTATACGGAAAACTAATGGGAAAGACGTTTGTTAAAAGATATGGAGATCTGTGAAAACAGGCATGCATATCCTGAATGAAACAAAAACACAAACATGAAAAGGCAAAACTATGGAGACAGTTGAAAGATTATTGGTTGCCAGGGGTTAAGGGGGAGAGAAGGATGCATAGAGCACAGAGGATTTTTAGGGAAATGTAACTATTCTGTATGTTACTACACTGGTGGATACATGTCATTATACATTTGTCAAAACCTATTGAATGTAAAACACCAAGCATGAACCCTAGCAGAAACTATAGACTTTGGGTGATAAAGATATGCTAATGTAGGTTCATTGATTTTAACAAATGTCCCACTGTGGTGCAGAATGTCAATAGAAGGGAAAGTTGCAGGTGTCTGGGAACAAGTGTTATACAAAAACTCTCTGTACTTTCATTCAATTTTGCTTTGAACTTAAAATTGCTCTAATTTTTTGAATTAAAAAACAACATAGATGCAGTAGATATGTAGAGAAGTGGACAAATTTGAGAGCTAGTAAGAATGAGGAATCTACAGGAATTGCTGGGTGATTCGATACAGAAGAACATTGGAGAACAAGTGAAAGTATCACCCAAGTTTCCCACTTAAGGGACTGAAGTAAATGTGCTTCACATTCATGTGTAAACAGAATAGAGGAGGAGAACCAAGCCTGGGGAAGAGGTGTGTAAATATTGAAGGAGGAGAAATATCTCTGTGGAAGAAAGAGAATAATTTCCTACTTAGATGATCACTTCTAATAAGTCATCCTTATTAGTAGAATCCTTGTAATAGAGCAGGTAAGAGTAAGGCGAGATGGAAGGAAAGGTTTGTAGTGAGAAGAACTAAGAATTATCCTACTTTTCATCAGAGGAGATTAAAATAAGGCGAAAGTCCAGTGCATCCTTGTGACAACAAAAAGATGGCCCTTAAAAACTGCTAGGCTGTGTGTGTATGCCATGTGCGGCCTGAACTGAATTTTGGGGATCTATAAATTATAAAAATATAAATTCTTATTTATATTTTATTTATTTTTATAAATAAATAAAATGTATACATAAAAATTATATTTAAAATTTACATATAAATTTTATATAAAATTATATAAATATAAAAACTTTATGTAAAATAAAATTTATAAATTAAAAAATGTTTATTTATATTTATATATAAAAAGCTATTCAGAGCCTGTAAGTTCCATAAATAGTCTTTTCTTGATACAGAATTAGGCTATGTTGCGATTGACCAAAAAAAATGCATTTGGAAAGATGTGTTTTCAGAAAAACTCATTCAGTAAAAGGACTGGCTTGTTCAGAACTCTTACCACTGAGAAGAATGAATTAGAATTCAGTGATCCATTTTCAGATGTGCTCTTGGTTGAAAACGGACATCCTTCTGGAAGCTTGAAAAAAGAATTGAGAAGGTGACCTTTGAAATCATAAACCCAGGAATCCCCCAAGAAATGAAATCGTCATCTATGGAAGGTGTGGAATCTTTGCTAAGGAGATAGTTAGGCTTGGCCAAAAATAATTATTATTGAAGTCCTGTGCATGGTGAGGAAGGTAAACTGAAGTGGGGCAGAGCCAGGTTAAGAGTGGAGAAGGTTCCAGGAGAATACACGACTTATGAAGGACTAAATCTTCACTTCCATTATTCACAAAAAGAGAAAACATAAGTTCACTAAAACTGCAAATAGTCTTCATAATAGGTGAATAATTTTGAAATTACTTGATTGTATTAGGGTTCGTCAGAGAAACAGAATCAATCTCACGTGTATTTGTATATATATATAGAGAGAGAGAGAGAGAGAGATTTATTTTAAGGAATTGGCTCGTGCATTTAGAGTCTGGCTAGTCGAAAATCTGCAGGGCAAGGTGGCAGCCTGGAAACTCAAGGAAAAGCCAATGTTTTAGTTCAAATCCAAAAGCCATCTGCTGGCAGAATTCCCTCTTCTTCCAGGGAGGTCAGTCTTTTTCTGTTAATGCCTTCAACTGATTGGATGAGGCCCACCCACATCATAGAGAGTAAACTACTTTATTCAAAATCTACTAATTTCACTGTTAATCTCATCTAAAAATACTTCCACAAAAACACCTGGAGTAATGTTTAACCAAATATCTGGGTACCATAGTCTAGCCAAATTGACATAAAATTAACCATTACATTGAGTTTTTTTCAAAATTTGTGAATCTAGTTCTCAGTATAATAAATTGGTCTCTGGTGGTGGGTACAAGAAACAGGTGGCCAAGAAAGGATGGATATGCTCTGCCCCATTTTCTTCTATACTCACACTGAAACATGGAGTAAGTTTGTCTAATATACAGCATGGATTCAGCACAAGACAAGGTGACAGAGCAAGAAAATGCAGACTGCCCACATGCCAGAGGTTATGAAAACAAGTTTTCTGATTTCCCTGTGAGTTTGAAATAGGAGAAGTCTCTCATTGCCCAGTTGAGAAGTAAGAAGGGACCTCACACACCTAAAAGTACTTCGGATATCTAAGTTTCAGACAAACCCTCTCTCTTTCTTCAGGATATCAATAAGGTCTATATAAGTAGTGTCAAATCTATGAGGGATAGCAATGAAATATCAAAGGTATTTGTACATCCATGGTAGCCCAGTGGTGCAACTTCTAAGAAAAGTTCCATCTCTGCTAATATAATCAATACTCTGGTCTCCAAGAAGCTTGGAAGTTGGCCTTTGGACTTATAAACGTAGCATTCTGTAATGGCTTAAGATGGTTTCCTGCAGTTGGTTCTAGCACCATCCAAACATGCAGATGTATGACAGCAATCCTAAAGAGGGTTTTTTCTTTTCTTTTGAGGAAGATTGCCCTGAGTTAACATCTGTGCCCATCTTCCTCTACTTTATATGTGGGATGCTTGCCAAGTGGTGTCATGTCCACACCCGGGATCTGAACTGGCAAACCCCGGGCCACCAAAGTGGAACATGCGAACTTAACTGCTGCGCCACCAGGCAGCCCCCTAGAGAGGGAATTTTTATGTTGAGGTAGTCAGTCACAGAAAACATGGCTCACCAGGTTTTTGAATAGCTCAGGTATTTTACAGTCCAACAATCACTTCTCAGTCAGACCTTACATCTTAAGGTGTGTCACAGTAATAGTCCTACTGTCTTCAAATGAGATTGAAGACTTTCTGAAATCTCTTTTTTGTGAATCTGTCTCTTTTTCCCTAGCCTACATGGGATAATAAGCTATGAAACCTGAGCTAGTAGAAATCCCTTACAGTCAGCGATTTGAGCCATAATAATCTTAGCACAGAACAAATTCTCTGTTCCTATATTTCCTAGGCCACGGCAGGTGAGGTTGAAAAGTGAAAAACCCTTTCCAAAGATCATGGGCCTGTTGCTCTAAAAACAAGTCTACCTTCCTCACAGACAGGAAATGCCCAGCAGGAAGTCAGTTGCACAATCACAGTCCTCATATACAGTGGACCTCCTGCCTCTTGTCCCTAGGGGTTTCTCAGGGTCACCTGTGGGTCAGCTTTCAGGAGGAATGGCTAATCATAATCTGAAGTGAAGTTCACCATTTGGGTAAGAAACAAAATTAGTAAATGACCAGTAGCAGCAGCAGGTTCATGTGCTTCCCCTCCCTGATTTCCATGCATGGGGCCTGTTGTGCCCTAGACTCACTCAGCAGCTACTGCCATCATTCGTGACCTGCCACTCCAGTTGGAGCCAGATATTTTGATTTGGTGGAACAGGACATTTTTGGGTAGACAGAATACCCAAAGGCTTAGAAATGGACTTGAGAAGGGGAGAAGATCTTGACCCCAAATCTTGAAAATGCATAAACGGCCTGCTAGATGTGTGTCTCCTTGGCAAGATTCCATCAATTTCCTGCGAATGCTGTAAATATTTAGTGTTGTAAGGTACATAGGTAAATTCTGACAACACTGCTCTTCCATAGCTGATGTAACTGATTCAAGGGTAGTAGTCGAGGATATGGAAACACTTCTGGAGACAGGATTTGAGGCCCCCCAAGTTTGGAATAATAAACAATGAAATTGTTTCTTGGCCTGGCTTTCTGGGTACCAAGAAGGATAAAGTAGCCATTTAGGGCTGGATATATAGGACATCAAGCTTCTAATCATAAAATGCTGACTTACCAGTTAAAATAAGGTTAACGTTTCTCAGACATGGAATTCCTACAACAACCATACCCAGATTCTTAAGTAATTTTATTAATATCACCTATGAGCCATGTATAACTCACTGAATTTATAACACCATATGGCTAAGAACAAGGTCTGGGAACATAACGCATTGTCAAATGTAGACGCTTCATTTACTAAAACTTAATTCTGCTGAGCTGAGAAAATATTTAAGGGGCAATATCTATGTCCCCAAACAACTACTGAATGACAGGTAAGTTTGTGCAGACAGAAAGCAGTATACAAAAGAAAAATCCTAGAGACACAAGCAAGGGGCCTACAGTGGATGTGGTGTGACTGTAGGATGCCAGGGGAAAAAAATGAACATGTGATCAGCTTGAAGTAATTGCAGTAAGAGGAAGGACTCATTTTGAGCAAGGACAGTCTTTGAAAGCAAAAGAGTCATAAACAGACTTGGCAATGATTATTAACTTCCATTTGTATGCTGCACAGTACATTCTAAAACACTTCCACATGTTTTATCTCAGTCAAGTTGGAAAACAATCCTGAAAGTTAGAAACAGCAGGTATTGTTCTGCTTGTTTTATATGCAAGGGAAGGAATACAGAGAGGTTAACTGAGCTGGCTAAGGTCGCATTCCCAGTTAGAAAACCAGCAAAGAATAGAACCTAGGTTTCCAGAATCTCAGTGTAATGTACTTTAACCACTCCTGGCTGCACACAGCAGTTTTGCTGAACGAAGAAATTCTTCACTCATGTACGGCTTAGAGAACATTGGTGTTTTTAGCCAGTCTTGCCCTATTAATAACAAGGATGTCAGCTTCATCCTTCTCCAGCCATGAAATCACAGGACCCCAGAGGTCATCTGGTTCATCCCCCGTCAGTTGTGCCACAGCATTCGTCAGTCCAAGATCACATTAACCTTTTCAGCAGCCCCATCAAAATGTTTATTCCTAGTGATCTTAAAGCCAAACGTATACTTGAGAAATGTATGATGCATAGAAGAACTTAGTTTTACTTAGAAAAATAGAATCTTTCCTAAAGAACATATTCGAACTGCTTTGCCTCAGGAGTGGTTAAGAAGAATATGAGGTGTTTACAATGTGTGTTATGATCTTGGACTGGAGGTGTTTAAAGATCACCTTAAAACTAAAAAATAGTTCACGTTTATTTTCCACACTAACATAATTTTCTATTTTCCAAATATCTAAATCAAATACCACAGCCATCAGTGCTAGAAAAGGAAGGAGGAAAACAGCTGCCCTTGGGCGTCTAATCACAGCCTGTCGATACCTGCTGCGGATCAGCAGTGGGCTCCACTTTTCATTGTCAAACAGTTGATTTTCCCAGGCAACGTGGGTGAAGTGGAGAAGAAAATTTCTTGTGTTTGCATCCAGGGCAACTCCCCCTGCTTGGAATGACTGAACCCCAAATCAAAATAATTTCACTCCACATCCTAATTATATCAGTTCCCAACATCTCCAGCATCAAAAATATCCCCTTTCTTTTTCCAGCTGAGCGTCTCAAGCACAAGAAAATATCCTCTAAAGGGGGCGTGGAAGGAAGCATGATCTGAAGCAAGAGAGGTGTTTTGCATAAGACAAAGCTGCTCTTTAGTTTGCATTTAAATATATTTCAGCTTTTGAAGATCTACCTTTCTCTCCCTACGATGGTATTATCATTGATTGTGCAGCTTGTATGAATAAATGAGGCTTAAAAGACATCTACATGACTTAAAGTCCTTTCGCCAATAAGAATACTTGTAATTTGTCCTCCAGTTGGAGACTTGAAATCCTGCTAGCAAAGCCTAACGTGTTTAATGTCTGCCTCTTTCCTCATTGGCTGCCTAATGTTTTTGATCTAGTCAATTCTGCCTATTTCTGATTAATGGGTGCTAGAACAATCTAGCTGTCACTTCCCTACAATCTATAGCAATGGGATACTGCTTCACATTTCAAAATATTCAATTAGTTCCTTTGTCATACTTTAGTGGGTCACATTTTCTTTTTCTTCATTAGGTAAAATCAATTCTACACATTGAGTTCCAAAGTAAATGGCAAGACACTAATGTAAGTACTGCGGAAAACAAAAGGAATATAGGATGTGGTCACTGATCTCAAAAATGAGACAGAAAAATGTTGAGCCCTTACAATCTGGACTGTACCAGGCCTTTTAAATGTAAAGATAGATGTCCTACTCATTCTTTTAAATAAGAGGACACTGAGATTTAATCACTTGCTAAAAGTCACTCAGAGAGTGCATGGCATGTCTGTGGTTCCAAATCCAGTGCTTTGCAAAGCAACACATTACAGAGTCTCCCAAAATGTATCCTATTATCTAGTTGAGAAATGAGACGCAGAAGTGATGCAAGTTACACAACAAGAATGCAAATGAGATAATAAAGGCATTTCTTAGTGATCTTAAAGATACTAGTTACTATAGTAACCATACTCTAAGAGCATAGTGAAGCTGCAAGTTATTTCAGGTGTAGGTGTTTAAGAAAGCCTTTGGGAGAAATAAGAAAATTAAACTACTTCTCGAAGAATGGTAGAATTTGAATTGATGAGAATAACGAGCCATGTATTCATCAAGAGGGGAAGGGTACGAGCAAAAAACTTAGTAGTCATTTAAAGTAGTGTGCCCAGGTATTTGAACAGAATGCAGGACTTGCTCTACATGCCCTCTTTGGTCTTGAGGAGCAGACTGGCTGGAACATGGTGGCCCTGGACATAGCCAGTGCAAATATCTACCTGACGCATGTAGTGGAGGTCACACTCAACAGCTTGTCTACTTAAAAGTATCTGCCTCAAATGGCTGTATGATTATTTGAATATCTCATGAGTATCATCTTTCAATTTATGTTTTTAGGTCCATATAGTTACTGTGGCATTTCTTGACTAAATGCCCATATTTGCTTGAAGTTCTTCATACATTAACCATTATACTGTCACTAACATGTTTGTTTCCAGATTGTCATGGACATGAGACCCCAATAGATAATTGTGAGACTTGGAGAGGATCCACAAGCATAAGACCTTGCCTAAGAAAAATGAGCCTGGATGTAGGTGAGCAATGAGGAGAGAGAAGATGAAGTCCCCTAAAATGGAGGAAGTAATGAGCGCACAATGGCAGGGAGGACGAGATAGAAAGTACTTCAGGAAAGGCTAAGGATATACTGATGACACACTGGGACATTTTAAGTGAAGGCAGGATAAGGGAGGATGTTTCATATGCAACATAACATAAAGATCAACAAGTATGGTTATTATTTATTTCTTGGAGGTCTCTACATTCATTTTAGTAGTTCCTACATGTGGAGAAACAATAGTACCTGGGGGTAATCCTTTTTATTGAGATAAAATTGACATATAACAGTTTCAGTGTACAACATAATGATTCAGTATTTGTACGTATTGTGAAATGATCACTACAATAAATCTAATATCCATCACCATTCCTAAACTCCTAGCAACTTTCAAATATACAATACTGTATTAACTAGAGTCACCATGCTATACATTACATCCCAATGACATTTATTTTACACCTGAAAGTTTGTACCTTTTGACCACCTTCACCCATTTTTGCCCACTCCCCCACCCCTTGCCACTGGCAACCACCAATTTGTTCTCTGTATGTATGAGTTCAGGCTTGGTTATTTTTTAGATTCCACATATAAGTGAGATCATACAGTATTTGTCTTTCTCTGTCTAACTTATTTCACTTAGCATAATGCCCTCAAGGTCCATCCATGTTATCACAAATGGCAAGATTCCCATTTTTGAGGCTGAATAATATTCCATTGTGTGTATGTATGTATGTATGTATATATATATATATATACACACCACAATTTTTTATCCATTCGACCATCAACAGAGAATCAGGTTGCTTCCATGTCTTGGCAATTGTAAATAATGCTGCAATGAACTTGGCGGGGGGGGCATGGTGCAGATATCTTTTTGAGTTCATGTCTTTGTTTTATTCAGATTACTACTCAGAAGTGGAATTGCTGGACTACTTGGTAGTTACATTTTCAATTTTTTGAGGAAACTCCAAACTATTTTCCATGATGGATATACCAGTTTATATGCCACCAACAGTTCACAAAGGTTCCCTTTTCTCCACATCCTTTCCAACAAATTATTTCTTGTCTTTTTGCTAATAGCCATCTAACAGGTATGACGTGGTATCTCATTGTGGTTTTGATTTGCATTTCCCTGATGATTAATGATGTTGAGCACCTTCTCATGTAACTGCTGGTCATCTGTATGTCTTCTTTGGAAAACGTCTATTCAGATCCTCTGCTCATTTTTTAATTGGATTGTTTGTTTGTTTTGATTTGTTTTTCCTATTAAGCTGTGTAAGTTTTCTGTATATTTTGCATATTAGCTGCTTATAAGTTATATGATTCGCAAATATTTTCTCACACTCAGTAGGTTGCCTTTTTCACTTTGTTGATGATTTCCTATGCTGTGCAGAAGCATTTTAGTTTGACATAATCCCACTTGTTTATTTTTGCTTTTGTTGCTTTTGCTTTTGGTGTCAAATCCAAGATATCACCAAGACCAATGTCAAGGAGCTTACTGTTAATGTCTTCTTCTATGAGTTTTATGGTTTTAGGTATTATGTTCATGTTTTTAACCCATTTTGTTAATTTTAGTGTGTGGTGTAAGATAGTGGTCTAGTTTCATTCTTTAACATGTGCCTGTCCAGTTTTGCCAATACTGTTTATTGAAGAGACTATGCTTTCCCCATTGTATATTCTTAGCTTCTTTGTCTTAAATTAATTGACCATCTTTGTGTGGGTTTATTTCTGGGCTGTCTATTCTCTTTCATCGACCTATGTGTCTGTTTTGATGTCAATACCATACGTTTTGGTTACCACAGCTTTGCAATATAGCTTGAAATCAGGAAGCATGATGCCTCCAGCTTTGTTCTGTTTTAAAATTGCTTTGGCCATTTGGTTCCATACAAATTTTAGAATTGCTTGTTCTATTTCTGTGAAAAATGCCATTGGAATTTTGTTAGGGATTTCATTGAATCTGTAGATTGCGCTAGGTAATGTGGACACTTTAACTATGTTTAGTCTTCCAATCCATGAGCACAAAATATCTTTCCATTTCTTTGTGTCTTTTTATTTCTTTCAACAATGTCTTATACTTTTAAGTGTACAGGTCTTTCACCTTCTTGGTTAAATTTATTCCTATGTATTTTATTCTTTTTGCTGCAGTTGTACATGGGATTGTATACTTGATTTCTCTTTCTGCTAGTTTGTTGATAGAGTATAGAAACACAACTGATTTGCGTGTGTACCCTGTGACTTTACTGATTTGGTTTCTGGTGGATTCTGTAGGGATTTTTTAATATATAAAATCATGTCATTCATAAATAGTGACAGTTTTACTTCTTCCTTTTCAATTTGAATACATTTTATCTTTTTTCTTGTCTAATTGCTCTGGCTAGGGCTTCCAATACCAGGCGGAATAGGAGTGACAAGAGTGGGCATCCTTGTCTTGCTCTTGATCTTAGAGGAAAAGTTTTCAGCTTTTCACCATTGAGTAGGTTAGCTATGGGCTTGTCACCTATGGCCTTTATTATGTTGAGGTAAGTTCCCTCTATACCTATTTTGTTGAAAGTTTAATCATAAACGGATGTCGAATTTTGTCATATGCTTTTTCTACATCTATTGAGATGATCATATGATTTCCATCCTTCATTTTGTTAATGTGATGTATCACATTGATCTGTGGCTATTGGACTGTCCTTGCATCCCTGGAATAAATCCCACTTGATTGTGGTGTGTGATCTTTTTATTGTGCTGTTAAATTTGTTTTGCTAATATTTTGTTGAAGACTTTTGCATCTTGGCCTACAATTTTTTTTCCTTGTGATGTCCTTGTCTGGTTTTGATATCAGGGTAATGCTAGCCTAGTAAAATGAATTTAGAAGTGTTCTCTCCCCTTTTACTTTTTGGAAGAGTTTGAGAAGAATTGGTATTAAGTCTTTGAATGTTTAGTAGAATTCACCAGTGAAGCTGTCTGGTCCTGAAGTTTGTTTGTTGGGAGGTTTTTGATTACTGCTTCAATCTTCTTACTAGTAATTGGTCTGTTCAGATTTTCTATTCATGATTAAGTCTTAGTAGGCGTTATGTTTCTAGAAATTTATCCATTTCTTCTAAGTTGTCCATGGGAATCTTACATAAAGACATAGTGGATAAATTATTGTGAGAAAGAATGAAATGAGAAATAGAAACAATAATAGATTGTCAGTAATGATTACCTTATTCAAATACCCGTGTGCTGTGTTGCTTTTCCCCTTTAACCTCTCTTTCCACATTTGCTATGACATCTCTATTTGTTTATCTAATATAACAAGTAGCACTATTTGCTCTTTAATAGTAATGCATCTTAAGAATCTTTGCACACCCAAAGTACCTAACAGTTTTTATACATAATTGTGACTTAATAGTTGGTTACTTCTGAAATCTTAATGTTCTTAAACAATATGTCTGAGATTTTTGAAATATCTGAATTTTTTAGAAATCATTGAGTACCTACTGGCACATAGCAAATTCCCAGTAACTATTTGTTGAATAAATAAAATGTATGAATGAAAAAAGAATGAGTATATACTTTCATAATTGGTATTATGTGCTGTTATGTGGTTCATATATTTTTACATATTAATCATTTAATATTTATGACAACCTCTTGATGTAGGGAGATGATTATTCCCTTATTACAGATGAAACAATCTGAATGCCACATTAGTAAATCACAGAGCCAATATTCAAGCCCAGGCATCCTGACACAAGTCGTTTTTATTAACCACTATGGTGTGAATGAATGAAGCTCAATGAATAAGCAATTGGAACTACATAGTTTCTTAAGATATCAGTCATTTTTCTATGAAATCTTTAACCAGTTTAACTATTTTATGTCACATTGTGACTCCTTAATGGAATTTGAACAAAATGAACATTAATAGTAAATGTTGAAATCTCTCATTGACTCCTACATCAATTTATAAATATGCACTATGCATGATTTCCTCAATTTTAGGGATACTATCTGGACAATGCAACTTAAAGTCTGCTTGTTAATGTCAATACTAACAGCACCACAGGAAAGAGGAAAACCAACAACGGGGAGATTACATCATTATGGACGCAATTTCCTCAACATCTTTTAAATGTACCTAACCAAAGATTGATAGCCAATTTAATGAGCAATCTGTTCTTATGCTGAATGTGCATGATGCTATTATATGAAATGGAAACAACTGGAAATGTGTCAGAAATGCACTTTACAACATTAGTTGAAAATGCCACTGATTGATCAATATCACCCTGTGTTTGACCCCAAGAACTACTTCCGCAGTGTGCAAGACAAATGACGTGTGAAAGAAGGTTTCAAGTAAAATCCATGTTTGCTTGATTTTTTTTAAAGCAAACACTATTCTTTCATGGAGGAAATGTCAAATGTCTCTGAAGCAAAATGCCAATAAAATGTCTCCTCTCACATAAAGGAAAACAAGTGTTTTGGTAAATTATGTTGTCTGATCCTTTGGATGTGCCAGGCATTCATTTGGTAAACTGCTGCTTATATTCTTTCATTTTTACAGCTGTAAATTATATCTGATTTATCCTAAATTGCAACTCATTTAATGGACATTTATTGAACAATTTTTTCTACCTGGCTGGTAAAATATAAGGGAGAAACAGAGGTCATATAATGCTTTATGGAAGGCCATCTTAGACTGTGGGAGGAAGCAGCATATAATGAATAGAATTTTACCCTGAGTGGATCCCAAATGATCTCCTTTAGTCTCTTCTTTTCACAGCAACAAGTGCTAATTGATGGGTCTGACTGATTAAATTTAGCAAAAAGGGCCATCACAGCAACCAGAAGCAGAGAAGCAAATCATAATCGTTATCATTTGGTTGAAACAAGAATTAGCAAACTCACAGGCCTTAGCTTTCCACTTTGCTTAATTCTTTCCTCCCTTCCCCTCCCCTCCTCAGTGATAAATGAGGATAAAAGTGTTAGTTGAGCCAAAGAGCATTAAGAATACTACCAGGGCAAGGGACAGCAAAATTTTCCTAAAGTATGAAGAGGATTAACTAGTTAATTCAGAGAGGGAATTAAAGGAGTTTATCTTGTTATGGTGAGCCAAGGGCATGACCTTATTAATACCCTAAGAGTAAACATTGATCGTTTCCAAGAAAAAAAGAACACAGGAAAATATGGGAGAATTTGAAGAAATATTAGTAAATGTTCCAAAGTAAAGGGAAGGCAAAAAACTTAAAATTATAAACTCTTGTTATTTTTAAGTATATAAAATAATATTCAAGAATTTGCATTCAAAATCAGTAGTTCCCACTCCCTCTATAACTTTGTCCCCAGAGGCAACTACATTTAACCATATCTGTGATTGTTATTCTGATGGTAAAGGCCATAATTCATATAAAGCTCTTTCATAACGTGTTAGCTTTTTCCAGTATCTTTGACTCTTGGTATGAAAGATGAGGGTGCGACTCATATTATTTGCCACTTCCCCTATCTCTTCATGCCCAGTTGATTAAAATTTTAAATTACTTTTAGTGTTTCAATTGATTATTTTGTAAATGATACATATTCTCTATTTCTTGTTTAATCTCCTTTAGGCATTCTTTCTTAATTACTAACTGGGAATGAATATTAGCATCCATATATATACTCCACATCTCTTCCCCACTCCCCACTCCCCACTCTAATTTTTCAATGTTTGCAGCTCCCTAAACTTTTATCTTATCGGGTGAATACTTTCTTCTTTACAAATAGTTATGTATTTAATCCTTTGTCCATAGATAATTGGTGAAGGTTGAAAACAAGCATTTACGTGAATCTGGCTATATAAATATTTTTCATTGCAAAATACACAGCAGAGGTACAAAGCATTTCCTTTAATTTATTAGCATCTCTAAGGTCCAATGTCAGGACAAGAATGACACTCACAGAGGAATGCTCCTAACATCGAGGACAGATTCTATTTTCTTGTATTCCATTAATTGTTCCAAATAATGACACATTTTACTTCGTCTCATATGTATACCTTGACTTTCTATTTCTTGCATTTAGTTTGTTGTTTTATGTTTCCTGAATTTTCTAATTTTCAATTCTTTTATCTTCTGAAGTAATAGATAATTTGTTTTGTATATCAGTAGTATCTTCCATGGGTTTTTTTGCATTTGGTCACTTTTTTGCATTTAGTTCACTAGACAATGTCTTTTTCAAATAACCATTCTGGAGCCACTGACATTCAAGTCTTAATAAAACTACTCTCAGGGTGCTATATGCTGAATAGCATTGTCCCCTCCTAAATTCATACAATAAAACTTATTCCCCCAACATGATAAAAGTTGGAAGTGGAGTCTTTGGGAGTTAAGTCCACCATTATGAATGGGATTGGTGCCCTTATAAAAGACCCTAGAGAGCTCCCTTGCCCCTTCTGCCAAGTGAGGTTACAGTGAAAAGATGGCCATTAATAAATCAGAAGTGTGCTCTCACCAGACACTGAACCTACAAATGCCTCGATCTTAGATTTCCCAGACTCAGGAACTGTGGGAAATTTTTCGTGTTTGTAAGGCACCCAATCCATGGTATTCTACTATAGCAGACCAAACGGTCTAAGATACAAGGTCTGCTGCAGAACCATCGTCCTAGGATTTCATTTCCTTGAGCTCTTCTGTCATGGCCACTGTAATTCTACAGCCTCTGCTCCTGCTTGTGCTTTACCTCTGTACTGAGTAACTGCCTCTGAAATTGTGCACGAGCATCGTTGTTTAAGATGCTATCATTCATGAAAATGTACTTATTTTGCATTTATAATTGATGGACAGTTTGTTTCAGTGTAGAATTCCAGGCTGAATACCATTTTTCCTTAGAAACTTGAGGTTGTTCTGCCTTTATCTTCTATAATCCAAAGTTCATAAAAATACAGGTTATATCCTTGCTTCTTTGGAGCTGACTTGCTTTTCTTTGGTCTGGACGTTTTTGAGAGCTGCTTCTTATTCCTAGTGCACTGAAAATTCAGAAAGTAAACTTATATGTAGGCCTTTTAAAATTCATGCCAATTTGTGAATGCCTTCAATTTAAATCACTTACCAGGTCTGGCAAATTTTCTGTTCCTCCTTTAGTTCCTCCTTTTCCTTGCTCCTCCTTTTCTTTTTCCTTTTTATTTGTTCTAACCAACTGAAGTATAACAGACACAAGGAGAAGTATACACATCAATAACTTCACTAGTCAATGAGTCATACCAAAGTGAACATATCTCTGATATTTTGACCATCCAACTCAAAAAACAAGATTATAAAAAACAGGATTCCCTAGCAAAAATCCTGATTACTACACTTTTCATCCTATACAGTGTAAACTTTATTCCAATTCCTGAAACTGTAAACAAATTTTTCTGGTTTCTTTTTTTAACTTTTTTGAATGGAATAATACAATATTTATACTCATATATCTGGCTTCTTTCATTCAACATTAGTTTTGTGAGATTAAACCAGGTTGAATGTAGTGGTGGTTCCTTTGATTATTCTGTTTTAGTCACACTGATAGGAATTAGATTACCTCATTTTCATGTTAATTTGCATTTTCCTATTGTTAATGTTTGATTAGCTTTTCAAGTCTATTGAATATTTTGATGCCAGGTTTTGGTAATTGTCTGTTTAAATCTTTGGTCAATTTTCCCTTAGGTTGTCTGCCTTTTTCATGCTGACGTGTAGCAGTTTCTAATATATTCCAGATATGGGCCATTTCTGAGTTATATTTGTTGCAAATATTTTCTTCTCGGGAGCTTTTTGCTTTTTCACTCCTTTAATGGGTCCACTTCATAAACAGAATTCTTTAATTTTAATATTATCTTATTTTCCCTTTTACTCAGGGCTTTTGTGTCCTGTATATATACCTAGCCCAAATTCATAAAGATAGTTTTTTACTTTATTCTAAAACCTTCAATATTTTGCCTTTCATATTTAAATCTACAGTAACATGAAATGGATTTTTGTGTATGGTATGAGATAAAGGTCAAGTTTCATTTCTTTCATGAGAGGATCCAATTCATCCAGAACCTTGTATTGAAAAGAACATATTTCCTTTAATATTGTGCAATATATTCTTGTCATAAATCAAGTATCCACATATATGTGGGTCTCTTCTGTTCCATTGGTCTCTTTGATATCCTCTGTGCAATTTCATTCTGTATTCATTCAAGTAGCTTTAAAATATTTCTTGGCTTCTGAAAGACTAAATCTTTACACCTTGTTATTCTTCAGGAATGTCTTGAATATCTTTGCCCTTTGCATTTTGACATACATTTCAGAATGGTTTTGTCAAAATCCATTATAAAAACTCCTTGGAATTAAATCACATTGCATTAAGACCATAAATTAATTTGGAGAAATTTGATATCTTTACAATTTTGAGTCTTTCAACACTCAAACATTGTGTATTCCTCCACTGATTTAGGTGTTCCTTAAGGCTCTTAATGTTTTATGACTTTTGTAAAGGATTTCCAAATATTTCCTTAGATTTATTCCTCTGGGTATTTGATAACTTTTGGTGATAGGATAAATATATTTAAATTTTATTTTCTAGATTATAGCTTTCAGATATAATAGGGATGTGATTTACCTTCCAAAATTTGACAACTAAGGGATTGCACAAAATATCTGAAACGGTAATTCCAGACACTGGTAACAGGCAAAGCAGGACTGAGTTCCCTTAGAGAAGGGCTGTAACTAAAGTAAGCCCTAAACTGCCTCAGTTTGCTATTGAGGCAGTTGCTGGACTGAAACAGTGTAGGGACGCGGCGCCCTGCCAGCATCTTGCAGTGTTGCTGAGTTGAGGAGACTGAGATAAGAATTCAAGGAGGCCAAGTTAGCCAGAATTTGGAGGGCAGAATACCAGAGAGTAAGGAGTGGTATAGAGAGAGAGTCCTGAGATTTCCAAAGGGAACCCCTTGAATATTTGGCTAAGTACTGATCTTGGTATGCACAGGAACAAATTGCCTGAGACTAGAGAGAGAACTATTGGAAAGAATTAGGTCAAATGATTCCTGCATCTCACACAGGGCTGAAAGGAATTTGTGTCCTACCAGCCAGAGTGGAAAGACCTCATAAGCCATAGATATTGGGCAGAATCCTAAGAAGGTTATCATTTTAGTAGGAGGCTAAATTAGCCCTACAACTAAAGGATGCCAGAGCCCTGCCATAACTAAGAAGGTACGTAAAACTCAAAAGATCAAACTGGTTTCAAGTAACTTAACTGAATACCAGAACAAAGTTCAATACCCAACAATGTAAAAATCAAAATATACAACATCCTATCAAAATTTACCAGGCATGTAAAAATCAGAAAAATATGGTCATTAGCTAAGAAAAGGATCAACATAAAGATACCCAGAAATGATGCAGATGATGAAATTAGTAGCTATTATAAATATATTCCATATATTCAAGAAGGTAGAGGAAGTCATGAACAGAATTAGAAAAACTTTATATGTAAATTTTATTTTTAGTTGCTTACTGGTTATATGTAAAGATAAAATTAAATTTTATATACTGACATTGTGTGGAAAGCACAGAGGTGAGTGGGTCAGAAAGCTCTTCATAAAAGGACTTGCTGCCCAGTTGCACAAAGTATATTTCACAGACAGCTTCTAGTTATTGTTTCTTTCTGGATCTGCCTCCATGCTTAATCTGAGGTCACTTTTTTTACAGTGGCCCCTGGCCAATGACTAAACAAGAAGATAGTGGCTGAAGTCACACTGTTCTTCAGTAGCCCCTGGACAATGGCTGAGCCAAGCAGTGACATAGGGACTATCCATTTCCCTTAATGGGGAAGGGTCCCTTATGCTGAACAGGAGGAGAAAGAATATGGGCACTCTTGGTTCAAATGTGTTTTAAAATAAATGTGAGTTGGCTCAGTATATGGGAATAAATTGAAACAAAATATAGCTATAGTATGGTGTCACTTAAGGGTATCCTTGAAAAGCAGCAGTGATGGAAAACTCTCCCAATGGGCAGAACTTTTGGCAGTGTACTTGATCTTTCATTTTGTGCACATACTAATGGGTTAGTTAGTTAGAATTTACACATACTAATGGAAAGAAACCAATGGCTTGGCCGGGGCCTGCTCAGAAAGATTAGAAAATTGGGACAAGAAGATTTTGGGTAGAGGCATCTGGATGGAGCTTTGGGAGATGAAACATAGTGTGAAGATGATTGTATTTCATGCTAATGCCTACCAGAGAACACTCATCATGGAAGAGGCACTAAATATCTAAGTCAGTAAGCCTCTGTCATTGTGCAACACGAATGTGAACGGAGTCACTGTGGGGGTTCCCACTCACCAAATCTGATCTATCTGCTGCTTTTGCCAAGTGTTCAGTCTGCCAGGAAGAGAAACCAGCACTGGGCCCTTGTTACAGCATCATCTTTTGAGTATATCCACTGGTCACTTTGTGGAAAGGCAACAC
Source organism: Equus asinus (assembly GCF_041296235.1). NCBI lineage: Eukaryota > Metazoa > Chordata > Mammalia > Perissodactyla > Equidae > Equus > Equus asinus. The sequence goes on from NC_091800.1 coordinate 65,244,254, forward strand.
AGTGGACTGCTTTTAATCTAGAATTAACCATGACTAAAAAAGTTCCAAATTTTTTATACATCTTAATTTTCCTGCCTGCAAACCCTCAGCACATGCCACGGTTAGAGGGCTTATAGATTGTTTGATTCACTACCAGCAGATCACAGATAACCTGTAATCAGACAAGGAACCCATATGACAGCAATTACTCTATGACCATGGTGTCTACTGGTCCTGTCATGTACCACACCAACCAGAAGTGCTGGCCTGCTGGAACGATGGAACCATTGATGGCACAGCTTAGGTGACAGTTTGGAGAGGATACTCTGAAGTCAAGCACCTTCCTCCAAGAAACAGTATACTTCCTAAATCAACAATACTTATGAGGTTACATCCCCAATCGATAGACTACACAGGTCCAAGAACCAACGGGTGAAAGCAGGAAAGGCCCCACTTAACATCACTCTCAGTAACTCTCTTGGGGAATTTGTTTCCTTTCCCCAGGACTTTGCCCTCTGCAGGTTTAGAGGTCTTGCTTTCTCAAAGGGAAGCACTTCTACCAGGAGAACCAGGAAGGTTACCACTGAGCTTTAAACTGCCACCTGGGTACTTTGAGCTCTTTGTGCTAAGGAAATAGGAAGCAAGAAAAGGAATCACCATCCTGTCAGGGGTAATTGACCCTGATCAGCAAGAGAAGGTAGAGCTGCTGTTTCAGATGGTCATAGAGAGAAATATGTTTGGAACCAAATGATTCAATTAGGTATTTCTTGGTACTTACTTGCTCTATCTTAATGGTAAGTGGACAAGGGCAACAACTATGTCTTGAGAAAGTTATGGTGAGGAGACTCAAATCCTTTAGGGATGAGGGTCTGTTTCATTGTGCCAAGTAAGCCATTTAGATCAGAGTAGGTGCAAGTTGAGAGGGAAGGGGATCTAAAATAGATAATAGAGGGAACAGAAGCTAAGTGTTAGTTGTACCCTGGAGGCCTGCAGGGCTATAGAAACTGTAATTAATTGCATTAGCCCTCCTCTTATAATTTTCCTTTGGTAAAGAAGCCCACCAGTATCGCGGGCTATTCCCAGAACTTATACTAAGTGAATCTGAGTGGTGCAAGGGGTCACTACAGTGAACACTGCCGCATTGCCTTTTAGGACTAAGGGATTAATTTCCCAGGCTGTGGCTGGAAGTACTGCCAGCTGTTAACCCTCAGCTATCAGCCCTCTCTAGGAATTCCCCTCGGCTGGAGAGAGCTGCACTGCCCAAGGTCAGGACGTTTCCCAGGCAGCCTACATGCAATGACTGCTTGAGAGTTATAAAAGCTCACCCTCTTGCCCCGCTCAGGAACAAATATGAATGTCCACAATGGCTTCAGAGCTTCACTTGGAGTTAGCTGAGGGCTTTGTATTTTGTTGCAAGCCCAATTTCTCTGCCCAAACCTGCTTTCTTCCCTTCCCCTTCAGATGTTGATCCTACAAGTGTTACCAAAAGTTTGGTCTCTGTTCCTGATGCCAGTCCAAATAAGGAGAACAGACTCTTCAGTGAAAAAGGAAAGGCTTTACTTTGCCAGGCAGAGGGAGGAAAGCAAGGACTAGTGCCTCAAGAATTGCTAGCTCCCCGTTAAGAAATGGGCAGGGGTTTTTATTTAGGGTTTTAGGTAGTGGAGCGGGGCTGTGGCCTTCTTGACCAGTGTTTTCCCATAGGCCTGTGTCTGGGGCTGCATCCAGTGAAGGAGACAAAGGATTTCTCAGATGAATGTCCTTGGCTGTCTACCTCCATGGTGGAAGGTAGACTCTGATGTTAGGAAGCTGAGGAGTTGGGCCTGGGAAGCTTCAGTTTCTTGATATTCCCTGGACGTTAGTTGCTCTGTAAAAGAACTTCAAGATCCTGTGATTAGCCAGCCTGCAACTTTATTGGGAGCCCAGCTTGAGGCCATCTGGGCTTTAGCAATTCATAACATCTATTTGGTTGTAAAGCTTAGGGAGTCAGAGGTTAAAGAAACAAACATTTTACATATGAGTGTAACTAAAGATGGAGGGAACTGGGAATGTGTGCTTTTAGTTTTGACCCCATATATGCTGGGTTCACTGTAAGGGAACCAATATCAAGGCTGATCTTAACTAAGAGCCAGTAACAAGAGTACTCCCTAACAAACTTTGAACATGCCTCATCTTGGCCTCAGGTCTACTTCCTGAGAAAACCAAACTAGCTCCACATCATTGCAATCAACTTCATCCTTCACATGCTTCTAGAAACTCTCTAATGATTCCAGAAATCTGTCAAAGTTTCTTGCATTGGAGATCATCTCCTTTTACTTCTCTGTGTATGTTTTTCCTTTTATATTACTCCTTATGTTTTATTTTATTTGTTAAATTTGTGTCTTTTGACCCCCCCCCCTCACTCATTTCAACCACCCCACTGCCTCTGGCAACCATCAATTTGTTTTCTTTATCTGTGAGCTCAGTTTTTTGGGGCTTTTTTTTTTAGATTCCACAAATAAAATCATGCAGTATTTGTCTTTCTCTCTCTGACTTGTTTCACTTAGCATAATGCCCTCAAGGTCTACCCATGTTGTCTCAAACGGCAAAATTACCTTTTTTTAATGGCTGAATAACATTCCATTGTGTGTGTGTGTGTGTATCATATTTTCTTTATCCATTTGTCTGTTGGTGGACACTTAAGCTGTTTCCATGTCTTGGCAATTGTAAATAATGCTGAAATGAACATGGAGAGCATATATCTTTTTAAATTAGTGCTTTCTTTTTCTTCAAATAAATACTGAGAAGTGGAATTTCTGGATCCTATTGTAGTCTTATTTTTAGTTTTCTGAACCTCCATACTGTTTTCCGTAGTGGTCGCACAAATTTGCATTCAGACCAACAGTGAACAAGGGTTCCCTTTTCTCCACATCCTCTCCAACATATGTTATTTCTTGTCTTTTTGATAATAGCCATTCTAGCAGACATGAGGTGGTATCTCCTTGTGGTTTTGATTTGCATTTTTCTGATGATGAATACTGCCAAGCACATTTTCATGTATCTGTTGGCCATCTCTATATCTTCTTTGGAAAAATGTCCATTCAGATCCTCTGCCCATTTTTTAACTGGATTTTTCTCTTTTTTTGTTATTGAGTTGCATGAGCTTTTTATATATTTTGGATATTTACCCCTTATCAGATATATGATTTACAAATATTTTCTCCCATTCAGTATGTTATTTTTTCATTTTGTTGATGGTTTTCTTTGTGTGCAGAAACCTTTAATTTTAATGTAATCCCACTTGTTTATTTTTGCTTTTGTTGCCTTTGCTTCTGATGTCAGATCCAAAATATCACTGGCAAGATCTACGTCAAGGAGCTGAGTACCATCATTTTCTTTGAGGAGTTTTGTGGTTTCAGGCGTTACATTTCAGTCTTCATTTTGAGTTGATTTTTGTGTATGATGTAAGATAGTGATCCAGTTTCATTCTTTTGCATGTGGCTGTCCAGTTTTCCCAACACCATTTATTGAAAAGACTGCCGTTTCCCCATTGTATATTCTTGCATCCTTTGTCATAAATTGATGATCTATGTGTGGTATTTCTGGGCTCTCTATTCTGTTCCATTTACCTATGTGTCTTTTTTGATGTCAATACCGTACATTTTGATTGCTATAGCTTCATAATATAGTTTGAAATCAGAGAGCATGATGCCTCCTGCTTTGTCCTTCTTTCTCGAGATTGCTTTGGCCATTTGAAGTCTTTGTGGCTCCATACAAATTTTAAGATTGGTTGTTCTATTTCTGTGAAAAATGTCATTGGAATTTTGATAGGGATTTCATTGAATCAGTAGATTGCTTTGGTTGTATGGACATTTTAACAATGTTTTTCTAATCGATGAGCATAAAATATCTTTATGTTTATTTATGTCGTCAATTTCTTTCATAAATGTCTTACAGTTTTCAGTGCACAGGTCTTCTACCTCCTTGGTTAAATTTATTCCTAGGTATTTTATTCCTTTGGATGCAATTGTAAATGGAATTGTTTTCTTAATTTTTCTTTCTGTTAGTTCATTATTAGTGTATAAAATGCAACATATCTCTGTGTATTGATTTTTTTATTCTACAACTTTACTGAACCTATTGTTTACATCCTGAAATACTTCCTTTGGCACATTTCTGTTTCCTAACAGTCTTTTGGTGGGGTCTTTAGGGTTTTCTATAGTATCACGTCATCTGCAAATATAGACAATTTTACATTTTCCTTTCTGATTTAGATGACTTTTATTTCTTTTTCTTGTTTAATTGCTCTGAGGAGGATTATCAATACTATGTTGAATAAAAGTGGCAAGAGTGGGCATCCTTGTCCTCTTCCTGATCTCAAAGGAAAAGCTTTCAGCTTTTCACTGTTGTGTATGATGTTAGCTGTGGGCTTGTCATATATGGTCTTTATTATGTTGAGGTACGTTCTCTCTGTACCCGTTTTGTTGAGCGTTTTCACTATAAATGGGTGTTGATTTTTGTCAAATGCTTTTTCTGCATCTATTGACATATGATTTTTTATCCTTCATTTTGTTAATGTAGTGTATCACATTGATTTGTGGATGTTGGACCATCCTTGCATCCCTTGAATAAATCCCACTTGATTGCAGTATGTGATCCTTTTAATGTATTGTTGGATTTATTTTGTTAATATTTCGATGATTTCTGCATCTATGTTCATCAGGGATATTGGCCTGATATTTTCTTTTCTTGTGGTGTCCTTGTCTGGTTTTGATTTTGGGTTAATGCTGACTTTACAAAATGAGTTTGGAAGAGTTCTGTCTGCTGTTTTTTGGTACAGTTTGAGAAGGATTAGTTTAAATGTTTTGTTTGTTTTTAAGAATCCTTTGACGTATTCTTTAAGTGTTTGGTAGAATTAACCAAATTAACTTTAATTAACTTTTATTTTAATAATGCTTTTGGGAAAGGGGATAGATGTATTTCTTAACCCAGATCTTTCAGTAAAAAAGAAATTAAGTTTAATCCACGGGCTGATAATTCTACACTCAAACATTCAGTAATGACTTTATGTGAATTTAGATTATTGATCAAAATTCACACAAAAAAAATTCAAACTCTTTGTAAGGATATAATTCTGCAATATAAAATTACCAATGGCTTTTACAAAGGACAGAAATTTTGGAAGCTGATGTATGAGAGCAATAAAAGAAATGCTATTGCTTAAATATGGTTGTGTTTGAAGTAGCACAATTATGTTATAAAGGGCAATACAAGTAATCTATTACAAAAAGCTTTGTGGCTTAAGTTGTTTATTTTTGAAGCTAAAAATACTGTATTCATGACTCTCCTTGGTGTACTCTACTAATATAATATTTCTAGCTTGATAATGTTTATATTTTATAAATACTTTAGATGAAGAAATAAAGCTAAAATACTTATATTTTTCTATCTACACACATCTTGAAATATTTCCATAAACCTGTAAATAAAATTACATTTGATTTATATATAGACAGGTTAGTAACTCAGAAATTCTCTCCAGAATGGTAAATTATCCTGAAATAATTCCTTTGGCACATTTCTGTTTCCTAGGCAATGAGATCAGCTTCAATATAACATATCTTCTATACTTCCAGTGACCCAGTACTTTCAAATTATTTAACTAAAGCTCCCCTGTATGTTCAAAATACATGCTATGACTATGGTACTGAAAGAATCATCAAAGCACGTGAGATAAAAAATTTCTCAACACACTCAAGAATCTTTTGAAAAGAAAAGTGCTAGTTCTACACATGATCAGTTAAAAAAAGTATAATTCACGCACACTGAAAAATGTAAGTAATAGAAAGTATAGACGTATTTATAAGAGACAAGCCTTATGAAAAAGTCTGCTTGGGAGTCAATGGTAATTGTTTTCTTACATAAATAAGGCACATAGGATGGGGTCAAGAGTGGGGCTGTTTTAGGTGCATATTTTTGTTTCATGATCGACATGCTTCATTGACACAGGCGTGTTAATCCAGTTTCTGTTTCTGAACTGAGAGTCCTTCACGTGAGTTCTGCCTCTCTCTCGCTGGTAGTAGAGTGTTTTCTTTCAAGATTCCTGCCAAGCACACATTTCTGAATTAGTAAGGAATGCTTGTACAAGTTAGAAAGTACAAAATGGCTTAAGAACTCCATACCCCAGAATCTAACCTTAGACCTGTCACATAATAGGTGCTCAGTAAGATTCATATGATTCATATAAGTCAAGATCTGTTGAACTTTCTCTTGACTTGTAAAATGGTCAAGGAGAAAGTCTAGCTTTTGTGACTACATGTACTTTGCTGCTCAAATATTGGTGCAATGAATGTGGAATGATAAAGTAATAGTTCGCTGTTTGTAGAAATGTACTTTTAAATGGCATCCTCTAAAATGTATTCCCAATTGAAAAATTGAATGTTTAAGTCCATGTTTCACTATGTATATATTCACTTGCTTTATCTGTGATGAAAACCAAAATAGTCATATTGGAATTAGGCTCTTTGCCTATTATTTACAATCCAATTACAAATGAAATGTTTAGAAGGTACAAGTAAATTGAGTGGATGGATGTATGCCGAAGTCAGGCTCTGGGTTCAAGGCCTAAAATGGCATAATGGCATAATGATAATAAATATTTTGCTCTTATCTATAACATGTTTTTAGCTGGTAACAACTCATTTTCCTCACAAATATATCATTTTATCAAGGAAATTAATTCTCTAGAATATTTATTTAACCTATTCTCTAATGAAATTTCATTATTTGATGTGGGTACTTCTTAAATTTAAAAAATTACGTGCGTAAGAACTGGGAGTGACATACCCAAACAGGCACCTTCAAAGGATTCATGTCACCTGCTTTATTTCCTTCAGAACATCAGAATCTTGATGTAATACTTACAATTGACCATGTAATTCAGCATCTATAAATATGCAAAACTCCTGTTATTTAACTAGGCCCTTAATGACAATAAAATGGACATATGAGAACCCACATTGTATAATGAGAACTATCTCAAATGAGCTATACTCACTTACAGAAAATGAGTCAAAAGTACTTGATTCTTGTGCCACATCTCCAGCAAGTTGTCACCAAGTAGCCTATAGTATAAACGTATTAGTTTGCCAGGGCATGCCATCCATGACAAAGTACCACACACTAGGTGGCTTAAGCAACAGAATTTAATTTAATTTTTTTCACAGTTCTAGAGGCTAGAAGTCCAAGATCAAGGTGTTGGAATGTTTGGTTTTATTTAAGGCCTCTCTTCTTGGCTTGCAAGTGGCCACCTTGTTTCTCACTGGGTCTCCACATGGTCTTTTCTCTTGTTGACCTTAAACAAATGGATATCCAGTTATTTCGCCAGCAAAAATGGGTTTATACTGGACCAGCAAAGAATTGCAATTCGAGGTCTGCAATCATGGCAGACCACATGCAAGTCTCCTGCAGCAAGGGGAGGAGAAATTCTTTTATAGAGAAGAGGAGGAGGTTGGGAGGGCTATTGTAAACAGAGAGTCCATTGGAGGAGACTAGGAATTCAAAGGTAGTGGCCTTTCATGGGCTGAATTGTGACAGTCTCTCATTGGCTGAGCTTCTTGCCAGGCAAGAAGAGGAAGTCTTCTTCCTGTTGGGCTCTACCATTGACCTAGGGCTTGTGAGCTCCCCCTTTTGGCCTCTCCACTCTAATTTAATGAGGTTTCTGTTTATTAATATAACATTGTCCCCTTTGGATCTTTCTCTGAAGGTATTGCTGATCAATAGTCAGATTTTTCTGGGTTCAGCAGCCTTTTGTCCTTTGATGCCAGGTAGGACCTTTGGTGCTGTGTCCCATGTTGTAAGGAAAGTGCACAGATTGGAAATTTGTTGTGGCCACATTTGAGTAACAAGAAGGGGTAGAAGACAGAACTCTCAGGCATTTTTCTTTTCTAAAGTCCACATGTTATGAAGATCATAGGCATTGGCAATCATCAGAAACATTGTCATCATCAAAGATTTGGCAGACAAATTTCCAACAGCCCTGGTCTGGACATGTTGGGAAAGCTGTCTCATCAGATGTTGTCTGTTTTAATTCTGGGAAATTTTTAATTTCAGATCACCAGATCATGTGCAGGTCCAGGTAGGGTTTGGCACTTTCTTTAGGTGTGTCACATGAATCCTAGAGTCTATTCCTTGGAGTTTTGTAGCACAAGGGTTAGTTAACAGTACCTGATGGGGCCTGTCCAGTGAGGTTGCAGAGAGTGCTTCTAGAGATCTCTTTTCCAGTAGGTGAAATCTCTAGCTTGCAAGCTGTGATGCTTAAGGTCTTCGTCTTCCCGGAGTGCACTGTGAAAAGTTTGCTCTATCAAAGCGTGGTTATTTCTTATAGAAGTAATTAAACCTTTGCAATATTGGAATATAGCTCCTTTTTATCAACTATGAGTCAGGAGGCAGGAGCCAAGTGCATTGGGTGTCCTGTGACTGTCTCAAAGGGTGAGAGTTTGAGTTCCAAAGGAGGTGGATCTGAGACTTAGAAGGAACAACGGCAACACTTTTGGCCAAGGTTTTGGAAGGTCTCTACAAACTTTGCCAATTGAACCTTAATAATCCCATTAGTGTGTTCAACTAAACCAGAGGATTAAGGGTGACAAGTGCAGTGCAAGTGTTGTAAAACTGGCCAAATAGTGCAAACTTATTGAAGTACCTGACCAGTAAAATGGGTTCCTCAAATCACTATGAAGCTGGAGAAGAGTTCCCCAGGTAGAAATAATCCTGTCCAAAATGACTTTAGCCGCAGAATAGGCATTAGTTTGTCTGCAAGGGAAGGCTTCAGTACAGTGAGAAAACATAAATACCATGACTAAAGTATATTTATATCTGTAAAACATAAGTTTTATGAAACCCATTTGCCAAATTTGAATGGTCCATTAGACAGTTTAAAATGTCCAGGAGCAGTACAAACAGGCTTCCTTGAGTTGTATTTTGGACAAGTGAGGCAGGCACTTTTTGCAGCCTTGTTAATTTCCCCACCAATATTGGTTCATGAGGGCTGTCATTTTGTCAGTACACCAATGGGTTAATTCATGTACAGTGGTTAGGAGTGGGAATTTTAGAGTCTCTGGTAGGACTGGGTTGACCAGACCTTTCTCTTTTTATCAAACCAACAATTACTGAATTTCCAATCTTGTTTTTCCTTTTCTGAAGCAAATTTTTGGGCTTCTTTAGCCAGTTTTTCTAAGCTATCATTTGCAGTAATGTTCCTTTGGACCGTGAGGGAGGCTTAGCTGCTGTTGGTCCCTTTAAGGACTGCATTTTTTGCAGCAGGTAAAATTATAACATGCAATAATTCCTGAACATGGGGCCATGTTCCCTTTCATTTCTGCTGGAAGTAAGGAAGCCACATTACTTCTACTACGTTCCAAAATTGTGAGCTACTCCAAAAGAATATCTACTTTTAGTATAAATATAGGTAGTTTTTCCCTTGGCTAAGGTACAAGCTCATGTAAGAGCATATATAATTCAGCCTGTTGGGCTGAAGTAGCCATAGATAAAGGTGCTGCCTCAACAATATCAAAAGGGCTTTAAATAGCATACCAAGCACAGTACTTGCCATTTTCACCTTTAAACAAGAACCATCAGGAAACCATGAGAAGTTGGTGTTACCTAAAGGAGTTTCCTGCACATCATCAAGAGGAGTCAGGAGGTGGTCTGTCAGCATTCGGAAGTCTTGAGGGACTTTATCAATAATGGAAGGGAGGAGAGTAGCAGGACTGAAGTTATTATAACATAAAAGAGTTAGTTGAGGAGCAGTTAACAAAAGGATTTCATAGGAGGTGAGGTGGCTGACTGGAAAATGTTGAGTCTGATGAGCATTTGGAAGGGCTTCCACAGCATGAGGTACAAAAATGGTTAAAGGGGATCCCACAATAATTTTCTTAGTGGCCTTAACCAAAAGGGCAGTGGCAATATTGGCTCTAAGGCAAAGAGGGTACCCATGCTACAGGGTCCAGTTGCTGACTATAATATTCTAGGGGTCGATGGTGGTCCATCTGTCTTTGGGTGAGTACTCCAAGCTCATTCTCTTCTTTTTCATATATGAAAAAGAGAAAGGGAATATGATAATTGAGGTGTCCAATGGTGTTGTCCCATTATTCCCACAAAATTGGGTTGGGGTTTTTGTTCTTTAATAAAACATACAGAAGTTTGGCCATAAGAGGGAAATTTGGAATACAATTTTGGCAATAACCAACTAGCCCAAGAAAACCTCACAGGTGGTGCTTAGTTTTGGGTTTGGGGACGCTTGAGACACTCTGAAGCCTATCTGCATCTAGGCGATGGCCCTTTTTCTGACATAAGATGCCCCAAATATTGAATGTGGGTTTGGGCAAAATGCAATTTTTCCTTGGCAACTTAATGTCACTTTAAGGCTAAAAGCTTTAGTAAGTGAATGCTGTCTTCCTGTGAGGAAGCTTGGGAAGGAGAGTAAAGAAGCAAATCACACATATATTGCAACACAGTGGAACCCCTATGGAGCTTTATATCACCCAGATCAGCCTTCAGTATTTGTGAAAAATAACAAGGGCTCTCATTAAAACCTTGAGGCTTTACTGTTCAGGTGAATTGCTTTCCTTCCCAAGTGAAGGCAAAAAACTATTACTAATTTCATCAACTGGAATGCTAAAGAATGCACAGCATAAATCAATTACAGTAAAGAATTTGCTTCCATTGGGAATGGCTGTTAATAGTGTATGAGGGTTAGGAACAACAGAGTGTTGAGGGATAACTTTGTGTGTTGCTTGAAGGTTGTGGACAAATCTCCATCCTCAGCTTTTGGGTTTTATCATAGGTAAAATAGGAGAATTACAGGGACTAGTACAAGGAATAATAAGGCCTCGAGCCTTATAATCTTCTATTGTGGGCTTTATGCCTTGAAGGGCTCCTTTACTTATAGGATATTGATTAATTCTGGGGAGAGGTTTTGAGGGATATTTTTGAATCTTGATGGAGGGTGTACTGTGAATTTTACCAATATCAAAGATTTTGCCCATAAGAGGGGTAGTAGCTTATTCAATAGGGACAAAATAATTACTGTTTCTAGAATCAGCTCTAGTACCATCAGATGGAGCAAACAAAAGATGTCAAAGGGTCAGGAAATTCACCTGGTTGGCTGTTTTGATCGTTAACTGTCTAATTCTAGAATTATTTCCTCCTTTCAGGGGAAAGAAATTCTGGAATGATACTTTTCCAAAAACTTTTGGAATAATAAATGAATAGGGGTGGAGGAACTAAAAAGAAAAGGGTATGAGTCTCTCAAAGGGCCTAAACAAAAGAGAATAGGTTCAGAGACAGGAACCTTCTGAGGTTGATTAGAAATCCCCACTGTTTGAACTATTTTAGTACTTTGAGGCAAGGACAGCTTTGTAGAGGTGGGGTAGAGCCCCGAGAGGAAGCTCTAGTGTCAGTGAGGACAGGAAGAGACTCATCCCCAATCTGCAGAAATGTCTCTCCAAGGCAATTAACAGGAAGGATTGGGACAAGCCCCTGTAGTTCATTGGAGCCCTGTCATTGGGAATTTGGAGGACATTGGAAAGGCTGGTTGGAGGGCTGAAGGTGCCTGAAGCACTTAAATTTGTAACAATCTCTTTTCCAATGTACTAGCTCTTTGCAATAATAGCAGAACCTAGGAGAATTTTGTTTCCTTTAGGGGACTTCGTTTGCTGGAGTTGAAGAAGAAGAATTTTGGTGGTCTTCCTTTTAGGTCACACCTCCAGGGTGTGAGAGAGGTGGTTTTCCACATTAAATCTGAAGTGAACACAGTTTCCCATTCCATCCTGGTCCTTTTTACTAGAAGGTACAGATCTCAGTTCAGCCCATCAATAAACATAGAGTTAAAAGCTACCTAAGTGGAACCAACATCTTAAGGAAGATCCGAATTTTCTTTAAAAACAATCCGAAGTTGGTTGTAGTAGTCATAAACAGGTTTATCAAGTTTTTGTGCACAATCCTGAATTTGTTCCAATCAACAGGCTTTGAGAAAGCCCCAGGAATTGTCTGGTGAAGTTATCTAGTGGTGCGCGATGCCTGATCATACAATAGATGGGTGGGTTGGTCTCCCAGTTGTAATTCTAGAGACCCTTCAGGATTTTCCCAGTTAGCAATTTTCCTCCAATGCTGGGCCTGGCATTCACTGGGAAGTATGTGAACTAGCTGATATAAGTCAGAGAAAATAGGTTGATAAAGTTTGAATGACTATATCAAATTCTTCAGCAAATCTGTAAGGATCTTCAGCTACTTTGGAAAAATCTTTGCCTGTGGCTCACAGTTCAGCATTAGTCCAAGGAGTATAAGAAATTCAAGCTTAGCCTCTTTGGATCCTCAAAAGTCTTAAATTTGAAGAGACAGGTTCTGATAGGTTCAAAGGAGGAGGGAGTGGGGAGAGGTTCAGTGAAAAGAGGAAATTTGGCAAGTGAGTTAGCATGGGGGAACTGCGGGTGTAGAGGAGTTGTAGAAGATACAGAAAGGAGGAAGGAAAATGGCACTGAAGGTGGGGCCTGAGCATGATGAGCTGGGGAGATGAAGGTGATGGCACCAGAGGTGGGGCCTGACACAGAGACGCCAGGGAAGAGGAACATGAGGCCTCAGAAGCCATTTTATCTTTATTTGCCCCAGTTAGTCTTACAATTTTACTTTGCAAAGAGGCAATTTTGGACTCCTCATAATGTTTGGAAGCCTCAAAATAGCAATCAAAATAGGCATTCCATTCAGTTCTGGAAATTACAGAGCCATGGTTGTCCTATTCAGTTTTAAGAAAAGTACGTTTGGGGAGTTCAAAAGTTCCCCACCAAGGCCATGGTTCTAAATTGCTTTTGGTTAAGTCAGTCCAATTAGTTTAAAATGTGCATGAGGAATGACTGCAGTTTTCAAACAAAAATTCAGCCGGGGTCCCTATCGGGGGACACCCTCAAAATATTATGTAACTGAGATCCTATTTCTCAGAGATTTTTTGCTAAAGTAAAAGAATGATTTTCAAACAGCTTGCAACTCAGACAGCTTGAACAGCTCCAACAGTCTGCTTACTACCAGCTGGGTCCGATAGGAACTGTTCGATTTCAGTTAAGTGGACTGAAGGCTGAATCAATAAAGTTCCAATGGGAATCGGACCAAAGGTTGATCAAAGTGGTTCCAATGAAACAGCCTGCTCCCAAGGGAGTGAGGCCAAAGTGCCAGTTCAGTTCCAAGTAGAAACAGTGTTGTTCCAAGGGAATCAGACCAAAGACTTAGCACAGTTCTGGTAGAAACAGTCTGATTTCAAAAGAATGAGACTGAAGTGCCAACTGAGTCCTCACAGACAAGCAAGGTCTTAACTAGTAAAGGACAAAGCCTTAAAATCTTGAACAAAGCCTGGAGAGCCTCAAACACAAAGAGGGTGAAAGCTCAGAGCCAGGAGAAAAGACTCTCAAACTTCGGGGTGGGAAAAAAAAGTAGCAAGCTCAATGGGCTCTGTTGTGAGTACCACACCTTTTTGTTCACCAGCCTTGGAATCATTGGAGGTCTTTCTGGATCCCGGTATGGGCCACCAAAATGTTGACCTTTAAACAAATAGACAGCCATTATTTCTCCAGCAAAATTGTATTTATTCAGGATCAGCAAGGAATTGCAATTTGGGGTCTGCAACCATGGCGAGCCACATGCAAGTCCCCTGTAGCAAGGGGAGGAGAGACTCTTTTATACAGGAGAAGAGTGAGTTGGGAAAGCTACTGAACAGAGTCATTGAAGGAGACTAGGAGTTCACGTGTAGTGGTTTTTCATTGGCTGAGATGTGATAGTCTCTCATTGGCTGAGCTTCTTATGGAGAAAGAAGAGGAAGTCTTTCGTCTTCCTGTGGGGGTCTGCTATCACTGTAGTGCATAAGAGCCCCCTGCTCTGGCCTCCCAACTCCATTTTAAGTGAGGCTTCTGTTTACTGATTTTCACATGCTGTAAGCACATCTGGGTCCTAACCTCCTGTTATAAGGACACCAGTCATATTGGATTGGGATCACCTATAAGACCTCATTTTACCTTCATTGCCTCTTAACGGCCTTATCTCCAAATACAGTCACTTTCTGAGGTACTGGAGGTTAGGACTTCAACATATAAATTTGGGGGGGGGGGCACAGTTCAGCCCATACCAGTAACCCCTAATTATTGTGGCTAAGATAATAAACTCTGCTCCCCAGTCTCTTCTCTGGGTCCCACAGCTCTCTTGTCTCCCATCCTCTGGACTACCCTGGAATGTTCACTTCTGTTTTTCTAGAGAACAGATGCAGAGATGGTGAGGAAGCCAGTTCTTTCTTTAAATTGTGCCATGTTGTTTTGCATTCCTTTCCTTCACTTGCTAATTTCCTCCATCAGCGTTGGCATTTTCTTTAGCCTGAAGTGATGAGAGCAATTTTAAAGTTCTTTCCTGTTTGGAGTCCACCCAAACTAAATTTGGGAACTGGAATCTACTCTCCTGTTTAATTGGATCAAAGCAGGTCCTGTACTGCGCCTGCATCCACAGTAAGTGCTTAGCACAGTTATCGGGTGATCGATGCAGGCCCAACAGCTTGGGTGTTATGCAAGGTCACAGAGTTAGTATATCAATGAAGTTTAATGTGAAATCTCTACCAGGAAAATAAACCGAAGTTACAATTTTTGGAGCTAGACACTAAAATAATATTTCTTCAAAATACTTTTCTGTTAACAAAATAATCATATTTCTATTTGTTAGAAGAGTATGAAGGCATTTCTTTTGAAATATAGGTGCAACTAATTGAGTTTCAATTATCAAGAGCTTCTCAAGCCACAAAGGTAATATACAAATTACCTACCTTAAAGGTCTAATTTTTTAAGCAGTAATTCTACATTATATGATATGGGCAGTGAAATTAAATATAAATGGATTTTTCAAGACATATGACTTATATTATCATTTACATTGGTTAATCATTTATAATGAACTATAATGAACAAATAGATGACAATTTCTTACTTCTTACAAATGTTCTCAGTGATATGCAGAACTTTAAAGCCATTCTATCATAAATTTCATAACATCACCCTTCTATCCTGAAATACAAGATTGTCATAAATTATTATCCTGGGTCTTCATAGTTCCATAAATCTGTACATTCAGAAAAGCTTGACCCCTCAAATTTACTTTATATTTGAACGTATATGATTCAGTACCATCTGGAAGCTAATGCTTGTGTTCCTTCTCATGTGTTTTTGTGTCTCACAGTCTTAAAGGTGAGTTCAGTGTTGTTCAGAAGTGCTCTGCAACGAATACCAATTTAGAGAGTGCAACAGTTAATTTTATATGTCAACTTGGCTGAGCATTGGTGCCCAGATACGTGGTCAAACATTATTCTGTATGTTTCTGTGATAGTGTTTTTTGGAAGAGATTAACGTTTAAATTGGTGGACTTTGAGTAAAGTAGATTACCCTCTGTAATGTGGGTGGGCCTCAACCAATCAGTTGAAGGCCGGAATAGAACAAAAGACTGTTCTCCCCCAAGCAAGAAGGAATTCTGCCAGTAAATGACCTTGAGGCTTGAACTGCACCATCTGCTCTTCCTGGGCCTCCAGCCTGCTGGCCCACCCTGCAAATTTTGGAGTTGCCAGCCTCCATAATTGTGTGAGCCCATTCCTTGAAATAAATCTCTCTCTCTCTGTACATACACACACACACACACACACACACACACTTACGTATATACACTCACATATAGACACACACATATATGAGAAAGAGCTGTGTGTACATGTCTACACTTACATACATCCTGTTGGTTCTGCTTCACTGGAAAACCCTGACTAATACAGAGAGTATCTCCAAGCACTTTATAAAACAAAACAACAAAAATGAAGAATGGGAAAAGGCAAACCGAAAGAAGAGAAGGTAGAGATAAAGAGATGAAAAGAAGAGAAATATTTTTTTAAAAGAGTACAAAGTTGAGAGAAAAAGAAGGAATGTAAACAAAGGTAGATCTACCCATTCATGAAGCATAAAGGTTTTGCATTTTGTGGAAGAAAACCTACTTTTAAGAGTAGTTTATTTGCCATCAGAGAGAGAAATGTATCTAGGTCATTCTGAAACAATAGTTATTTGTCATAAACCATTTGTATTCTTATCTTACATAATCCTTACCACAACTCTATGTGGTAGGTATTATTTCCTTTTTTAAAATAAGGAAATAAAAATTCAAATGTGTTAATTGATACTCCAAAGTTCCAGGGTTACTAAGTGGCAGATGGTTCAAAATAAAGTCTGACACTAAAACCTACATTTTTCACAACTCACTCTTTTGTTTCTATAAGGGTGAACTACGTTATCTGGATACAAATAGGGTCAATAACTCTACACAGAAAGCTTCCATGATCACAACATAATATAATAAGACAATATGGTTGGATTTCACTCCCTTAGATAGGGTTTCACTTACATTTATAAGGACCATTTTGGTTGAAAATGTTTCAACACATTTTTATTAAAATTTGTTCTTTACAATCTGTGCCTATTAACCTACCAGAAAAGTATGGAAATATGTAAATTAATAATCTCACTGAAGAAATTAGTAATTACATTCTTCAATGATATTATTTCAAGAGAAAAGAACAAAAATACATGGTTAATATATTTAGTCCTGAAGAACTAATACTCGAGCATCTGTTGGGAACTTAGCATCAGGCCTGAGTTCTTACCTAGTTTTTTAAACATTATCTGGCAAAAAGTAAACTTAGCATGAACTGGAAAATATCCAGTCTTTGCTAAGTTTCATAAGTTTGGAAAAGATCAGAAATACTTATGAAGAAATAAACATAGAATCGTTATGTTTTAAGGTTGGAAGGTACCTATTGGGGAGTCTGATAAATTCCTTTTTCACATGAGGAATTGAAGTCTCTGGGGTGAAAAGTGACTTGCTTGTGGTCATAAAGTACACATAAAGAATAAATGCAGGGGGCCGGAGCAGTGGTGTAGTGGTTAAGTTCATATCCTCCACTTTGCCTGCCCAGGTTCACCAGTTTGAATCCTGGGTGCAGACGTGCAGCACTCATCAAGCCATGCTGTGGCAGCCACCCACATACAAAACAGTGGAAGATGGGCACAGATGTTAGCTCAGGGCCACTCTTCCTCAAGCGAAAAGAGGAAGTTAGCTCAGGGCCAATCTTCCTCACCAAAATAAATAAATGCAGAGGGAGATTGAAAGGTATATTTAAAAGTAAAACTCTCTATATTAATCTCCACTTTTCAAAGTCACATTGATTTATATTTAGAATATTAAAAAAAACAATTAGGAACCTTCAATAGCTAGTCGACACAAAAGAACATATAAAATAAAATATTCAAATGCATTCATAGAGGAGAATCGAAACTTTAAAGAGCAAATTATTTTTAAATAGATGTGGGTCAAGAACCTACCAAAAGAGAACATAGCGATAAAATGTTTGCAGAGAAATGCATTTTACAAAGAAAAAATATCATAAAAATATTCTCTTTTAAACTACTTTTAAATGATTTTAAAGGTATTCTAACTCATAAAACTCTTCTGATTCCAATTAACTTTAATTATAATTTTTTTTAATAAACCACATCTTTCAAGTTATGGAATTATTTCAAACTTTAAAAAATACCCTTGTACTTTAGCTCTGGACAAGTCATGAACTCAATTAGAAATTTGGAAAGGTTTATTAAAGAACATTAAGTAGGAGCTCTCTAGAACCATTGCCAATAATCATCTGATGGCAGCAGTGTCTCAGTATATACAATAAACGCCCATCAACTCGAGAGTTGGACATTCTAGTCTGCAACAACCAATACAATAATCAATACAGATCTCTATGGGGAATGAGTCTATGTTTGCTTTTTAAAGCCTTCGCTCTACAATACCCCACCCTCAACCTTGTATCTTAAAAGCAGCAGGAAGGCCAACAGGCATAGACACAGTTCATTGAGTTCCTCCAAATATCCCCTCCTGACATTGCTTCCAAATTTATACCCAGTTTGTTCCAGTTTGGCACCTCTTCTGACCTTTGATTTGCACCCAAAGTAATCTTGCATTTCAATTTTCAGTGTCCTTTGCTTTCTTCAACTTTGATTCTTGGGCTCAGACTCAGTACAAGATTCCTTCCTGTTAAAAAGTTAGTGTTCATCCTCAAACAATTTTTAGATCCAGAAAATGGGATTATACCCCACATACCATTTGTAATGCTCTTTCTTTAATTATTGATATATTATATTATCTATGTCAATATACCACTACAACAAGCCCTAGGAGCTGTTCTGTGTGCTTTACGTGTATGACCTAATTCAATCCTCACAGCAATCCCCTTCCCTCTTACTTCACTGAGAGGATGAAAGCCCTTAGCAGAGAACTTCACAGATGCCTACCAACAAAATGACCCCATCTGCCAGCACCCGTTCCTCATCTTCTCTTTCCCATCTGTTACCAGAGACAATTTTACCAAACTTCTATCTAAATCCATCTCCTCTACAGGAGTACTAGATCTCATCATGTCACACCTGCTTAAGAACATCACTTCACTGATGCTCTCCTGTCTCTTCTATATCTTTTTTTTTTGGTTTTACTCTCTACTGGATGGTTTTCATCAAATGGGCTATTCGATCCATCCCAAATGAGCTTTATGAGGACCCAACTTCTCCTGCCTCTTCATTTCTTCACTCCCTTTGCAGCAAAACTGTTCAAAAAGTTTGTGATGCTTACTCTCTCCCTCCCCTCCCAGGATCTCTTAACTCACCCCATTAGGTGAGGAAGCCGCAGAAACTCTTATCCAATCGCCAATGATCATCTGTTGCTAATCTAAGTCAATTTGCAATCCTCATCTTAATACATAAGAATTAGATCATTAGATCCAGTTGATGCCCCCCACCCCCCTCTCTTTCTCTCTCTCCATTTTCTTAATTTATCTTTTGGAACACCACGATTTCTTTTTTTTCCCCTGCCTTATTGGTTGTTTCTTTGCAGTCTCCTTTACTGGTTCCATCTTTTATCTTCTAGAACTTAATGTTGCAATGCATCAAAACTAACTTCTTGTTTTGTTATATAATATTTACACTCTTTCTTGGAGACCATATTCATTTTCATACTTTCATATACTATCCATATGCTGATGACTCCCAGAAATTTACCTCTAACTTTCCTATAAACTCAGATTAAATACATAATTGCCTACTCAACATTTCCATTCCATGCCTAATAAACATCTCAAATTCAGTATATCTGTAATTGATCTCGGTCACCTGAGTTCTCCTTTCACACCCACTCACTCCTTCCTTCTCCTTTCCCATCTCAGTTGATGGCATATCCACCTTTCCAGCTGTATAGGTCAAAAATATTGGAGTCATCTTTGACTCCTGTTATTCTCTCTTATCTCAGTTCAACATGTCATCAGGGGCGGCCCAGTGGCCAGCAGTTAAGTGCGCATGTTCCCCTTCTCAGAGGCCTGGGGTTCCCTGGTTGGGATCCCGGGTGCGGACATGGCACTGCTTGGCATGCCATGCTGTGGTAGGCATCCCACATATAAAGTAGAGGAAGATGGGCACGGATATTAGTTCAGGGCCAGGCTTCCTCAGCAAAAAAAGAGGAGGACTGGCAGTAGTTAGCTCAGAGCTAATCTTCCTCAAAAAAAAAAAAAAAATCATCAAATCCTGTTTTCTTTACCTCCAAAATGTATCTAGAATTCAAAAACTTCTTACTATGACTACCTCTACCTTCTTGGGTCAAATTATGTCCTCACTTCTCATCTGAATTGCTGCAAATTTTTAATCTCTGCCTCTGCCCTTGTCCTATACCATCTATTTCCACACCCTTAGTGTGAGTAATTCTTTTTTTCCTTACAGCTTTGAGTTATAATTGATATTTTAAAACCTGTGTATATTTAATGTATACAATTTGATGAGTCTGGATATACACATACACCCAGGATACAACCATCATAATCAAGGTGATGGGAATGTAAAATTGTTCAGCTGCTTTGGAAAACAGTATGGAGATTTTTCAAAAATTAAAAATAGAACTACCATATGATCCAGCAATCCCACTCCTGAGTATATATCTAAAAGAATTGTAATTAGAATCTCAAGGAGATATCTGCACTCTCATGTTCATTGAAGCATTGTTCACAATAGCCACAAGATATGGAAACAATCCAAATGTCCATCTGTAGAAGAATGGATAAAGAAAATGTGGGTATACATACAATGGAATGATATTTGGTGTTAAAGAAGGGAATCCTGCCATGTGCAATAACATCGACAGACCTGGAAGACGTTCTGCTAAGTGAATTAAGTCAGTAGGACAAACACTGCATGATTCTTCTTATATGAGGTATCTAAAATAGTCAAAGTTACAGAGTAATTCCTTTAAAACACAAGTTGGATGATGTCTTTTCTATATGCAAAAACCTGCTCTGCATTTCACTCATATTAAAATTACAGTTCTCCGCAAGGCCACCATGCTCCATCATTTTCCAGCCCACTTACCTTTTCTCCAAGGGCTCCTTCTCCACTCACTACATTCCAGCCACATGGACCATCCTTCTTTTCTAGCAATACTTCACACGTGGTCTGCCACCATGCAGCCTTTACTCTGCTATTCCCTCTACCTGGGATGCTCCCTCCCCAGATCCTAAATCTCACTCCTTCAATCTTTACTTATATTTCACCTTTTCCATCTGGTTTACTCAGACCATGTTTCCTGATTCTGCAAACTAGCCCCCCATCTCACCCCAGCATTTATAATTCCTGTGTAGTTATCATCTAAAACAGTAAATAATTTACTTGTTTCTAATTGCGCTTATTTGATATCTCCCCAGAAATTTCTCAATCACTCTGCTTTGTGGTCTGTTATATTCACTGATATAGCCCAAGCCTGAAATTCACTTCTTACAACATAAGAGACATGAAATAAACATTTGACAAATGATTGAATATTAATAATGGGCACCTATACATTTTTTAATCTGCAAACTATATGTTTTGTTTTCTTTGTAATATTTTTCCCTTCTTACCAATTTTTATTTAGAACTCTCTTAATTTCTAAGGATATTATTTTATATATTAATCAAGTTTTATCTCGAGGTTATTTTGAAATAAAAAATTGAGTAAGATCTTTTGTAATGGTCAGCCATTTCCATATCATCTATTAAGTAATTCATTCTTTCCCCATCCTGGAAGCCAAGTGAAGAAGTGTATAAGGAGAAGGCAAAATGAACTGAGCCTAGAGCTGGTGGAGGGAGACAGTGATGGCTGATGATGAGTAATTAAGTCCAGCAACTTATTATACATAGGCTGTGTATAGGCACTTAGGTCTATTTCTGGACTTTCTATATTGTTCACTTATCCTATCCAGTCTATTCCCATCCCAGAAGGTTGACTGATTCTTTTAAAATATAATGTCATTCCTTTGCTCAAAAACCTCCTCCTACATTTCATTCACAGTAAAAGCCGTATATCTATCCATCTATTCTTTTGCCAATAACTTATCTTTAAAATGATTAATTTTATAATAAATTTAAAATTTTTATAGCTAAATCTCCATCTCAAAATGTATTATTGCTTTTGAAATTAGTTTCAAGGATTATTTTGTCAGCCCACTCTTAAATTTTAATTAGCATGTATGGATTAATTTTCCATGAGGTCTAAGAAAGACCTCTAATGATGAGCTAGCTTGAATAATATAGGCTTACGTGCAACGGATTGGGTTAGATAATGGATCACTGGCCACCATGGCCTACTTCTCAGTAGATCAGTGGCTGTGAACTAGCCACAACTACCAAAAGAACATGAACATCCCACTCATCTGGAAAGGAGAAAACAGGAGGAGTGAAGCCTGAACTAATATCGTATGTGACTACCAGGAAAAGGCAGACATTTTGTGCCTAATGATTCCATATCCCTTCCTTTTAGAGGATGCACAAGCTAGCACCCCACCTCACTGTATCATGTCCAGCTTGGCTTACTTCTTATAGGCATAAGTCTAGGGATAACTGGCTCATCCATGAATCCTCTGAAACAGGCTACCCCAGCATCATGGGTGGAACCCCGATACTGACAGCTTTAGGTATCTTCTAAAGCAGTGGTCAGCAAACTTTTTGGTGGTGATGTTAAGAACCAGATAGTACATATCTTAGGCTCTACAGGCCTCATACAGTCTTTCTTGAATCTCCTCCACCTTTTCATCTCTCTTCCTCCATTCTCTCCTCCTGCTTTACTCTTTAAAAATTTAAAAACCACTTTTATCCCACAGGCCATACAAAAATAGGCCACAGATTTGGCCCATCTGCTGTAGTTTGCCAACTTCTGATCAAAAGGCAGATGTCTTACTTATGATTTATCAACCAAGATTTTTTTCTGTTACTACCATAATGTCTGGAGAGCACCTTGAACAGATAACTTATGATTCAGCTCACCCTCAAGAAGTAAATTATTTACTCTCCTGAGGCATCTTCAGATTCCCCAGTGTGGTAGCCATGGAAATGCACTGCACAGATCTCATGCTGCAGGGAACATAGTTAACTGATAGCCCAGCTGCCACCCCTCTTTATCCATCACTGCATTTATGCTGAGGCTACACTGCCCTCAGGCTGCTTTCAGTCAACAAGTGTGCATGGTAGGGATACCATGAAAGCTTTTCCTGCAAGACATGGGACTCCTATGATGGGTGACTTAGGGTAAAGGATTCCTCATTAGCCTGGCTTAACCTTCCTTAGAAAAATGCTGCAGTCTGAGACTCTTCCTACCCCATCCTTCTTTCTTCCCCCTCTCTTTGCCCTGGTGTCAGACTTGCATTGTGGTCAAAAGACTCCTGTTCCCTTCTTTTATATTTCACAGGCATTTCCCCCAATGAAATCTCTTAGACATCTGATCCCATTTGACATCTCTTTCTCAGAAGACCCAAACTAACACATCAAATGGTTCTGCCTCTGAGAAATGAATTTTCTTCATAGTTTTCTCTTCTTCACCAGGTTAAAATATAATAATTTGCTGTGGCTCCCATAACAAAGTACCAAAAACTGGGTAGCTTAAACAACAGAAATCTATTGCGCCACAGTTCCAGAGAGTGAAAGTCTAGGCTCAAGCTAGGTCTGCAGGTTTGCTTCCTTTAGTGGGCTCTGGGAGAAAATCTGTTCCCTGCCCTCTTCTAGTTTCTGTTGATTTGCTGGCAATCTTGTGTGTTTCCTACAGATGGTGTTCTCCTTGTGTCTTCACATCATCTTCCTTCTGTACATGTCCCTCTCTTCACATGACACTCTTTTAATAAGGACACTAGACATATTGGATTAGAGGCTCACTCTACTCCAGTATGACCTCATCTTAACTAATTATACCTGTGATGACTCTATTTCCAAATAAGGTTACATTTTGATGTACTAGGGGTTAGGACTTCAGCATATGAATTTTCAAGGGGGCACAACTCAACCCAAAACACCAAAAATGATACCTAACCTCCTTGTCAGGGACTGCATGAACAAAACAAAAATTATCCCCATAAACAATAGTGAAGATCTGAGAGTGACACGGTTAGAATTTTAACATTCATCAAAGAACAAGAATTGAAGATTGCTTATCTGAAATTCTTAAAAGATATTTCAGCCAACCACCTCCAAGGGACAGGTTGCCTCAATAGACAATCACCCACTTAGTCCCCACCTGCCAAGATTCCACTGGTTTACCTTGCCCTCCTGTTTCTCCCTCTTCCACCTCTTTGCCTTTTCTTGAGGAAGAGAAATCCTTCTCATTCTCTCTTTTATATCTGATAACCATTGCCCTAGAGTAAAAATGGGACTATGCGATATATAGGTCTAGTATCCTTGGGTGGAAAATGCATCTTGAAATAATATTTCACCCGCCTCCTTCAGGCAGCAGACAAGCAATATAAAATGTTAGCACAGGAGCTTATGGGGTATACAACAGAAATTTATTGCTTCATAAGACAGATAGCTCCAGAATACAGTAAACCACAAATGGGATATTGCACATTTTATAGTAGGGCAATTTTTCTTAAGGGGGGGAACTTTATGATAAAAATGTTTTTAAGAAAAATATTAGTATTAGTAGTTGATAAGTTTTAATGTCAACCAAAATAAAAATAAATTATTATAATTATCCTTCCATAATTTCTCACATTTTCATAACTAGTTAAGCTTCTCTGAGTTAACAGTGCCTCCAGTGTTGTATATGGAGGACTATTCAGAACAGCAGAGTGTAATCAATCAACTGGCAAACACTCCCTGTCTCAAGCAGAGCTGTAATACCCTTGGAACCCAAATAAACCAAGTTAATGCAAACTAACAATCCCAGTAGTTAAGACCCCTTATGGATTGCATGAATTTCATCCACCTTGCACTGAGACTTTATATCCTATCTGAACACCAATTTTGGGTAATTGGACTCTTTAAGAGAAAGAAAGTAAGGCATTTATGTAGAGCAACAAGAGTATCATTTTGTTATTACTTGATCCTTTTATGGCTCAGGATTAATTATTAGTCATATTGAATTCAAGTAGAACACAACCTTTACCTAGCAGTTTGACCCTGTTAAAACTACCACATTAGGGCCAGCCTGGTGGTGTAGTAGTTAAGTTTGCACACTCTGATTCAGTGGCCTGGGGTTGCAAGGCGTGGATCCCAGGATGGACCTACACACTGCTCATCAAGCCATGCTGAGGAAGCATCCCACATACAAAATAGAGGAAGACTGGACATTTGTTAGCTCAGGGCCAGTCTTCCAAACCAAAAAAAAACCCACTACCATATTGCCATAGCATGGTATCCTATAGGTACACTGGACATGAATACCAACTTTACAAATCATATCAAAGTAATTTCCCAACAGACTATTGCTTTTCTCATTGGAATCTTCTATCTGATTGGTTTATATGTTGCTATAATGATCAATAATACAACCAACAGCATTTATTTACAACATTTTTTCAAATAAATTTGCATTATTTAAAAATAAAGTAAATAGAGAACAGCTGTTAAGAGAAAAAAAATAATAAATAAAGAGGCAAACATGGAGAAGTCAAATATGTGCATCCGGGAGGGAAATTCTCATGGAGACATGAAAGGAAACCTGGTCTTCTCAGTCCCTGCAATTTGTTCATTCTGCCCAATGCTAAGTCCAGTGGATTTTCCGTTTCTATTGTACATATTTACTTATTCTTCGACCTTTAGGAAGGTGGAGCACATATCTATGGTAAAGCAGATATTTTGATGTACTTAACACTGAAGACACTTTGTGGAGATACTATAAGCAGGCAAATATGACAGAGTTCAGACTAGCAGCTACCTTACCAAGGTAAGATATTTGTATTTATTCCAGACGCACATAAAGAGCCAATGGAGGATTTTGAGCAGAAAAATAACTTCACTATATTTGAGACTTGAGAATTTACCATTGAATTCAGCAGAAAATATAAACAGTCTATGAGAAGAAATTTGAGTCAAAGGGTATGTAGCAGAGAAAGGAATGAAAGCCTCATTCTTAGCAGCAGATCAGTAATAGCGGGGGAAAAAAGCAAAAACTCATAAAGATCAAGCAAACTTAAACCATAGGCCCTATGAAAATAATTTATTATTTACTAATTCTGGTTTCATTAACTCTTACTGAGTGCTTACTACAAATCTTGCACCTAAGAATATAGTGTTATTACAGAGTAAAATACTAAATTTTTTTATATAGTGATGGAGATGAGAGAAATGACTATAGTTGAGAAGGAACAGTAGAGGTTAACTGTGAGATGAAGAAAAGTAAGGGTTTTTCAAACTGGTTAACAGCATGTGCAATTCCAGCGACAGGATAGAACCTGGCAAGTTTGAGAAACTCATGCAAGTCCGGTAGTGACTTCAGAAGACAGCAAGAAGCTTCAGGGTGTGCGATGAGACTGAAGAGACAGATAAGGACTGGAGAAGGAAGGATATTGTAGACCACATTAAGAAGAATTTCTCTCTCCTTCAACACAATAAGATTTGGACTTTCAACCACCTTTGCATTGGTTTTACTTTCTTTTCTTGAATGTATGAGAAAGATATAGGGCAAATTCTTTTCTCCACATCCTGGGAATATTTGAAGTTAAAATACTTTCTGTCCTTCCGGTCAGGGAAGAAAAAGAAAAGGAAACCAAATTCATATTCTGATTTTAATGAAATGCCAAATAAAAATGAAAGGATAACGTTTTTTTGTTTTTGTCCCTGCCTCCCCATTCCCTCCAACCCATTGGAAAGATAAGGAAAGTGTGGACCCAGGAACTCTAGAATTGACTGGAGGAGGGGATGTTATATTGTAAGACCTGGGAAACCTGAAAAACACAATAGGAAAACAACAGATAAACAAGAGGACCCAGAAGGAAATAAGTGAGTTGAACTTGCAAAATATATTTGTGTGAGACCTTCTGAAGTATTCAGGACCAAATATGGGGCCATCTGATTTTCCTCCAGGCTGTGGGATTTGCGTGACTATCTCTAGTTACCCCTTATGCCTTTGTACCCAGTATCACTAGCATACTTCAGGGAGGAAAGTCCCCTGTACCTTAGAGGACTGAGATGACGCTAAACAAGCTTGAGACTCCTCGACTGGAATAGTGATCACCAACACCTCATTTTTGCTAAGAAAAATGAGAAGGCAATAAATAGTTTTAATATCATATTTGTGTTTCAAACGAAGCACTCTGGCCTGCAGAATGGTGAAAGAACTGACTCAGGGAGGAGAGAATGCACGTGGCATTAGCAGGCGTTGAAATAGGCACATTTACAGATTTTGTACCATTGAAGTAGCAGTGGAAATGGGAAAACATTTTTGGATCTGAAAAGATAATTAGGTAATTTAAAAAGAATTGCTAACAGCTTATTGATTGGACAATGAAGATGAGAAAAGAGCATTGAGCCAAAGGGTGCCACATCATCTGAATTAGGAGAAAACTAGTGAGCGTACTATCAGACAAGTTGAGTAGAAAGTTTTCACATGATATCTTTGTGTTGGTGTCCATCAGGAAGTTGGAAATGTGGATCTGAAAAACAGTTTAAAGCTAGAGGTTAGTGATTTCAATCACTTGCAGAGGAACGGTAACAAAGAACCAAAAATGTAGTAAAAGTCAGTTGCTATAATTTACAAATATTATTATTCCATCTAGTTTTCAAAATAATATCAGAGCACCAATTTATAGATGAGAAAAGTGAGGCTTATAGAGAGTAACTTGCCTAGGGCCTGATTTTAAATTTGTCTTCTTTAATTACTACCATTTTCTGCCTCTCTATGAATGGCTAAGGTTGCTCAGAAACAGAAACAGAGTCTCCAGTAAAGGAGAATGAAAAAGAAGACTGAGAAGCATATGAAGAAAGCCAGAGGACTAAAATACTTTTGAAATCAAAGGCGTAATTTGATGGTTTGGAACGTTGGTTTTAATAAAGTTTGTTAACTTTGCAAAGTGCTTCAAAGATACATAGGATGAGGAATGAGAACAAGTTATTTTCATTCAGTCATTCCAAAAATTTTATTGAGCGACTCGTCTGTGCCAGATACTTTTCCAGTTGCTGTAAATATAACAGTGACCAGCACAGAGAAAAATCACCTTGCTAAAGGAGATTAAATCCTAGTAGGAGATAAATACCGAATAAGGAAACAGTCATGCAATTCAAGACCGTGATTTGACTCTTACCAGTGAGGAGCTCAATGGAATTGCCTGAGTGAAGTAGATTCTCTGGGTCATATGCCAGTTGGCCATGAATTGAAAAATGAAGAAGAGGTGATGCTGGATTGGGATAAAGAATTATTACCATGGATTATTGCTGCATGTTATGTGTTAGGAGAAAGCATGTAATATATAGATTTTTGCGGAATGTTGACAGTATGTATGAAAACCACGCTAAGATGTGACTAGGTGCATTTGACAGATCCTTGGATACATATGACTACCTCCTTTTGTGTGGTTTCCAACCAACAGGGAGGTAGATGTGGGAATTTTAAGTATTGGTTCTCAAAATTTAGTGTTTGTCACAATCAACTGAAGGGCTTTTAACACACAGAGTACTAGGTCTGTTCCAAGAGCTTCTGATTCAGTAGATCTTGGGTAGGGCTCGAGAATTTTTCTCATAAGTTCCAGGGTGATGCTGAGGCTGTTGGTTGGTGGATGACAACTTGAGAATAACTGCTCTAAATGAAAGCAGATCTTGTAAATAATCACAATAGTCCAGACTTTAATCACATTTCCTTGTTTTCTCTCCCAACCAGTTCTTAATCAGAGGCAACAGGAAGATCTTGAGTTCACTTGAGAAATTCTGTTTTTATCTAATTATGTGTTTAGAAAACTGAATGTAAATCTTCAAAAGGCAGGTTTGCTCTATCCCTGAAAAAGTCCCTATGTCTCATTATAATAGAGGCTCCGCGCACATTGCAAAATGTCAATTCACTGCTAAGGAGCAAGTTCTTCAGGGTGCATTTGACAGAATGTAGAAAAACAACCAATTAGAAAACTTTTCTCACAGCAAGACCTCCCTCTAAGAATTCTAATCATAAAGACCACCTTGTATTCCTGCAAAAAGTTGCGTTATGATTAATATTAACTTAAGATGTGAGATTTTAACATTTGCTTCCTTGTAAAAATTATTGACTGTATATTTTTAGTAAATGTTCTCATTACAATCACAAACTGTGCCTGTAAGTAACAACTTGCTCTGTCCAAATCACTCAGTGGTCCTCTGGCTGGTCTCCCAAAGTCCTTGTCCACTTGTGAACATTTCCTTGACCTCTATACCATTTTGTACACATTTCAGTTTTCCTGTTGCCATGTAACTCTGGCTGGATTCTGGCTGGATTCTTTTATCTTTCAGGTCAAAGCCTAAAAGTCATTTCATTGAGTGAGCTCTATCTGACCCCCTTCAGGCTAGATCCAGATTCCTTTGTTTTAAGTGCACACTGGACACTGATTTTTGATTTTGTAAAACATTATTCCAGTAAATATATATAAATACATATAAGCATATATATAAATACAAAAATATATGTGTATAAGTACATATATCAAAATACAGAAAGGTATATATATCAGTATATTTTCTGGAAATTACCACATGCGTAACAGCCACCATCCAGATCAGGAATCAGAATATTATCAGAACACCATCTTCCATCTTGTGCTTCATTAAAGATTTGTACAGGAAGTCTCAGTGACCTCTGCTCCCAAGCACTTGTACACAAACTCCGCTGTGCCCTTTAGATCCAGATTTCTTCTGCCTGGGACCTGTCCTCTGCCCTTCACTAGAAGGCAGGTCTAGACTTTTCCTGGTGAATGCCTTTCCTGAATCATGGCCGCTATTTACAGTGATTCCAGAGCCCAACCTGAGGCAATGTGAACATGGATTTTGGAGTCAACAAGAAAAGTACATTAAGATCCTGGAGCCACAATACCCTCTTGAAAGATCTGGAGTTTAAAATATCTACTTTATGGGATTTTTGTGAGAAGTCTATGATACAGAACATGTAAAGTACCCAGCACAAGACTGGCACTATTTAAATACTAATTATCTTTCTTTCTTTCTACTACCTTACTTTCCTATCTCAGGAAGATTCTCTGTTCTTCCACAGTTCTATCAAATATTTCTGTTCTTGAGATGGAAAATATTTTCTTAGGAGATAGATATAGGAATATTTTTGACTGTCTAATAACATCTGCCATTTATTGCATCTAATGTGAGTCAAGCATGTTTGGTCTATTTATGTTTATTATCGCCAATCTTCATAACCTTGCTTCAAGGTAGATATAATTATCCTGGAGATGTTAAGTGACTTATCCTGTGGAGAGAGCCCAGACTCTTGAAAGTAGGATTCATATTTAGGTCTTAGGTCTTTCAATCTTTTCATTGTAATTTGCTTATTTGTGTTACAAATATTTAAGCAGTGCTTGAACAATCTCTAACTGAAATCAAATGGTGGTAATTGCTGTACGAATGGAGCAAAAGGCTTCAGTCCCACCCAGAAGAACATTGCATTTGTCAATTCCATACCATCTCTGAAGGAATAATAATGACATGAGTAAAGCACCTTTTTAAACATTGACTCCTAATCTCTACACTCCATTCTAGTTCTATCATGTTATGCCTCGCCGAGTATAAAGATATACTTTCAGTACAAGTTGCCATTCAGTCCACAATTTTAATAAAATTGTGATTGATAAATATCTTCAAACAGGCATATTGCTATGAATGTCAAGAGTACTGTGATTCAATGTAAGTGGTTTTAATGTATTTCAGCCTCTGTACCTGAATGTTGCACATTTGTGAGCATAATAATTCCAGAATATTTTCACAATAGCGAAAGACTGTTATACCTCAGATCTTTCTATCCCTTACTGTGTGTTCAGTTTTTCTTGCTTTTTTGTTTATGTTTAACTGAAGCTTAATAGTGCCAATGAATCTAACTTAGTTTATTGAAATTTTGAATGAAGATAGAGATTAAATATGTATACACCCTATAAAGGAGATTATATTACTCTGATTTTCTAGTTTATTGTGATATAAACTAGGTTTTGCGAGATAAGTATTACATTATTAGGTTAATAAAAATCTACATGAAAAATATTACTCTTAATTACAAAATTCTAATCCTATATTTTTAATATGCGTTACTTCAATTTTATATAATGAATCTAGGTTTTTGAAAGGACTGACTGCTATTTTATATTTGCCAGGGAGTGGGACATGAATACAAATAGGATGTCACTTTTGCAACTTGTAAGCAAATATCAAATGAAGTAATCTGAAATTTTCTGGAACAGTTTATTTAAATGCATTATGAACTTTTGTTGAAAGGGAAAATTTGTAAGATGACCTCTTTTACGTTAACTATTCTACGAATAAGTATAAGAGGAAAATTTAAAGTCAAATACTGAAGAGTATTTTTGAGAATTTTTTACCCTGATATTTTTTTATGGGTCATTTCATGCATTTAACAAAGCATGCAATAAATTAATGCATATTTTGCATTAATACTACTAATAGACACACTTCAAATGATTCATTTAAATCTCTGAAGCTCAAATATTATAGTACAAGACATCTAGACATATGGAACATAGATTCTCAAAATAAAATTATAAGTATCTCTTGCTAATTTTATCTAATTTTTAAGCCCAAAATAACATCTTATAGGATATTTGGTGAACTAAGTAATAAAAAGATTTATCTATCAGTCTGGTAACTCATTAATATTAAGTCTTTAAACCTGTGGGACACAGAAGGACAGGAAATTGGAAATCAGAAGAGAACTCCATTACTCTGTAGTTGATTTATCTCTCTGATTTCTGCCAAATTCTGCTAATTCTGCTCAAACTAAGAAATAACGAAAGGAAAGCTTTAGTAACATGGTTACATAATTTCCTTGATATCCATTTCATAGATTTTTATTTAGTATCTAGTATGTGGCAGAAATGATGCTGAGGAAAAAGTGAAAAATAAAGACAAGGTTCTTGGCTTCATGGAATTCATAGCTGGTAGATTATACCTATATTCAGTGGATAATTACATAAATTATTTCAATACAATTGCTCCAAGTTACAGGAACAAAAAGTAAAATGTTATGAGATATCATAACAGGGAACCCTGAAAACAGCCTGGGGAATCAGGGACAGATTTCCAGAATGGTAGAATTTGGTCTCAGACCTGAAAGGTAATTTGAAATTTTCAAGGCTAAAAAGAATGGGGGAAGCTTTTTGACAGAGGGATATCTATAGGCAATGTTCTGCGAAGGGAAGGTGAGGACTGTTTCTAAGTAAAGAAATGGAGATTGAGGTGGCTAAAACACAGTGGCAAAACTTCACTGAAATGAAGCTGAAGAGCTGGGCAGTGGTGAATACAATGGTCAGTGAGGTTAAAGACTGAATGCTATCCTAAAACCAGCAGGAAGTCAAAGCATACTGAGAACCTGCAGGAGCACATTTGCAGGTTTTATTTCTTTTCAAGAATATTCTATCTTCTCTATAGACAATGGGTTAGAGCAAAGTAAAAGAAGATGTAAGAAGAAAAACTTAGAGGCCACTGTAGTCACATGGGCAACAGTGTTGTTAGCTTGAGCCGATTATAATGGAAAGAGAGAGAAGTAAACAAATTTGAGATAACCTGATAAAGAGCAGGAGTCAGTGATTGATTGGATATGGGATGGAATCAGCCTTTGAGGATGTCTAGGATAATGCCAAGTAATGAGGCTATCAATGGAGAAAGGACACATTGGGGGAAGCATGGATGGAGAAGGGAAGGAGAAGGAAGAAGGTAGTCAAGTGTTCAAGTTTGGACAGATTGCGTGTGAGATGCCTGAGAGTTATCCAAGTGGAGATGCTGAATAGGCAGTCAGACGCACATGCATAGAACTCAGTAATGAGGTCTCACCTAGAGTGACAAATTCGGAGTCTGACATTGGAGCGGAGGAAAATAGCTTTTCCTCTATCCTCCTGTGTTCTTGACTGAGACCTCAGTAATCAAACACAGATGAACAAGAGAAAAACAGAAGTTTGTTAACACTTATATCTCATGTATACACTGGAGATACCCAGTGGAAAAGAGGTGGCTTTAGAATTCAGGATTAAATACCATCTTAACAGAGAAAAGGGAGGGAGGATGCAGGCCTTTTAGGGGAGAGTAAATGATTTTTAGGAAACATGAATGGGTTCTTAGAACAACAGATGGGAGGTATAAGATAGTTTGTGACAAAGTTTGTCTTTGTGTGGTGCTGGCTTCTAGTCTCCTCTCCTGTGACAAGAGTCAATCTTCCTTTGTAGATAAAACACTCTTTCCTGGGAGAGCATCTGTGACAATTAAGTTCCTCTTGGAAGATTTATCTTTAGGCAGATAAGGGGAGTTCAGAGAAAGCTTCTCCCAGTATTTGCTGTTTTTCAAGTGCATACAGATCAAAATAATCAATATGGCCAAGTAGCATATTTTGGGGAGCATATTCTGCTACCCTTCAACCTACAGATGACTTTTTCTCCAGAGGAGACGTGATCATCTTTAGTATGGCTGGACCATAAACAATATGAGTGGTGGTAATGAGAGATATAACGCTTAAAATGTTGGAATATATGGAGAAAATTAAAGGAATTTATTGAGATAATTCCTTTATTCTGAGAATAAATGTTTTTGTACAAACTGTTGCTGATGCCCTTGCTTTTCTTCTCTCCATCCCCCCCACAACACGAGCCTCCCTCCCCACAGCACACACACAAATTGCCACCTATCTCCCTTTCTCATTGGCCAGGAAGAATTGTGCAAAGTTTGGCCAGGATAAAGCATAGTCTTGTGTCTGAGTGTTAGTGATGTTAACAATAATTGTTCTGATCATCTCCCCTTTTGTTTCCATGTAGACAGACCATCCTGGTTGGCTGGACCAGTAAACAGTTTGGAATTATTTTCTTTTTTCAACAACATTCTCTCAGGTGATCTGCTCACTCTGTACCAGGCACTGAGTTTAGCACAAAGTGATGAACCAAAATGAAAAGATTGTTTAAACCATCCTGTCTCTGAGAAGCAGACATGGCCACTGTCTCAAGACACCTGGAAAGATGTTCCTAATCACTTAAATTCTTTCTTTTAATTCTGTTCAGTGTATGTGAGGTAATAACCATATAGTAAATAATCCATGACTTCTTAGAAAAGGAAAAAATGCAGTAGCATATATTACTCCCTTTAAAATTAGGGGTGAACTTGAACCCCTCCACATCTTTGACTTTAGGACACCAAAGGTAAAAACTGAGAATTGTCTCATTTATTTTGGACTTTAGAAGAGTGGAGCATTGAATACCTTTCCCAACACCAATGCACATAAAATATCTAACTACCTAGGGCTATTTTTATATATCTATGGTAAACGGTTTTTTTTTTTTTTTTTTTTTTGGCTGCTAAGTGTATGTTCCTAAGCCTTTTATACGTTGAGCTAGATAATTTTATCAAAACTGTTAAGTCTCTTGCACTTTCACATTTTATTATGTACAAATTCTGTCCACTACCCAAGAAAGCCTACTAAGCATTAAAAAGCTTTTTCAGAAGCCAATTTTTGTCTTCTGGATAGTGTCAGTTTACCAAATGTGTTACAGAACGCTTGCTAGAAAGCTAAGAAGTATAGAAATTACTGTCTGTGTATGGAAAAACCAACCATATCTGTTAAAGCAAATGAGTAGAGTACGCTATATGATGAACTGGTGTATTTTTATTTATCTTGATTTTCTCTCTGGCCTGGAAAATACCAAAAACATAAGTTTACAGAGAAATCTACAGAGAGAAAGAGGCTCTATCCCCAATAATGTTCTTTCCAGAGTTGGTCAATAAAGAAATCTCTTCTCTGCAACAGCCGCTTTGTAAAGCCTTTTCCATGTTCTTCTCTTCTGGGGGAAATCAGCCTGGCAACGTGAAACAGCAATGGATCCTGTAGAGAAAGAGGTTAAGAGTGGCCCTTGGAACAGTGACGGTAGAAATAGAGCTCCACTGCAGAGGCAATGAACTGTGCCTCGTATAATTTTACTTCCAGTGATGCTGTCCACAACAGGGTTTATCGTGAAATCATAATTCCCTTTTCAACAAAACAATTGCTGTTCAATTTTGATACAAAACTCAGAACTAATTTTGGATGTGTTGAAACTCTTTGGTAATTTTTCAATAGATCATTGAATTTAACTTTAAGTAGGACAATAAATTGTCACAATTAATTTTGAAACATTGATTAATTATTGTGCCAAGTCAGACTATCTTGGTTCAAATACTGACTTTGCAACTTATTAATTTCTTGACCTTGGGCATATCATATAAACTCCGTCTATGTTGGTTTCCTCATCTATAAAGTGAGACTAATGCTAGTAGCTAACTTATCAATCTAACCATTAATTTAAGCAGTAATAAAGCTAATAGATGTCAAAGGCTTAGATCAAGGCCAAGCACATGGTAAACACATATAAGTATATCTATCATCGTCATCATTGCATATTTATAAGCCCATTTTAAACTTTATTTTGTGCTATGTTGTTGTGGTAATCTTACATTAGACAATTTATAAGGTAAAAGTGAATCTGGTATCTGCTTCAGCAGCCTGGGGTTCGCCAGTTCGGATCCCAGGTGCAGACATGGCACCACTTGACACACAATGCTATGGTGGGCATCCCATATATAGAGTAGAGGAAGATGGTCATGGATGTTAGCTCAGGGCCAATCTTCCTCAGCAAAAAGAGAAGGATTGGCAGCAGTTAGCTCAGGGCTACTCTTCCTCAAAAATAAAAAATCCCTTTTGAATAGTTTTAACTAAAGTGAATTCTTTTGCTGAAAGTACAATCAACTGATGTAGTTTGGTTTTGAATGTCCTAATGCATTTATCTTGTTTACGGAAGGTTTACACATGACATACAGCAGGTTTGGTCAAACTAATAGAATAGTTTATTCTTCTGCAAGATGCTAAATATACACATAGTGAAGAAAGGAAGTGCATTAGGAATCTAGGGACAGAATTTAATGCTAAATAGTAATTGAAAAAGACGTGTTGCTTGGAAACTGCAGAGAACACTGCTTTGTTTCCAGTGAAGGGTAATACAAATCATGCATTAAAATAGTAGAACCTTTTTAAAATTTCAACAGTGCAATTGATGAAAGTTTTAATAAGCTCTGACACATAACTTAGAATAGTGCATTTCAATCATACAGATGGTTCACTAAGATAACCTCCAAGCACTGATAGATTTACATTGAAGTTTTGTTACGTACCTTATGAGACTTCAGGTTATGGTTGCATAAACTGGACTCAGATTAAGGGTAATGAAATATTCCTTCTAAGAATAATCACCCTTTCAGAAAAAACTGCACATAATCAGAGGTGTCATGCACCATTGGGTTTTATGCATAGGACTTGCTGTTTAATAGCTGTTTGGTGACATTTGCAATTGGATGCAGTTATTAAACAACACAAGATGCTAATTTGTTACTTGGCAGGAGAAGTGAGTCTTTCCACTCCTTCCCAATTTCAAAACATGATGACCCCAAAAGTTAATGAAAATGAAGAGATCTACACAGAGAGAGCAAAAACCACAATGCAGTGGCAACGACTACTCACCTTTTGTTTGGCTGCTTGATGGATGAAATTCAAACACTTACAGACAAGGCCCCTGAATTGTGAGATGTTCACACCATCATTAATTTCTCCATCCTGAAGACAAACTCTATGCAGTTCTTCCCCTGAGGTCCTGAGAGTTTTTCCAAATTGGAAAATAGTTGATGTTCACATAGAGCAGTTTCTGAGGCCCTGATATTTTGGAAATCCTTTCTTTGTTTGACCCAAAACTTAATCTGATTATTTCTTAGCAAATTATAGCCCAGGATTAAGCTTCTTATTTACACATTTGTTATCAGAAGATGTTTAGCTCATCTTAAATCATTTGTATCAATTATAATAATATGTAATTACAGGCGTGTGCCTCATGATGTTTTGGTCAACGATAGACCACATATACGATGGTGGTCCCATAAGATTAGGACACTGTAGCCTAGGTGTGTAGTAGACTATACTTTCTAGGTTTGTGTCAGTGTACTCTGTGATCCCACAACAAAATCACCTAATGATACATTTCTTAGAATGGATCCCCATTGTTAAATGATACGTGACTGTAGTTTAATAGAAGGGAAAACATTTATTGAGTCCTATTGTGTACCAGCCACCCTACTTACTTTATTTTTGTTTTTAATAGCTCACACTGACCTGTCAAGTTAGAAATCAATGAAATTAAGTTCATTATAATAAATTCATAAACATTAAAACTGTAAAGATGCCCAGAAGTTAGAGTAATTTTTGAATGTATTTTGTTAAGAAGAGATTTTGGTAACTTTTTCCCTATTTATAAAAGAATAAAGA
This sequence comes from Equus asinus, assembly GCF_041296235.1. NCBI lineage: Eukaryota > Metazoa > Chordata > Mammalia > Perissodactyla > Equidae > Equus > Equus asinus. The sequence goes on from NC_091800.1 coordinate 65,281,114, forward strand.
ATATATGCATAAGATAATAAAAAGTTATAACTTTGACATGAAATTGATAAAATCCAGAATGTCAATAAAGGTAATAATACTACAAATGTTATAGTAATTTAAAGCCTTAAGAACAATTATCTCTAAAAACCATCCCAAAAGAATTTTGTTACATGTAGTATATTAAAAATAATTTTCAAATTATTTTTCCAATTGTTTTGGCTACCTATTTTTCAGATTGGAAAATATTCCTGGTATTTCATTAAACCTTAATTTGCAATGTTTTAGTACTTGACAATAATGAAGAGTATAAAAATAGATATTTATGTAGTGATTTCTGATACATAAAATATTTTCTTATTTTTTTATTTGTTTCACAATTGAATACTTGACCATTTAGGATAAGACTAGATTATTGTGAGGTAACTGACATCACAGAAGCCTGACTGACTCAGAAGATTTCTTTCTTTCTCCAGCTAGAGTATCCTGGAGGAGGAGGGAGCTGTTGTAATTGTTGGCTCTCAGGACCAGTCCGAGGGGAGCAACCAACATCTCAAATGTCGCCATGTCAGAGGGGAAGGCAAGTGGGGAAAAGGAGTCTTACACCTACTATTAAATACTGTATTGTGTATCTGAAAGTTACTAAGAGAGTAAATCTTAAAAGTTCTCATCACAAGAATAAAAATTATAGCTACGCGAGGTGATGTTAACTAAACTTACTATGGTATTCATTTTGCAATATATATACTTGTGAAATCACTGTGTTGTACACCTTAAACTAATACAATGTTATATGTCGGTTACGTCAATAAAAGTGGAGAAAAAGACCTGTGCCTCACACACGACACTCATCACATCTCACAACTCATTGGTCAGAACTAGTTCAACCGTAAGTTCAACTCTCTTTGTTCTGGAGAGGGGGGAAGAACCAGGAATAACACACGAATAACTCTTATAACTGCCACTGACAGGTTTTTCTCTTAGCATTGTCTTACAGATAGAGACAAGACAGGCACTTAGAAAATTTAAGTCGCTTGTTCGAGATCACCTAGTACTTAAATTTAAGAACCAGGATTCGAATACATATTTGTAAACTCCAGATTCAGTGTTCTTTCCATTATAACTTTGGTTATAACTCTTCAATCCACATCTACTGCAAAAATGTGTGTAATGAATTTGTAACCTTTCGTTTGTACATAACCAGCCATAATTTTTTTTTCTCTCTTGCTCTAGACCATTGTTCTGACTGCAGCCATTGGTAGGTAATATGGAAAACTGACATGTAGCAAGTCTCACATTGAACTCATAAAATCTGACTCCAATGTTCTCCTCTTCTACCTTAGGCACTTGGTATGATTACCCACTTAACTACACATTTCAGGATTATCCGCAACTTTCTAATCTCTCCCATTCGAGTCATGTTACCAAACCCTAAGAATCATGTCTCGGAAATGTGACTTCAGTTGTGTGTTTCTCTCCTCTTCAGTGCTAGTGCTTTCTTCCAGGAATAAAAGAAAAATTTCACTAGATGCTTGTTTAAAAACTTCAAGACAGGCTTTGTTCAAGATAATTGCAATAGGAGTCAAGGCTGTTGTAATAGAGAAGAGAGATTGAACTCAATTCCACTGAAGCAAAAGGTGGGAGAGTTTTAAGTGCTGGGGAGAGCTAGTGGGGAAGTACTGGAGGACATTAGTGGGGAGAGTTGGTCAATGTGATTAGTCCATCTCTATTTGCTAATTGGTGCTATTAAAGTTGGGCTGTTACCCTCCCATAAAGACTAAGAGGTAAGTGCCCTAACTTTCTTTCTTTTTTTTTTTTTTGGTGAGGAAGATTGGTGCTGTGCTAACATCTGTTGTCAATCTTCCTCTTTTCGCTTGAGGAAGATTGTCCCTGAGCTACCATCTGTGCCAGTCTTCTATTTTCTATGTGGGAAGCCACCACTGCATGGCTTGATGAGCAGTATGTAGGTCCACACCTGGGATCCAAACCTGTGAACCCTGGGCCACCAAAGCAGAGCATGCATACTTAACCACTGTGCCACCAGGCCAGCCCCTAACTTTCTTGATGACTATGTTTCAAAAGGATGGCTCCCAGGTCTTTCGGAAAAACATTCTTGAGTTGTAAAACTGGCGAAAGGCTGGGAGAAGATTTACAACTCAAAGGAACAGAGAAAGAATTTACAATTGAAAGTTTTCTAAAGTAAATATTCGAAGAAAAGGGAAGAAGTCAGGGGCATGGACTCAGGAAGAAGCCTGTGTAAAATTTAGTCAAGCTGAAGGGAATGTTAAAACCATCTTTGTCACGAGTTCTCATCCCCCCTCCCCTCACCACGGCAACAGCAGCTTTCCCTGCGCTGGTGTCTCACCATTCCCATCTGGCTTCTTCCCTAGCTTCTGAGATATGACCTCCTCCAACAAAACAAGTTAGATCATGTCACTCTTTTCCATAAAAAATAATTCCTGACCCCTTCTCCTTAAAATATATGATGTTTACAACTCTAGACTTTTATCACTCTATTTGCCCTACATGTACATTTCATTTCCCACCACACTGATTTTCTCATTGTTCTCTAAGAATACTTTTTCACTACTCTTTATCTTTGCGCATTCCATTCACCCCTAAAATGGTCTTTATTCCCTTCTCCTACCATAGCTTCAAGACCAGTTCAAATTTTACCTTCTTGATGATCTTTATGTTTTCTAGGCATGGTTAGTCTCTCTCCTTTCTGGCTTCACATGTACATAAAACTCTGTTCATCCTTCAATAGGACTTACCAGATTGTTCTTCAATTTTTCGATTCACGGTCCTGCCTGATCTTCTGGTGCGAAACACCTCTAGGACAAGGACCTTATATTATTTAGCCTTATATTTTCAGTACTTACTAATGATCCTAATACAATTGGTAGTTGTACTAGATAGTTGCGCAATAAACATTTTTAGAATATTCTTTGATATTGAATAGTTCATATATAATGGTAAATTAATTTTGTAACTTGTTTTTTAAGGAAATTCATTATTCAAGTATATTCAATAAAGGTGTCAAGCATCTTCTATACACGAATAAGGAGATGAAATTCATATCCTTGACAAAGTTCAAGCTCCTTGAAGAGCTCACTATTTAATGGTGTACCAGGCAGATGTTTCATGATTCATTTAAGAATAGAATGAATAAGTGTGATGTGGACATTGTAAGAGACCTCAGAGGTCACCTCAGCTTCTCAGAGGAAGGAGCAGGGCAGAGTAGGCTAACAGCGAAGAGAACTAGTTCAGGCCGCTCCTGGACTGGAAGCATTCTGCACAGAAAGAACAGCGCATGTGAAGGCACTGAGGCATGGGAAAATCGAGCATTTTCTGGAACTACAAGTAGTTGAGTATTCTTGGAGCATACAAAGCGAATAACGGTGGGGGCGGGGTAAGAAGGAGAGCAAAAGATAAGTCTGAACTAATTAGTCGAGGAAAGTCCATGAGGATCTACAATGCCATCCAAGGTAATTAGAATTTATCTTGTCATGATGATGAAACTGAAGCCCCAAGTCTTTATATGATTTGTTCAAGCTCACACAGCTCGACAGTGAGGGGAGGAGATAAAACCTTGCCTACAGCTTGATACTTAATGAGTGTTTGTTTCTTCAGAATATGTTGTAATCAGTAATTAATGCTGAATCCTGAAATCCCTATGCGATCTAAGTTTGCCTCACTTTTCAAGATGAGGCTGATTAACAGAACTGATGAGTCAAAGGCACAATAACACCCTTTTGAATTAAGGATTAACATGAGGCAGAGTTCACTGCTCAGTTTATTTTTCTATATTTTGCCTTTCTTAGTAAATTATATGTTTACATCTTTGAATCAAGAACCCAATATTTCCCTCTAAATCTGATTTTTAAAATTCATATAATTTTCTGACCTAAAATTACATGACAGATTTGTTATCCAACTGAGATTCTGTTATGAAATAAATACCTGATAAGCACGTTGGAAAAAACATACAATAAAAGAAGAGCCAATAGGTTTTCCTACACCTGTGTATTACCTAACCGAAGAAAACTGTGATATGGTAGCCCTACAATTAACTAATAAAGAACAAAGTTAATAGTAACTTTTTCAGGTGAAAACTATTTTGTGGTGACATGGGGAATGTCTACATGCACATAGCAAATGAACATCTCTCTTAAGAATAACACGTTTTTTGAAATGATTTTTAAATAATCTATGTAAAAATAAGCTAATCCTAAGGGTAAAATGCTTAAATGAAATGAATGTAATGCTATCTGGAAGCAGTTGATGCTTAGAGAATTTACAGTACTCCTGTCTTACTGTATCATCAGGAGGATCTGCTCGCCTCTGAAAGCTTTGAAATGATTTTCATTTCTTTGTCCTTGGGAGATGTGGGGATGCTGGGGAGAAGCGAGATCATTGTAATGGGATTTCTCCCCTCCTGGAATAGGAATTCACTTTAAAAATCTCCTTCCCCTTCAGTGATAAACAGTAGATGTTTTGATGGAAATAATATGAATAATAATACCCTGCATGAATCCTTCTCCCTTTAAAAATAAACTTCTTTCTTTTATTATTCAGACTAAAAGCTTCTGTTAGAGAGCATGCTCATAGACTTTGAGCTAATCTTTGAAGGAAACAAAACTTCCTGGTTGACCTTTTGGCAAGGTACTTCTTACCAATTAATTTAACCTTTTCATACCATCAGAGGATTGTTTAAGATTGTGTGTTTTACTCCCTCCGCTGCATTTTTTACTGAGAGCGAACATCTTTGTAACATCATATCAGCTGAAATAATAATTTTAAATAATTTATCTATTTCCACTTTTGTCAATCACTTAAAAAATTTTAATCATGCTATATGTTTTATGAGAGGAGAGTAGTGAAAATATATGACCTAAATGACCTTTATATTAGGAGAGTAGTGAAAATATATGACCTAAATTTTACTTATATGAGCAGTGGGCTCTGTTTTTGTTACCTGGTATGTGATATCAAGCCCTCTGCCCTATAAAACTTCTCTAGTTTTAGAAATTATTGTAAAAATATTTCTAGGCCCATTTTATCTCTTTGCTAATATCAATTATGGATTAAAGCTACTAATGGTGCCTTAATTTGTGAATCAAATGGCATCTTTTCATTCTTCTTTTTACTAAGATTGGACACTATTCGCTATTTCATTTTTTTTTAAAACATTTTTGAAACTTGGCTCCTTGAATAACATTTTGTTGATTTTCCTCCTTTTGCTCTGTATTTTCTTTCCACTCATCCTCCTGAGCATTGGTTCTCAGCCTCAAGGCAATGTTTCTGAGAATTTCATCTTCACTTGTCTTCTCTTTTGTATTCCTTCCCTTGTCTATCACAACCACATTCATTATTTCACCATCTCAGGAACAAAAATTCTCAACTCAACCTGCTCCTGTTTTCACACACTCATCTCAAGTTCTACATATTCAAAACCCAACTCAAAATCTTCTCTTATTGGGGCCAGCCCCGTGGCCTAGTTTTTAAGTTTGGCACACTCCACTTCAGCAGCCTGGGTTCGTGGGTTTGGTTCCTGGGCAGTGACCTACACTACTTGTCAGCTATGCTGTGGCAGTGACCCATATACAAAATGGAAGAAGACTGGCACAGATTTTTAGCTCAGGGTGAATCTCCTTCAGCAAAAAAAAACCCTTTCCTTATCAACTGTGCTCCATTTTTGTACTCACACCTGAGAAAATGAAATAATCATTCACCAGTTACCCAAGCCACAAATGTGATTGTTATCCTGGATTCTTCCTTTTTTTCCTCTCTCTGTCCCATATCAAATAAATAGTAAGGCCTACACAATCTTAATTCCTGATCATTATTTTAATCCTCATCTTCTCCATCCTAATGCTTTTTGTTCTGGCCTCATAACAATTTTCACATAGATTATTAGAACTAAGTGAATTTCCTCTTTCTCATCTTGCCTCAGTTAGTCCCTCTTCACACTATTTGAATCCTCTTTTG